>NC_042958.1:15673588-15991088 GCF_901001165.1 Salmo trutta | reverse complement strand
TGCGTGAGTGTGTGTGTGTATGTGCTTGAGTGTGTGTGTGTATGTGCGTGAGTGTGTGTGTGTGTGTGTGTGTGCATGAGTGTGCATGTGTGCGTGAGTATGTGTGTGTGCGTGAGTGTGTGTGTGCGTGAGTGTGTGTGTGTGCGTGCGTGCGTTTGTGTGTGTGTGTATGTGCATGTGTGCATGTGTGCGTGAGTATGCGTGTATGCGTGAGTGTGTGTGTGTGTGTGTGTGTGTGTGAGTGTGTGTGTATGCGTGAGTGTGTGTATGTGTGTACGTACGTGAGTGAGTGTGTGTGTGTGAGTGCGAGAATGTGTGTGTGTGTGTGCGTGAGTGTGTGTGTGTGTGTGTACGTGCGTGAGCGTGTGTGCGTGCGAGATGTGTGTGTGTGTGTGTGAGTGTGTAAGTCCGTGAGTGTGTGTGTGTGCGCGTGAGTGTGTGTATACATGCGTGAGTGTTTGTGAGTGAGTGTATGTGTGTGCGTGAGTGTGTGTGTATACATACGTGTGTGTGTGTGCGTGAGTGTGTATGTGCGTGAGTGTGTGTGTGCGTGAGTGTGTATGTGCGTGAGTGTGTGTGTGCGTGTGTGTGTGTGTGCGTGTGTGTGCATGAGTGTGTGCGTGAGTGTGCGTGCGTGCGTGCGTGCGTGCGTGCGTGCGTGCGTGAATTGTAGTGTCTTTGGCTATGCCGGATTAAGTGATGACATGCTATTCTATAAAATCCTTTCTCTGTAATTAATATTACCTGATTAAGCTAATCATGTAAATGTAATTAACTAGGAAGTCGGGGCACCACAGAAGAACGTTTATAGAGCCGTTATCTTCCGAATAGGACTTAGTAATATTTTACATCGATAGCAGTCATCTCAATCCTCACCTTATTTCAGTCTCATAATGAAAGTTGTAAATTCTTGGTTATCTTCATGAACCCTGGCTAACAAGTTGAATCAGCAATACAAAATTGGGTTTAATTATTTATTTACTAAATACCTAACTAATCACACAGAATTACAAATACACAGAATACAAATGATGTCATACAGAAAACGGCCCTTGTGGACGGAGCCGACATGGCGGCTTGTTACACAAAGAAAGGGGGTTGGGCTTGAATGAAAGAGCGGGAAGACTTAGGAACAAAGAAACAGCAGCTATGTTATCGTAAATACAGAATCTTATGCATTCTAAATTACCGCCCATTTGGAAAAGGAAAATGCAATAAATATTTACTCTGAGCTGCGCTTCGGTAGATTGGTCGTAGATGCTGGCCGGGTTGGCCAACAGATCTTCCTGTCCTCGGAAGAATGTCTCTGGTGGTAAATTGGATACGTTGTGGTATCTTCGTCTGTGTTAGACTGGATCTGTCGTCCGTCCTTTCCTAGCCCACGTCTACAGTGGCCGCTGCCAACTCAACGGCTAGGAAGTATCACTTCTGTAGTGAATAAGTTCAAAGTTCATACCATTCACAACCAAAGCTCACGCCGAGGTTGGCTTAGTTCTGTACTTGACATGTGTGTCCCTTTAACGCAGAGGCTGCAGACCTCACATAGTGGAACTCTGGAGAACATTGGTCATTGTCTTATATAGTGGCGAGGGGAGGAGGGTGTGTTTCATCGTTTATAACCCCTGTCTCTTCACAAGGGCGGGCCACTGATCAAGCAGGGTACTTTCCTTATGAAAACCCAATTCTCTCAATTGGAAGCTAAAATTACATTTAATCTCCGAACAAACAATTTCAATATCAAACATTTCAATTGCATAACAATTCCATGTGACTCTGATAACTAGAGGGTGTATACTTTCCCAGATACAGTTTATGTCGTCCTGTCATCAGTCATAATGTCTCAGATGACAGCCGAACTGACCTCCATACTCATTACGTTATCAAGCATATTTCCAACTGGTTTTATTACCAAAAAATGGTTCCTTTTCCCCATTTGTTTGATGTTCCCAGACTCTCTATATTTAACAAAGGCTATTCAACAGTCCTTCAGTAGGGTCCGAAAGAGAGGGGAAGGGAGAAAGGTATTTATGGGGGGGTCATAAACCTTACCCACAGGCCAACGTCATGACAGTATGTATGCATGAGTGTTAGTGAGTGTGTTTGTGTGTGTGTGTATACGTGCGTGAGTGTGTGTGTGTGTGTGTGTGTACTTGCGTGTGTGTGTGTGTACGTGTGTGTACGTGAGTGAGTGAGTGAGTGAGTGAGTGAGTGAATGTGTTCTTGAGTGTGTGTTTGTTTGTGTGTTCGTTAGTGTTTGTGTGTGTGTGTATGTGTGCGTGTGAGAGAGAGTGTGTGTGTACGTTTGTGAGTGTGTGTGCGTGAGTGAGTGTGAGTGTTTGTGTGAGTGTGTGTGTGTGTACGTGCATGAGTGTATGTGTCTTTGCGTGAGTGTGTGTTTGTTTGTGTGCGTGAGAGTGTGTGTGTGTGCATGAGTATGCATGAGTGTGTGTGTGTACTTGCGTGAGTGTGTACGTGTGTGAGTGTGTACGTGTCTGTGTGTGTCTGAGTGTGTGTGTGTGTGTGTGTACGTGCGTGAGTGTGTGTGTGTGTGTGTGCGTGTGCGTGCATGTGTGTTTGTGTGTGTGTACGTGCGTGAGTGTGTGTGTGCGTGAGTGCGTGAGTGTGTGTTTGTAAGTGTGTGTGCGTCTGTGTTTGTGTGTGTGTACGTGCGTGAGTGTGTGTGTGTACGTGCGTGAGTGTGTGTCTGTGTGTGCGTGTGTGTTTGTGTGTGTGTGTGCTTGTGTGTACGTGTATGAGTGTGTGTGCATGAGTGTGTAATTGCGTGGGTGTGTGTGAGTGTGTGTTTGTGTGCGTGAGTGTGTGTGTGTACGTGGGTTAGTGTTTACGTGTGAGTGTGTGTGTGTGCGTGACTGTGTTTGTGTGTGCGTGAGTATGTGTGTGTTTGAGTGTGTATGTGCATGAGTGTATGTGTGTGCGTGAGTGTGTGTGTATGCGCGTGACTGTGTGTTTACGTGCCTGAGTGTGTGTGTGTGAGTGTGTACATGCGTGAGTGTGTATCTGTGCGGGTGTGTGCGTGAGTTTGTGTGTCTGTGTGTGTACGTGCGTGAGTGATTGTGAGTGTGTGTGTGTGTGTGTGAGTGTAAGTGTGTACGTGCGTCAGTGTGTGTGTGAATCAAATCAAATCAAATGTATTTATATAGCCCTTCTTACATCAGCTGATATTTCAAAGTGTTGTACAGAAACCCAGTCTAAAACCCCAAACAGCAAGTAATGCAGGTGTAGAAGCACGGTGGCTAGGAAAAACTCCCTAGAAAGGCCAAAACCTAGGAAGAAACCTAGAGAGGAACGAGGCTATGAGGAGTGGCCAGTCCTCTTCTGCCTGTGCTGGGTGGAGATTATAACAGAACATGGCCAAGATGTTCAAATGTTCATAAATGACCAGCATGGTCAAATAATAATAATCACAGTAGTTGTCGAGGGTGCAACAAGTCAGCACCTCAAGAGTAAATGTCAGTTGACTTTTCATAGCCGATCATTGAGAGTATCTCTACAGAGTTGACAACAGCAGGTCTGGGACAAGTAGCACGTCCGGTGAACAAGTCAGGGTTCCATAGCCGCAGGCAGAACAGTTGAAACTGGAGCAGCAGCACGGCCAGGTGGACTAGGGACAGCAAGGAGTTATCATGCCAGGTAGTCCTGAGGCATGGTCCTAGGGCTCAGGTCGAGAGAAAGAGAGAAAGAGCATACTTAAATTCACACAGGACACCGGATAAGACAGGAGAAATACTCCAGATATAACAGACTGACCCTAGCCCCCCGACACAAACTACTGCAGCAAAAATACTGGAGGCTGAGACAGGAGGGGTCAGGAGACACTGATCCGATGACACCCCCGGACAGGGCCAAACAGGCAGGATATAACCCCACCCACTTTGCCAAAGCACAGCCCCCACACCACTAGAGGGATATCTTCAACCACCAACTTACCATCCTGAGACAAGGCCGAGTATAGCCCACAAAGATCTCCGCCACGGCACAACCCAAGTGGGGCGGCAACCCAGACAGGGAGACCACGTCAGTGACGCAACCCACTCAAGTGACGCACCCCTCCCAGGGACAATTAGGAGGCCTGCGTCTTGTGACCGTAGCGTACGTGTAGGTATGTACGGCAGGACCAAATCGGAAAGATAGGTAGGAGCAAGCCCATGTAATGCTTTTTAGGTAAGCAGTAAAACCTTGAAATCAGCCCTTGCCTTAACAGGAAGCCAGTGTAGGGAGGCTAGCACTGGAGTAATATGATCACATTTTTTGGTTCTAGTCAGGATTGAAGCAGCCGTATTTAGCACTAACTGAAGTTTATTTTGTGCTTTATCCAGGTAGCCGGAAAGTAGAGCATTGCAGTAGTCCAACCTAGAAGTAACAAAAGCATGGATACATTTTTCTGTATCATTTTTTGACAGAATGTTTCTGATTTTTGCAATGTTACGTAGACTGTCCTTGAAACAGTCTTGATATGTTCTTCAAAAGAGAGATCAGGGTCCAGAGTAACGCCGAGGTCCTTCAGTTTTATTTGAGACGACTGTACAATCATCATGATCAATTGTCAGATTCAACAGAAGATCTTTGTTTCTTGGGACCTAGAACAAGCATCTCTGTTTTGTCCGAGTTTAAAAGTAGAACGTTTGCAACCATCCACTTCCTTATGTCTGAAACACAGGCTTCTAGCGAGGGCAATTTTGGGGCTTCACCATGTTTCATTGAAATGTACAGCTGTGTATCATCCGCATAGCAGTGAAATTTAACATTATGTTTTCGAATGACATCCCGAAGAAGTAAAATATATAGTGAAAACAATAGTGGTCCTAAAACGGAACCTTGAGGAACACCGACATTTACAGTTGATTTGTCAGAGGACAAACCATTCAGAGACAAACTGATATCTTTCCGACATATATGATCTAAACCAGGCCAGAACTTGTCCTTGTAGAGCAATTTGGGTTTCCAATCTCTCCAAAAGAATGTGGTGATCGATGGTATCAAAAGCAGCACTAAGATCTAGGAGCACGAGGACAGATGCAGAGCCTTGGTCTGATGCCATTAAAAGGTAATTTACCACCTTCACAAGTGCAGTCTCAGTGCTATGATGAGGTCTACAACCAAACTGAAGCGTTTCGTATACATTGTTTGTCTTTAGGAAGGCAGTGAGTTGCTGCGCAACAGCTTTTTCAAAAAATGTTGAGAGGAATGGAAGATTCGATATAGGCTGATAGTTTTTTATATTTTCTCTGTCAAGATTTGGCTTTTTCAAGAGAAGCTTTATTACTGCCACTTTTAGTAAGTTTGGTACACATCCGGTGGATAGAGAGCCATTTATTATGTTCAACATAGCAGGGCCAAGCACAAGAAGCAGCTCTTTCAGTAGTTTAGTTGGAATAGGGTCCAGTATGCAGCTTGAAGGTTTAGAGGCCATGATTATTTTCATCAATGTGTAAAGAGATTTAGTACTAAAACACACTTTAGTGTCTCCCTTGATCCTAGGTCCTGGCAGAGTTGTGCAGACTCAGGACAAAGGAGGTTTGGAGGAATACGCAGATTTAAAGAGGATTCCGTAATTTGCTTTCTAATGATCATGCTCTTTTCCTCCAAGAAGTTCATGAATTTGTTACTGCTGAATTGAAAGCCATCCTCTCTTGGGGAATGCTGCTTTTTAGTTAGCTTTGCGACAGTATCAAAAATAAATTTCGGATTGTTCTTATTTTCCTCAATTAAGTTGGAAAAATAGGATGATCGAGCAGCAGTGATGGCTCTTCGATACTGCACGGTACTGTCTTTCCAAGCTAGTCGGAAGACTTCCAGTTTAGGGTGGCGCCATTTCCGTTCCAATTTTCTGGAAGCTTGCTTCAGAGCTCGTGTATTTTCTGTATACCAGGGAGCTAGTTTCTTATGATAAATGTTTTTAGGGGTGGAACTGCATCTAGGGTATTGCGCAAGGTTAAATTGAGTTCCTCAGTTAGGTGGTTAACTGATTTTTGTCCTCTGACGTCCTTGGGTAGGCAGAGAGAGTCTGGAAGGGCATCAAGGAATCTTTGGGTTGTCTGAGAATTTATAGCACGACTTTTGATGCTCCTTGGTTGGGATCTGAGCAGATTATTTGTTGCGATTGAAAACGTAATAAAATGGTGGTCCGATAGTCCAGGATTATGGGGAAAAACATTAAGATCCACAACATTTATTCCACGGGACAAAACTAGGTCCACAGTATGACTGTGGCAGTGAGTAGGTCCAGAGACATGTTGGACAAAACCCACTGAGTCGATGATGGCTCCGAAAGCCTTTTTGGAGTGGGTCTGTGGACTTTTCCATGTGAATATTAAAGTCACCAAAAATTTGAATAATATCTGCTATGACTACAATGTCCGATAGGAATTCAGGGAACTCAGTGAGGAACGATGTATATGGCCCGGGAGGCCTGTAAACAGTAGCTATAAAAAGTGATTGAGTAGGCTGCATAGATTTCATGACTAGAAGCTCAAAAGACGAAAACGTTGTTTTTTTTGTAAATTGAAATTTGCTATCGTAAATGTTAGCAACATCTCCGCCTTTGCGGGATGCACTGGGGATATGGTCACTAGTGTAACCAGGAGGTGAGGCCTCATTTAACACAGTAAATTCATCAGGCTTAAGCCATGTTTCAGTCAGGCCAATCACATCAAGATTATGATCAGTTCATTGACTATAACTGCCTTTGAAGTGAGGGATCTAACATTAAGTAGCCCTATTTTGAGATGTGAGGTATCACGATCTCTTTCAATAATGGCAGGAATGGAGGAGGTCTTTATTCTAGTGAGATTGCTAAGGCGAAAACCGCCATGTTTAGTTTTGCCCAACCTAGGTCGAGGCACAGACACAATCTCAATGGGGATAGCTGAGCTGACTACACTGACTGTGCAAGTGGCAGACTCCACTAAGTTGGCAGGCTGGCTAACAGCCTGCTGCCTGGCCTGCACTCTATTTCATTGTGGAGCTAGGGGAGTTAGAGCCCTGTCTATGTTCGTTGATAAGATGAGAGCACCCCTCCAGCTAGGATGGAGTCCGTCACTCCTCAACAGGCCAGGCTTGGTCCTGTTTGTGGGTGAGTCCCAGAAAGAGGGCCAATTATCTACAAATTCTATCATTTGGGAGGGGCAGAAAACAGTTTTCAACCAGCGATTGAGTTGTGAGACTCTGCTGTAGAGCTCATCACTCCCCCTAACTGGGAGTGGGCCAAAGACAATTAATCGATGCCGACGCATCTTTCTAGCTGATTTACACGCTGAAGCTATGTTGCGCTTGGTGACCTCTGACTGTTTCATCCTAACATCGTTGGTGCCGATGTGGAGAACAATATCTCTATACTCGGCAGTTTTAGCTTTAGCCAGCACCATCTTCAGATTAGCCTCATACACTGTTTACCAGGTAGCCCTGCCCCCTGGTAGACAGTGTATGATCGCTGGATGATTCGTTTTAAGTCTAATACTACGGGTAATGGAGTCGCCAATGACTAGGGTTTTCAATTTGTGGGAAGCTTCGGCGTCTAAGACCCCGTAACGGGAGGAGTAGAGACCAGAGAAGGCTCGGCCTCTGACTCCGACCCGCTGCTTAACTTCTATGGGCTAGGTGGCACGTCACCGTCCCACTCTATTCAACAACCAGTGGAAGAGCGTGGCGCGAAATACAAAACCTCAAAAATGCAATAATTTCAATTTTTCAAACCATTTTTTTCAAACCATTTTAAAGACAAGACTCTCATTAATCTATCCACATTGTCCGATTTCAAAAAGGCTTTACAGCGAAAGCAAAACATTAGATTGTTAGGAGAGTACATAGCCACTAATAATCACACAGCCATTTTCCAAGCAAGCATGTATGTCACATAAACCTAAAACACAGCTAAATGAAGCACTAACCTTTGATGATCTTCATCAGATGACACTCCTAGGACATTATGTTATACAATACATGCATGTTTTGTTCAATCAAGTTCATATTTATATCCAAAAACTGCTTTTTACATTGGCATGTGATGTTCAGAACATGCATTCCCACCCAAAACCTCCGGTGAATTTACTAAATTACTCACCATAAACGTTGACAAAATACATAACAATTATTTTAAGAATTATAGATACAGAACTCCTTTATGCAATCGCTATGTCAGATTTTAAAATAGCTTTTCGGCGAAAGCACATTTTGCAATATTCTGACGGGGACCGTGCTAGGGAATTTATACAAACGTTACTATCTGTACTTACTGGTGGCACAAACACTGTTTCATCCTTTCCTACACTGAAATTACCCTTGCCTAACGATTGCGTCTGAAGCTGGGCTTGCAGCACAGCTATCCTCGCCGTAAGGCGATCGTTCTCCTGTATATTATGAGTACAACAACTTCAATTAGAAGGCATCATGTTAATGTTACTACTTAGCTTCGGCTGTTGGAAGTCCTGACGAACCATGTCCAGATAAAACATCCGAAATGAAAAAGTTGAATGAAAAAAGTTGAGTGAGGGGAAAAACTAAAAATATAAACGGTAATTAAAAAGTAAAAAGCGTAAAGTTGTCAGGTAGCAAAGTAAGGTTGTGAATGTGCCTGAGTGTGTGTGTGTGTGTGTACGTGCGTGAGTGTGTGTGTGTGTGTGTGTGTGTGTGCGTGCGAAATGTGTGAGTGTGTACGTCCGTGAGTGTGTGTGTGTGTGTGTATACATGCGTGAGTGTGTGTGAGTGAGTGAGTGTGTGTGAGTGTGCATGAGTGTGTGTGCGTGAGTGTGAACGTGTGTGAGTGTGCGTGAGTGTGTGCGTGTGTATATGTGTGTGCGTGCGAGAGTGTGTGTGTGTGTGTAAGTGCATGTGTACGTGCGTGAGAGTGTACGTGCGTGAGTGAGTGTGTGTGTACGTAAGTGTATACCTGTGGGAGTGTGTGTGCGTGAGTGTGTGTGTGTGTAAGTGTGTACTTGCTTGAGTGTTTGTGTGTGTGAGTGTGTGCGTGAGTGTGTACGTGCGTCAGTGTGTGTGTGTGTGTGTGCGTGTGTGTGTACAAGCGTGAGAGTGTGTGTGCGTGCATGAGTGTGTGTCTGTAAGTGTGTGTTTGTGTGAGTACGTGCGTGAGTGCACGTGTGTGAGTGTGTGTTTGTGTGTGTGTGTGTGTGTCTGAGTGTGTGTGTGTGCATGAGTGTGCCAGAGTGTGTGTGTGTGCGTGAGTGTGTAATTGTGTGGGAGTGAGTGTGTGTTTGTGTACGTAAGTGTGTGTGTACGTGGGTGAGTGTGTGTGTGTGGGCGTGATTGTGTACGTGTGTGAGTTTTATTTATTTTACCTTTATTTAACTAGGTAGGCTCATGTACAACTGCGAACTGGCCAAGATAAAGCAAAGCAGTGTGACACAGACAACAACACAGAGATACACACGGAGTAAACAATAAACAAGCCAATAACAAAATAAACAAGTCAATGACACAGTAGAAAAAAAAGAAAGTCTATATACAGTGTGTGCAAAAGGCATGAGGAGGTAGGCAATAAATAGGCCATAGGAGCGAATAATTACAATTTAGCAGATTAACACTGGAGTGATAAATGAGCATATGATGATGTGCAAATAGAAATACTGGTGTGCAAAAGAGCATAAAAGTAAATAAAATAAAAACAGTATGGGGATGAGGTAGGTAGATTGGGTGGGCAATTTACAGATGGACTATGTACAGCTGCAGCGATCGGTTAGCAGCTCAGGTAGCAGCTCAGGTAGCTGATGTTTAAAGTTGGTGAGGGAAATAAGTCTCCAACTTCAGCGATTTTTGCAATTCGTTCCAGTCACTGGCAGCAGAGAACTGGAAGGAAAGGCGGCCAAATGAGTTGTGTAACGGCCGTCGTTAAAATGAGACCAAGGTGCAGCGGAGGATGTGTTCATCTTTCAAGATATTTAATGGAACGCATGAACACTACAAAATAAACAAAACAACCAGCAACAGTTCTGTCCGGTTACACACTAAACAGAAATCACCCACAAAAACCCAAAGGAAAACCAGGCTACTTATGTGTGACTCCCAATCAGCAACAACGAACTACAGCTGTGCCTGATTGGGAGCCACACACGGCCCAAAACAAAGAAATACAAAAACAGAAAAATGAACATAGAACGCCCACCCAATGTAACACCCTGGCCTAACCAAAATAAAGAACAAAAACCCCTCTCTATGGCCAGGGCGTTACAAGGTGTTGGCTTTGGGGATGATCAGTGAGATATACCTGCTGGAATGTGTGCTACGGGTGGGTGTTATCGTGACCAGTGAACTGAGATAAGGCGGAGCTTTACCTTGCATAGACTTATAGATGACCTCGAGCCAGTGGGTCTGGCGACGAATATATAGCGAGGGCCAGCCGACTAGAGCATACAGGTCGCAGTGGTGGGTGGTATAAGGTGATTTGGTAACAAAACGGATGGCACTGTGATAGACTGCATCCAGTTTGCTGAGTAGAGTAATGGAAGCTATTTTGTAGATGACATCGCCGAAGTCGAGGATCAGTAGGATAGTCAGTTTTACTAGGGTAAGTTTGGCGGCGTGAGTGAAGGAGGCTTTGTTGCAAAATAGAAATCCAATTCTAGATTTGATTTTGGATTGGAGATGTTTAATATGAGTCTGGAAGGAGAGTTTACAGTCCAACCAGACACCTAGGTATTTATAGTTGTAATCATATTCTAGGTCGGAACCGTCCAGGGTGGTGATGCTAGCCGGGCGGGCAGGTGCGGGCAGCGAACGGTTGAAAAGCATGCATTTGGTTTTACTAGCGTTTAAGAGCAGTTGGAGGCCACGGAAGGAGTGTTGTATGTATGTAGCTCGTTTGGAGGTTTGTAAGCACAGTGTCCAAGGAAGGGCCAGAAGTATACAGAATGGTGTCGTCTGTGTAGAGGTGGATCAGGGAATCGACCGCAGCAAGAGCGACATCATTGATATATACAGAGACAGTCGGCCCGAGAATTGAACCCTGTGGTACCCCCATAGAGACTGTCAGAGGTCCGGACAACATGCCCTCCGATTTGACACATGGAACTCTGTCTGCAAAGTAGTTGGTGAACCAGGCGAGGCAGTCATTAGAAAAACCAACGCTATTGAGTCTGCCGATAAGAATACGGTGATTGACAGAGTCGAAAGCCTTGGCCAGGTCGATGAAGACGGCTGCACAGTACTGTCTTTTATTGATGGCGGTTATGATATTGTTTAGTACCTTGAGCGTGGCTGAGGTGCACCCGTGACCGGTTCGGAAACCGGATTGCACAGCGGAGAAGGTACGGTGGGATTCGAAATGGTCAGTGATCTGTTTATTAACTTGGCTTTCGAAGACTTTAGATAGGCAGGGCAGGATGGAAATAGGTCTGTAACAGTTTGGATCTAGGGTGTCACCCCCTTTGAAGAGGGGGATGACCGCGGCAGCTTTCCAATCTTTAGGGATCTCGGACGATACAAGGTTGAACAGGCTGGTAATAGGGGTTGCAACAATGGCGGCGGATAGTTTTAGAAAGAGAGGGTCTAGATTGTCTAGCCCAGCTGATTTGTACGGGTCCAGGTTTTGCAGCTCTTTCAGAACATCTGCTATCTGGATTTGGGTGAAGGAGAAGCTGGAGAGGCTCGGGCGAGTAGCTGCGGGGGGGGGGCAGAGCTGTTGGAGTAGCCAGGTGTAAAGCATGGCCAGCCGTTGAGAAATGCTTATTGAAATGTTCAATTATCATGGATTTATCGGTGGTGACCGTGTTACCTAGCCTCAGTGCAGTGGGCATCTGGGAGGAGGTGCTCTTGTTCTCCGTGGACTTCACAGTGTCCTAAAACTTTTTGGAGTTAGAGCTACAGGATGCAAATTTCTGCTTGAAAAAGCTAGCCTTTGCTTTCCTAACTGACTGCGTGTATTGGTTCCTGACTTCCCTGAACAGTTGCATATCGTGGGGACTTTGATACCATTGCAGTCCGCCACAGGATGTTTTTGTGCTGGTCAAGGGCAGTCAGGTCTGGAGTGAACCAAGGGCTATATCTGTTCTTAGTTCTGCATTTTTTGAACGGGGCATGCTTATCTAAGATGGTGAGGAAATTACTTTTAAAGAATGACCAGGCATCCTCAACTGACGGGATGAGGTCAATATCCTTCCAGGATACCCGGGCCAGGTCGATTAGAAAGGCCTGCTCGCAGAAGTGTTTTAGGGAGCGTTTGACAGTGATGAGGGGTGGTCTTTGACCGCAGACCCATAGCGGATACAGGCAATGAGGCAGTGAGCGCTGAGATCCTGATTGAAAACAGCGGAGGTGTATTTGGAGGGCAAGTTGGTCACGATAATGTCTATGAGGGTGCCCAAGTTTACGGATTTAGGGTTGTACCTGGTGGGTTCCTTGATGATTTGTGTGAGATTGAAGGCATCTAGCTTAGATTGTAGGACTGCCGGGGTGTTAAGCATACCCCAGTTTAGGTCACCTAACAGAACGTACTCTGAGGCTAGATGGGGGACAATCAATTCACAAATGGTGTCCAGGGCACAGCTGGGAGCGGAGGGGGGGGGGTTGATAGCAGGCGGCACCAGTGATTGTGTACTTAAGTGAGTGTGTGTGTGTGTGTGTGGATGTGCCTGAGTGTGTGTGTGTGCCTGAACGTGTGTGAGTGTGTGTGCGTGCGAGATGTGTGTGTGTGAGTGTGTACGTCCGTGAGTGTGTGTGCATACATGCGTGAGTGTGTATGTGACTGAGTGTGTGTGTGTGTGTGTGTGTGAGATGTGTGTGTGTGAGTGTGTACGTCCGTGAGTGTGTGTGCATACATGCGTGAGTGTGTGTGTGACTGAGTGTGTGTGTGTGTGTGTGTGTGTATGTACGTGAGTGAGTGAGTGAGTGTGGGAGTGTGTGAGGGAGTGTGGGAGTGTGGGAGTGTGGGAGTGTGGGTGTGTGTGTGTGTGTGTGTGTGTGTGCTTGAGTTTGTGAATGTGTGTACGTGTGTGTGTGCGTGTGCGTATGTTTGTGAGTGTGTGTACGTGCGTGAGTGAGTGAGTGTGAGTGTCTAAGTGCATGAGTGTTTGTGTGAGTGTGTGTGTACGTGCGTGAGTGTATGTGTGTTTGTGTGAGTGTGTGTGCGTGAGAGTGTGTGTGTGTGTGCATAAGTATGCATGAGTGTGTGTGTGTACTTGCGTGAGTGTGTTTGTTTGTGCGTGAGTGTGTACGTGTGTGAGTGTGTACGTGTGTGTGTGTGTGCATGAGTGTGTGTCTGTAAGTGTGTGTGTCTGAGTGTGTGTGTGTGCATGAGTGTGTGCGCATGAGTGTGTGTGTGTGTGTGTGAGTGTGTGTTTGTTTGTGTGTGAGCATGTGTGTTTGAGTGTGTACTTGCATGAGTGTGTGTGCGTGAGTGTGTGTGTACGTGCGTGAGTGTGTGTGTCTGCACGTGCATGAGTGATTGTGTACGTAAGTGAGTGTGTGTGTGTGAATGTGCCTGAGTGTGTGTGTGTGTGTGTGTGTGCCTGAATGTGTGTGTGTACGTGCGTGAATGTGTGTGTGCGCAAGTGTGTGTGTGTGTGTGCGTAAGTGTGTGTATGTGCGTAAGTCAGTGTGTGGGTGTGTGTGTGTGTGGGTGCGTGAGTGTGTCTGTGTGCGTGAGTGTGTTTGTGCGTGATTTTGTGTGCGTGTATGTGTGTGCTTGAGTGTGTACTTTCGTAAGTGTTTGTGTGTGCGTGAGTTATGTGTGTGTGTGTGTACATGTTTGAGTGTGTGTGTGCATGAGTGTGTATTTGCGTGAGTGTGTGTGTGTGCGTGTTTGTATGTGTGCATGAATGTGTGTGAGTGTGTTGGTGTTCATGAGTGTGTGTGTCTATATGCTTGAGTGTGTGTGCATGAGTGTGTGTGTTTGAGTGTGTATGTGCGTTAGTGTGTGTGTGTGTGTGTGTGTGTGCGCGTGAACATGTGTTTGTGTGTGTGTGTTCGTGTGTGTGTTTGCGTGAATGTGTGAGTTTGTGCGTGAGTTCGTGAGTTTGCTTGAGAGTGTGTGTGTCAGTGTGTGGGTGCATTTGTGTGTGTGTGTGTGTGTCTGTGTGCGTGAGTGTGTGTCTGTGTGCGTGAGTGTTTGTGTGTGCGTGAGTGTGTATTTGTGTGTGTGTGTGAGTGAGTGAGTGAGTGCGTGCGTGTCTGTGAGTGTGTGTGCTTAAGTGTGTGTGTGTGTGAGTGTACATCAGTGTGTGGTTGCGTTTGTGTGTGTGCGTCTTTGTGCGTGAGTGTGTGAGTGTGCGTGATTGTGTGCGCTTGATTGTGTGTCTGTGTGCTTAAGTGTTTTTGTGTGCATGAGTGTGTATGTGCGTGAGTTTGTGTGTGTGTGTGAGTGTCTGTATGTGCGTGAGTGTGTGTGTGTGTGTGAGTATGAGTGTGTGCGTGTGTGAGTGTGTGTGTGCGCGAGTGTGTGTGCGTCAGTGTGTGTGAGTGTATGTGTGAGTGTCTGTGTGTGCATGAGTGTGTGTGGGTGAGTGTCAGTGTGTGTGTGTGCGTGTGTATGTAAGTGTGTGGTTGAGTTTGTGTGTGCATGAGTGTGTGAGTGTGCGTGATTGTGTGCGCTTGATTGTGTGTCTGTGTGCTTAAGTGTTTTTGTGTGCATGAGTGTGTATGTGCGTGAGTTTGTGTGTGTGTCTGTGTGTGAGTGTCTGTATGTGCGTGAGTGTGTGTGTGTGTGTGAGTATGAGTGTGTGCGAGTGTGTGTGTGAGTGAGTGTGTGAGTGTATGTGTAAGTGTCTGTGTGTGCATGAGTGTGTGTGGGTGAGTGTGTATGTAAGTGTGTGGTTGAGTTTCTGTGTGTGCATGAGTGTATGTGTGAGTGTGAGTGCGTGCGTGTGCGTGTGCGTGTGTGAGTTTGTTTGTGTGTGAGTGAGTGAATCACATCAAATCAAATTTTAATGGTCACACAGTGGTATTTAGCAGATGTTAATGCTAGTGTAGCGAAATGCTTGTGCTTCTAGTTCTGACAGTGCAGTAATATCTAGCAAGTAATCTAACAATTTCACAACATCTAACTTTTACACACAAGTGTAAAGGAATGAATAAGAATATGTACATATAAATATATGGATGAGTGATGGCTGAACTGCATAGGCAAGATGCAGTAGATGGTATAGCGTACAATATACACATATGAGATGTGTAATGTAGGGTAAGTGGCATTGTTTAACTTCTTATGGGCGTGTGGTACGGTAGCGTCCCACCTGGCCAACATCCGGTGAAAATGCAGGGCGCGAAATTCAAACTACAGAATTATAAATATTTAACTTTCATAAAATCACAAGTGTAATACATCAAAATAAAGCTTAGCTTCTTGTTAATCCAGCCGCTGTGTCAGATTTCAAAAAGGCTTTACGGCGAAAGCACACCATACGATTATATGAGGACAGTGCCCCGCATACAAAAGCATGAAAAACATATTTCAACCAGGCAGGTGCCCCACGAAAGTCAGAAATAGCGATATAATAAATGCCTTACCTTGGATGATCTTCTGTTGGCACTCCAAAAGGTCCCAGATACATCACAAATGGTCCTTTTGTTCGATAAGGTCCTTCTTTATATCCATAAAAACTCATTATAGCTGGACTTCAGTCAATAATCCACCCAGTTTCCCTCCATCAAAATGCATACAAAATGAATCCCAAACGTTACTGTTACGAACCCCCTTGGCCCTGCAGTCTAGGGGGGAATGGCAACGAGACCGTAACATAAATCATGCAAATTATAATCGTGACAAGTAACAGTGAGAACCAATAACCACAGACAACTGAAATCTACCGTCAAACACTAAAGGTTTATTTGTAAACACACGGTAATGGGGTGTGAGAAAAGGGGCTGAGCTGGACCCAAGCAAAGAAACAATAATCCAAAAACACCCCTAAGCTAGACTAGCCTATTTCCACAACAGCTAGCTAACTAACCAAAAATACAGTGGGTGGTCCGCCCAGTTCTAACTAGGGTACTTAGACAAAGTATTCCTACGGGTAATGTAGGCCCATGGGCGACTTGTCTTGGTACCCCCTTTTCTCACCAACAAACAAACAGTCAACACTTTAACAAAAACAATACTCACAGGTGGGATGGACAAAGTGACATGTGGTTGCAAACCAAAAGAGAGATCAATACAGAAATAGAGAGAGGGACACACAGAGCGAGATTGAGAGAATGAACACAAAGATTGCTCTCAGATTGAGAATGAGCTTGCGAGATAATGAGCTGGGGAGAAAACAACTGACTGGGTTTTTAAACCAAGGGAAAGGGGCTGTGATTGGGTGAGGAAAGGGGAGCAAGTGTCTTCTGATTGGGGACTGGTTGATGACTGATTGGGGAGTGATGATTGTCACCTGTGAGGAGGAGAAGGAGAGAAAAGAAACACAGGATACACACTTGTATCCGTAACAGTTACTAATAAACTTTTCCAAACAAGTCAAACAGCATTTATAATCAAACCTTAGGTACCCTAATACGTAAATAAACGATAAAATTTAAGACGGAGAATCGTTATTGTCTTTAAAGGAGAAAAATACCAAAGAACGTGCTCTCTTCCACACGCTTGGAAACACTACAGCCAAAATAGGAGCCACCCAAAAAAACTAAAATTTCTGGCTCATTTTTCCAAAAACCAGCATGAAACTCTTTCTAAAGACTGTTGACATCTAGTGGAAGCCCTGGGAAGTGCAATCTGGGAGGATTTCGCCTTATAATAAAAGTGACAGCCATTGAAAACAGTGGTAGGCTGAATTTTTTTGTTGTTGTTGGGATGGTTTGTCCTCGGGATTTTGCCTACCATATCAGTTCTGTTTTACTCACAGACATAATTTTAACAGTTTTAGAAACTTTAGAGTGTTTTCTATCCAAATCTACCAATCTATATGCATATCCTAGCTTCTGGGCCTGAGTAACAGGCAGTTTACTTTGGGCATGCTTTTCATCCGGACGTGAAAATACTGCCCCCTACCAAAGAGAGGTTAAAGTGACTAGTGATACATGTGTTTGTGTGTGTGTGTGTATGTGTGTGCCTGTGTGTGTGTGCGTGAGTGTGTGTGTGTGTGAGTGTGTGCGTGTGTGTGTGTGTGTGCATGAATGTGTGTGTGTGCGGGTGTGAGTGAGTGAGTGTGTGTGTGTGTGCATGAGTGTGTTTGTGTGAGTGTGTGTGTGCGTGCGTGAGTGTGTGTGTGTGTGTGTGCATGAGTGTGTGTGTGAGTGTGTGTGTGATTGTGAGTGAGTGTGTGTGTGTGTGTGTGTGTGTGTGTGTGTGTGTGTGTGTGTGTGTGTGTGTGTGTGTGTGTGTGTGTGTGTGTGCATGAGTGTGTGTGTGTGCGGGTGTGAGTGAGTGAGTGTGTGTGTGCATGAGTGTGTGTGTGTGTGTTTGTGTGAGTGTGTGTGTGTTTGTGTGAGTGTGTGTGTGCATGAGTGTGTGTGTGTGTGCGTGAGTGAATCAAATCAAATCAAATTGTATTGGTCACATACATATGGTTAGCAGATGTTAACTTCTTTCGGATCATTGGGACGCTAGCGTCCCACCTCGACAACATCTGGTGAAATTGCAGAGCGCAAAATTCAAAATACAAAAGTAGTAATATTAAACATTCATAAAAATACTAGTGTTATTGAAATCAAATCAAATGTATTTATATAGCCCTTCTTACATCAGCTGATATCTCAAAGTGCTGTACAGAAACCCAGCCTAAAACCCCAAACAGCAAGCAATGCAGGTGTAGAAGCACGGTGGCTAGGAAAAACTCCCTAGAAAGGCCAAAACCTAGGAAGAAACCTAGAGAGGAACCAGGCTATGAGGAGTGGCCAGTCCTCTTCTGGCTGTGCCGGGTGGAGATTATAACAGCACATGGCCTAGATGTTCAAATGTTCATAAATGACCAGCATGGTCAAATAATAATAATCATAGTAGTTGTCGAGGGTGCAACAAGTCAGTAACACAAGAGTAAGTGTCAGTTGGCTTTTTCATAGCCGATCTTTGAGAGTATCTCTACCGCTCCTGCTGTCTCTAGAGAGTTGAAAACAGCAGGTCTGGGACAGGTAGCACGTCCGGTGAATAGGTCAGGGTTCCAGCAGGTTTGGGACAGCAAGTCTGGGACAGGTAGCACGTCCGGTGAACAGGTCAGGGTTTCCATAGCTGGAGGCAGAACAGTTGGAACTGGAGCAGCAGCACGGCCAGGTGAACTGGGGACAGCAAAGAGTCATCAAGCCAGGTAGTCCTGAGGCATGGTCCTAGGGCTCAGGTCCTCCAAGAGAGAGAGAAAGAAAGAGAGAAAGAGAGAATTAGAGAAAGCATATTTAAATTCACACAGGACACCGGAAAAGACAAGAGAAATACTCCAGATGTGACAGACTGACCCTAGCCCCCCGACACATAAACTACTGCAGCATAAATACTGGAGGCTGAGACAGGAGGGGTCAGGAGACACTGTGGCCCCATCCGATGAAACCCCCGGACAGGGCCAAACAGGTAGGATATAACCCCACCCACTTTGCCAAAGCACAGCCCCCACACCACTGGAGGGATATCTTCAACCACCAACATACCATCCCGGAACAAGGCCGAGTATAGCCCACAAAGATCTCCACCATGGCACAGCCCAAGGGGGGGCGCCAACCCAGACAGGAAGACCACATCAGTGACTCAACCCACTCAAGTGACGCACCCCTCCCAGGGACGGCATGGAAGAACACCAGCAAGCCAGTGACTCAGCCCCCGTAAAAGGGGTAGAGGCAGAGAATCCCAGTGGAAAGAGGGGAAACCGGCCAGGCAGAGACAGCAAGGGCGGTTCGTTGCTCCAGCCTTTCCATTCACCTTCACACCCCTGGGCCAGACTACACTTAATCATAGGACCTACTGAAGAGATATGTCTTCAGTAAAGACTTAAAGGTTGAGACTGAGTCTGCGTCTCTCACATGGGTAGGCAGACTATTCCATAAAAATGAAGCTCTATAGGAGAAAGCCCTGCCTCCAGCTGTTTGCTTAGAAATTCTAGGAACAATTAGGAGGCCCGCGTCTTGTGACCATAGCGTACGTGTAGGTATGTACGGCAGGACCAAATCGGAAAGATAGGTAGGAGCAAGCCCATGTAATGCTTTGTAGGTTAGCAGTAAAACCTTGAAATCAGCCCTTGCCTTAACAGGAAGCCAGTGTAGGGAGGCTAGCACTGGAGTAATATGATCACATTTTTTGGTTGTAGTCAGGATTCTAGCAGCCGTATTTAGCACTAACTGAAGTTTATTTAGTGCTTTATCCAGGTAGCCGGAAAGTAGAGAACTTGCAGTAGTCCAACCTAGAAGTAACAAAGGCATGGATTAATTTTTCTGCGTCATTTTTGGACAGAAAGTTTCATTCTTCAACATTCTTTAGCTTAGAATCTTGGTAATCGAGCCGCTTTGTCCAATTTACAATAGGCTTTAAGGCGAAAGCATAGCATTTGATCGTCTGAGGACAGCGCCTCACCCACTTCCTGAATTAACATGAATTCATAACCTGCACAGGTGTCACAAAACTCAAAAATAGCGATAAAATAAATCACTTACCTTTGAAGATCTTAATTGTTTTGCAAACCAACGGGTCCCAATTACACAATGAATGGACGTTTTGTTCGATAATGTCCTTTATATCCCAAAAATGTCAGTTTATTTGGCGCGTTTGATTCAGAAATCCACCTGTTCCAACTCGTTCAACATGCCTACAAAGGAATCTAAAAAGTTACCTGTAAACTTCGTCCAAACAATTCAAACAACGTTTCTAATCCAACCTCAGGCACCTTAATATGTAAATATTAGGGTGCCTGACGGAATATATGGTGTTCAATACCGGAGAAAAAGAACGAGGAGCGCGCACTCATTCACACGCGCCAAAAGACTAGAGTCCATCTGAGGGACACTTCGAAAGAATACGAATACTTCTTCATTTTTCAAAAAACAAGCATGAAACAATTTGTAAAGACAGTTGAAATCTAGTGGAAGCCATAGGGACTGCAATCTGGGTCCTAATTATTAGACTTTCCCATAGAAAGCATTGAAAAGTCCAATGACCTTAACAACAAAAACATTTGGGGTTTCGCCTGCCAGATCAGTTCTGTTATACTCACAGACATTATTTTAACAGTTTTAGAAACATTAGAGTGTTTTCTATCCAATAATACCATGCATATGCATATCCTAGCTTCTGGGCCTGAGTAACAGGCAGTTTACTTTGGGCACCTCAGTCATCCAAACTTCCCGAATACTGCCCCCTAGCCTTAAAAAGTTAATGCTAGTGTAGCGAAATGCTTGTGCTTCTAGTTCTGACAGTGCAGTAATATCTAACAAGTAATCTAACAATTTCACATCTACCTTTTACACACAAGTGTAAAGGAATGAATAAGAATATGTACATATAAATATATGGATGAGCGATGGCTGAACGGCATAAGCAAGATGCAGTCGTTGGTATAGAGTACAGTATATACATATGAGATGAGAAATGTAGGGTATGTAAACATTATATAAAGTGGCATTGTTTAAAGTGACTAGTGATACATGTGTGTTTGTGTTTTTGTGTGTGCGTGTGTGCGTGTGTGCGTGTGTGCGTGTGTGTGTGTGTGTGTGTGTGTGTGTGTGTGTGTGTGAGTGTGTGAGTGTGTGTGTGTGTGTGCATGTGTGTGTGTGCTTGCGTGTGCATGCAAAAGTGTAAGTGTATGTGTTCGGCAGACAGTATGTGAGACAACCAAAAGTTTCTGTTTTTCTGTCAGTATTTGGACGCAGAATTGACAGCCACTGTGAAATTGCCTGCTAGTAAAGTTACAAGCACATCACATTACTGTAGTTCCCTTTTATTCACACTTCCAGAAATGTAATTAATCATCTATCCTTCAGAAGTCAGAAAACACACACACACACACACACACACACACACACACACACACACACACACACACACACACACACACACACACACACACACACACACACACACACACACACACACACAAAAGAGACTGAGCCTGCAGCGAAGTCTCCTTGGTTTTATGAATATTAGAGAGAAGATATGAGACAGCACACAAATTACCGCTCAAACACACAATCACTCACACACTCACACACTCACACACACACTCACACACTCACACTCACTCACACACTCACACACTCACACTAACACTCACACACACACACACACTCACTCACACACACACACACACACTCACACACAGAGCTGAGCTCCATGGTGCTGACTGGGTACATCAACACTCAATGCATTAATGTCTCTATTTCTCTCTCCACCCTCTCTCCCACTTTCCCAACCCCCCTCCTTTCTCTCTCGCTCTCTCTCGCTCTCTCTCTCTCTCCTCTTTCTCTCTCTCCTCTTTCTCTCTCTCTCTCTCTCTCTTTCTCTCTCTCTCTCTCTCTCCTCTTTCTCTCTCTCTGTCTTTCTTTTCCTACCTCCCCTCCTCCTCTCTCTCCTCCCTCCCTCTCTCTCTCTCTCTTTGTCTGTCTAGCGGTGTTTGAACAGAGTTGTGAGGCGTATAAACACCTGGGCAGATCTTCAGACACATACTGGATAGATCCGGATGGGAGTGGACCACTCGGACCTTTCAAAGTCACCTGCAACATGACAGGTGTGTTTGTGTGAACAGACCCAGTTCAGAACGGATTACAATAAGGGCTTTAAGTCCATTGCCTAACAGTGAGCACTCCCACATTTTTCGACTTTATTATTAGAAGTCGTTCCATGCCTTGCAACATGAAAGGTAAAGAGACCAAAGGATTACAAAAAGAAAGTTCTCTACATCGGAAAAAGGTAGTCCTCTAACTCATTCAATAAACCATAAAAGAACAGAGACCAGACAGACAGAGAGCACGGTGAGTTTTCTATTCCAGTCCAGGTGTGACCCCAAGGACCTGAGAGATGACAAGATGCCCTCGCTTCTTTTCTCCTCCTAGACCGTCTTAACCTGTTAGTTGCCAAGGCAACCTGGTTCTGCAGCTACAGCCTTTAACATTTATCTGTAACCACCAAACACACACAAACACACAAATACATACACACATGTAAACACACACACACTTGCCTTGACCATATATCAGATTAACCACGGCACCACAGCTTCTCATATTATAAGAATACAGTACCTTCACAAAGTATTCACACCACTTGACTTTTCCCCAAAAAAATTGCATTACAGCCTGAATTTTAAATTGATTAAATTGAGATTGTTTTTCACAAATTGAAATTGTGTTGAAATATATTGAGTCAATAAGTATTCAACCCCTTTGTTATGAATTTCAAACATAGATTCAACCACAAAAAACAGAAAAGCTTTCCAATGCCTCGCAAAGAAGGGTGGAGTTATTAATTACACTTAGGATGGTGTATCAATACACCCAGTCACTACAAAGATGCAGGCGTCCTTCCTAACTCAGTTACCAGAGAGGAAGTAAACCGCTCAGGGATTTCACCATGAGGCCAATGATGACTTTAAAACAGTTTAATGGCTGTGATGGAAGAAAACTGAGGATGGATGCACAACATTGTAGTTACTCCACAATACTAACCTAAATGACAGAGTGAAAAGACGGAAGCCTGTACAGAATGAAAAATATTCCAAGCATGCATCCTGTTTGCAATAAGGCACTAAAGTAAAACAGCAAAAAATGTGGCAAAGAAATAAACTTCCAAATAAAAATGTCCTGAATACAAAGCTTTATGTTTGGGACAAATCCAACACATCACTGAGTACCACTCTTCATATTTTCTAGCAAAGTGTTGGCTGCATCATGTTATGGGTATGCTTGTCATCGGCAAGGACTTGTGAGTTTTTTTAGGATAAAAGGAAACAGGAATAGAGCTAAACACAGGCAAAATCCTAGAGGAAAACCTGGTTCAGTCTGCTTTCCAACAGACACTTGGAGACAAATTCACCTTTCAGCAGGACAATAACCTGAAACACAAGGCCAAATCTAAACTGGAGTTGCTTACCAACATGACATTGAATGTCCCTGAGTGACCTAGTTACAGTTTTGACTTAAATCAAATAAAAAATATATGGCAAGACTTGAAAATGGCTGTCAACAACCAACTTGACAGAGCTTGAGGAATTTTAAAAAGAATAATGTGCAAATATTATATAATCCAGGTGGGGAAAGCTCTTAGAGACTTACCCAGAAAGACTCACATCTGTAATCACTGCCAAAGGTGATTCTAACATGTATTGACTCAGGGGTGGGAATACTTATGTAAATTAGATATTTCAGTATTTCATTTTCAATAAATTTGCAAAAAGATTCTGAAAACATGATTTATTTATTTTGAATTCTGGCTGTAATATAACAACATGGATAAGTCAAGGGGTATCAATACTTTCTGAAGGCACTGTATATTTTAGGAGCTTTCATTCAATCAGCTGTGTTAGAGCTACACTTTATCTCTCTCTCTCTTTTTCTCTCTTTCCCTCTCTCTCTTTCTCTCTTTCCCTCTCTCTCTTTCTCTCTCTCCCTCTCTCTCTTTCTCTCTCTCCCTATCTCTCTTTGTCGCTCTCTCTACTTTCTCTCTCTCTCTCTGACTCTCTCTCTTTCTTTCTCTCTCTCAGAAGACAAGGTGTGGACTACTGTGGTAAATAATCTACCAGCCCAGACCTCAGTGACCGGGTCTAGCAGAGAGAGACGCACTGTGCTGCAACTCAACTACAGTGCTTCTATGGAACAGGTACACACACACACACACACACACACACACACACACACACACACACACACACACACACACACACACACACACAACACATACTGTACACGCAGACACACAAACAAAACACACACAATTCAATGGCTGTTCATTGTGTCTTTCAGTTAAGTATTTCATCCCACCCTACTCTCTTTTTCTTTCCTGTGCACTCTTTAACTTCGCGGCCATTTTCATTGACTCCTGACTTGTGTGTGTGTGTGTGTGTGTGTGTGTGTGTGTGTGTGTGTGTGTGTGTGTGTGTGTGTGTGTGTGTGTGTGTGTGTGTGTGTGTGTGTGTGTGTGTGTGTGTGTGTGTGTGTGTGTGTGTGTGTGTGTGTGTGTGTGTGTGTGTGTGTGTGTGTGTGTGTGACTGTGTGTGAATGTGTCTGTGTGTATACATGCGTGTGTGTGCATGTGTTTGTAACAGGTCACAGCTATTACCACCAGTGCAGAACACTGTGAACAACACGTGTCGTACGGCTGCCTCATGTCCCGACTGCTCAACACACCCGGTAACACAGTGTTCTATTCGTCTCTACTGCAGTGCTCTTGTCTTCTCTACTGCAGTGTTCTTGTCTTCTCTACTTGTTCTTCTTCTACTGCAGTGTTCTTGTCTTCTCTACTGCAGTGCTCTTGTCTTCTTCTACTGCAGTGTTCTTGTCTTCTCTACTTGTTCTTCTTCTACTGCTTGGGCTCAACTATCAGTCTGCTGTGTGTTCGTCCTCACTTATGTAGTGGGGTCATCTGGGTAGTGAGAGGGAGTGGTGTTTCTCTGTTAGATTGTCACCCCTTTAGACAACCCGCTAATTAACATCTGATTATCCTATCCGTCTTTCTGCACTTTAATGTTCGACAAACCAAGGCTTTTGTTGAAGGTTGCTTCAGTTTTCTGCCCTGCTGGACTCCAAGATGAATTCCAACATTAAAATATTCTCATGTAATGAAATATGCTCAAGGCCCTGTCTGTCTCTCACTGTGTTATTTAAAGAAGAGCCCAGCCGAGGCTGAGGACATCAATGAAATTAGTGGGAGATGAGATGTTCAGTGTGTCAGGAAGAAGGAAACTAAAGATTAGATGATGGAAGAGAAGGACTGATACATAATGGCAGTGTGTCAGGAAGAAGGAAACTAAAGATTAGATGATGGAAGAGAAGGACTGATACATAATGGCAGTGTGTCAGGAAGAAGGAAACTAAAGATTAGATGATGGAAGAGAAGGACTGATACATAATGGCAGTGTGTCAGGAAGAAGGAAACTAAAGATTAGATGATGGAAGAGAAGGACTGATACATAATGGCAGTGTGTCAGGAAGAAGGAAACTAAAGATTAGATGATGGAAGAGAAGGACTGATACATAATGGCAGTGTGTCAGGAAGAAGGAAACTAAAGATTAGATGATGGAAGAGAAGGACTGATACATAATGGCAGTGTGTGGGAGTGGGATGAAAAGTCTCTCTCTTGCTTTTCTCTCACACTGTATGTAACTCTCTGATCCCCCCCCCCCCCCCCCCCCCACACACACACACACACTCCTGTCTGTTAGCTTTTGTCTGAGTAGGAACTGTTTATCTAAGTACAAACACAGCTCGGTTAACATTTCCGCAAGGTTGAACCATGATTTTTAACAGAGTAATATTGTCTGTCTGTGTTTGTGTTCTTTCAACCAGCTATAAAATTCCTTTAAGTGGGACATGATGTGTTGTGTCTTTCAAGGCACACAACAACATTAGCAACAACACTTCTGTGGAAGTCAGGAAAGAACATATGTGATGTATAACCCGAACCCACAGAGCAAAAACTTCCAGTTGCATTTTTGATAACATATCTACAGTATTTCACTTTTGAATGTGTATAGTATTGCTTACTAGGTGTCCAATGAATTCTGGAACCACTCCCTCTTCAAATCAGGGCTGATTGGAAAAAGCTGTTCAAAAGAGGGCATTGTATTATCATATCTTTGTGCTCCCTGACGGCCATGCAGCCGAAACGCGTCAGAGTTGTAAAACTTTGTTTCCATTGAGCATGCCATACAAATGAAGGCATTTTAATTCATTATATGAAGAGTGCCTTGGTCCTCTTTTCTTTTTGATTACCAATTTACCCATTTTACCAAAGAGCACCTTCTGTCTACTAAAATCGACTATTGTGTACCTCAGCAGTGCTTCCCTTCCTCCTTTGTTTCTACAATTTAATCAGAGCACTTGGGTAGTGCTCAGAGGAAGCAGCTCCACAGTCATCTTTTTCTGTGGGGACATTTTACAATTCATACTATGGATTTTACCCAAGAGGCTACAAGATGTTCCTATTCCAATGAAGAGGGCCAAAGGATTATTACCACTACCTCATTGCTAGATGAGATGACAGAAACAGAGAATACTGGAATGGAATTAAACAAGACTTACAGAGACTTGCAACAGCTTATGGAGAAAGACACCAAATTTGACCTCAATCCTATCACCTTGTCTGACTATTGGAGGAAAGGCCTAATCCCCAGAGGACTCCGTAATACGAAATTTCCAGCTAATGGAGCACAAGGTACAACTGAATTTAGAGATACATGGGAGGCTATTCTCAACAAGTGTTCTTTTGACCTAATGCTACTTCTAATAGAATAATCTAAAAAGGACAGACAACAGAAATTGATGAAGTACAAAGGAAAATTACAGAACACAGTGACAATCCTAACAAAGCACAATGTGATGAGATCTTGAAAGAGAAAATAGACACATTCACTCTGACATTGAAGCAAGACAAGCTAAGGACATTTAGAAGAGATGAAGTAGACTACAGCGACGGCAAGGTCTTTGCCTGGAGAAAACCAACCTTGGGTTTGTGGTCTAGCCACATTTTTTGAGAGTCACCAGGAAGATACAGTTGAAGTCGGAAGTTTACATACACCTTAGCCAAATACATTTAAACTCAGTTTTTCACAATTCCTGATATTTAATCTGAGTAAAAATTGCCTGTCTATGGTCAGTTAGGATCACCACTTTATTTTAAGAATGTTAAATGTCAGAATAATAGTTGAGAGAATGATTTATTTCAGCTTTTATTTCTTTCATCACATTCCCAGTGGGTCAGATGTTTACATACACACAATTGGTATTTGGTAGCATTGCCTTTAAATTGTTTAACTTGGGTCAAACGTTTCGGGTAGCCTTCCACAAGCTTCCTACAATAAGTTGGGTGAATTTTGACCCATTCCTCCTGACAGAGCTGGTGTAACTGAGTCAGGTTTGTAGGCCTCCTTGCTTGCGCACGCTTTTTCAGTTCTGCCCACAAATTTCCGATAGGATTGAGGTCAAGGCTTTGTGATGACCACTCCAATACCTTGACTTTGTTGTCCTTATGCCATTTTGCCACAACTTTGGAAGTATGCTTGGGGTCAATGTCCATTTGGAAGACCCATTTGCAACCAAGCTTTAACTTCGTGACTGATGTCTTGAGATGTTGCTTCAATATATCCACATAATTTTCCCGCCTCATGATGCCATCTATTTTGTGAAGTGCACCAGTCACTCCTGCAGCAAAGCTCCCCACAACATGATGCTGCCACCCCCGTGCTTCACGGTTGGGATGGTGTTCTTTGGCTTGCAAGCCGAAGAACACGGCATAATGACCAAACATAATGATGGTCATTACGGCCAAACAGTTCCATTTTTGTTTCAGCAGACCAGAGGACATTTCTCCAAAAGTAAGATCTTTGTCCCCATGTGCAGTTGCAAACCGTAGTCTGGCTTTTTTATGGTGGTTTTGGAGCAGTAGCTTCTTCCTCGCTGAGCGGCCTTTCAGGTTATGTCGAGATGGGACTTGTTTTACTGTGGATATAGATACTTTTGTACCTATTTCCTCCAGCATCTTCACAAGGTTCTTTGCAGTTGTTCTGGGATTGATTTGCACTTTTCGCACCAAAGTACGTCCATCTCTAGGAGACAGAACGTGTCTCTTTCCTGAGCGGTATGACGGCTGCGTGGTCCCATGGTGTTTATACTTGCGTACTATTGTTTGTACAGATGAACGTGGTACTTTCAGGCGTTTGGAAATTGCTCCCAAGGATGAACCAGACTTGATGAGGTCTCCAATTTGTTTTCTGAGGTCTTGGCTGATTTCTTTTGATTTTCCCATGATGTCAAGCAAAGAGGCACTGAGTTTGAAGGTAGGCCTTGAAATATATCCACAGGTACACTTCCAATTGACTCAAATTATGTAAATTAGCCTATCAGAAGCTTGTAAAGCCATGACATAATTTTCGGAAATTTTCCAAGCTGTTTCAAGGCACAGTCAACTTAGTGTATGTAAACTTCTGACCCACTGGAATTGTGATACAGTGAATTTTAAGTGAAAAAATCTGTATGTAAACAATTGTTGTAAAAATGACTTGTGTCATGCACAAAGTAGATGTCCTAACCGATTTGCCAAAACTGTAGTGTGTTAACAAAAAATTTGTGGAGTGGTTGAAAAACGAGTTTTAATGACTCCAACCTAAGTATATGTAAACTTCCGACTTCAACTGTATATAAAATGACACAAGATTCAAGACTTCATGCTTTTTAGCAAAAATTATTATATAGAATTTTTGCCACCAACAAAATGTTGAATATTTGGGGCATACAATCATCGAAGCTCTGCAGATTTTTTGGGGAGGATACAGAATCAATAGACCATTTATTTTGGTATTGCCCTCAGGTAGCCTGTTTCTGGGTTCAGGAATGGTTGAAAATGCATAACATTGATCTAAAATTGGCCCTAGAAATAGTACTGATGGGAGATCTGGAGAGACCGCGTCAGTCAATTACTAATATACTTGTCACGACTTCCGCCGAAGTCGGTCCCTCTCCTTGTTCGGGCAGCATTCGGTGGTCAACGTCACCGGCCTTCTAGCCATCGCCGATCCACTTTTAATTTTCCTTTTGTTTTCTCTTTGTCTTACACACCTAGTTTCAATCCCCCAAATACTTGTTCATTATTTAACCCTCGGTTCCCCCATGTTTGTTTGTGAGTAATTGTTTGTATGTAAGACGGTCCATTATGTGGACTTGCTTTATTGTATTATATTTGTCTATTTTGAGTAAATTACGTTTATTTACTCATATCTGCTGTCCTGCGCCTGACTCCTCTACACAAGCTACACACAGACCACATTACAATACTAATACTTTTAGTAAAAGTATTTATCTTTAACTCGCAATCTGTGGATTCTATTCGAATATATAGATTGAAAATATATGTTAAATATCACAGCACAGTTGAAAGATATATGGTGCACAGAAATCCGGAAAGAGTGGGGCCAGCAGAGATAGGTGGGATGGGCTGAGGGAAGCTGAGGGTTGGGATGTGGAATTGGAGATAAGTGGGAGTGGAGTTGCGGGCAGGGGATAGAATAACAGTCAAAGATAAAAGTTAAAAAAATAAAACAACAAAAAGTAAGTTTTAATGACACAGAGGGGCAATGTTGTTACAGCTAATCCCGGTTTGCCTGAGGCTGATGCCGTGCAGGTGTTTGTACACATGCATATACACACACTCATTCAACTGCACACGTGCACATACACGGACACACACACATGTAAATAGTGCCATACATGCACTCAAACATATTCAGTTGGCGTTGCTGTTATGATTTTTGTTGTCCTTGATGTCTTTTGTTTTTTTTGCATTGTTGTTTTCTGTTTTCTGTTGTCTTTGTCTTTTTTCTGTTTTGTTCATTTTGTTGGTTGTTGGTGAATTGTGGGGGGGGGGGGGGTCTTGGGTGTGGGGAATGGAATGATATATATTTTTTTTTCTGCGGGGCGGGCTGTGGGGTTTATTGGATGGTTGAGGGGCAGCTCATTGGGGGAATGTGGGGGGTATTGGATGGTTGAGGTGCAGCTCATTGGGGGAATGTGGGGGGGTGTTGGATGGTTGAGGGGCAGCTCATTGGGGGAATGTGGGGGGGTATTGGATGGTTGAGGGGCAGCTCATGGGGGAATGTGGGGGGGTATTGGATGGTTGAGGTGCAGCTCATTGGGGGAATGTGGTGGGGTATTGGATTGTTGAGGTGCAGCTCATTGGGGGAATGTGGGGGGGTATTGGATAGTTGAGGGGCAGCTCATGGGGGAATGTGGGGGGGTATTGGATGGTTGAGGTGCAGCTCATTGGGGGAATGTGGGGGGTATGGATGGTTGAGGGGCAGCTCATTGGGGGAATGTGGGGGGGTATTGGATGGTTGAGGTGCAGCTCATGGGGGAATGTGGGGGGGTATTGGATGGTTGAGGTGCAGCTCATTGGGGGAATGTGGGGGGGTTTGGATGGTTGAGGTGCAGCTCATGGGGGAATGTGGGGGGGTATTGGATAGTTGAGGGGCAGCTCATTGGGGGAATGTGGGGGGGTATTGGATGGTTGAGGTGCAGCTCATTGGGGGAATGTGGGGGGGTATTGGATGGTTGAGGGGCAGCTCATTGGGGGAATGTGGGGGGGTATTGGATGGTTGAGGTGCAGCTCATTGGGGGAATGTGGGGGGGTATTGGATGGTTGAGGGGCAGCTCATTGGGGGAATGTGGGGGGGTATTGGATGGTTGAGGTGCAGCTCATGGGGGAATGTGGGGGGTATTGGATGGTTGAGGTGCAGCTCATTGGGGGAATGTGGGGGGGTATTGGATGGTTGAGGTGCAGCTCATGGGGGAATGTGCGGGGGTATTGGATAGTTGAGGGGCAGCTCATTGGGGGAATGTGGGGGGGTATTGGATGGTTGAGGGGCAGCTCATGGGGGAATGTGGGGGTATTGGATGGTTGAGGGGCAGCTCATGGGCGAATGTGGGGGGGTATTGGATGGTTGAGGGGCAGCTCATGGGGGAATGTGGGGGGGTATTGGATGGTTGAGGGGCAGCTCATTGGGGGAATGTGGGGGGGTATTGGATGGTTGAGGGGCAGCTCATTGGGGGAATGTGGGGGGGTATTGGATGGTTGAGGGGCAGCTCATGGAGGAATGTGGGGGGGATCTTGGAGGTTGGGAGCTTGGGCTGGTGGCTGATGGATTGCTGGTTCGTGTCCACATTTTTGACCTTGTGGGAGATCTGTCGACGTGCCCTTGAGCCGGGTGTTGACTCTGGTTGCTTCTGTGTGTTGCTCTGGATGGGAGTCTGTTAGATGACTAATGTAATGTAGTTGTTGAGCGGCTTCACTGCAAGTATATACAGAATGTTTTTAATAAAAATACATAAAATAAAAAAATGCTAGGCTCCTGTCAATTGTATCTTTGGCTATGTGAGAGGCAGATTATAAAAAAACATCTGCCATTGATATGGCATTATAGGAGAACTGAATAGTTTGGAGGAGCGTGTCTTATGTAATCGGACAAGTGGCGTTCTTTGAAAATTAAGATGGATAACCTACCGAAACAAGCGAAATTAAGTTTGCAGGTATGTGAATTGTGAATGATGAAAAGTCATGACATCAAAAACCTCCAAAATATTTCAAAGCACTCTCAGTAGACCATTTATTAAAATCCCTTTATTCATGGTACTTGGCTAATGGCCAGGATAATGATGTACACATGTGATGCTGCTTCACCGGCCTTGATTAAGGGGAGGAGAGGCTATGCTGGGTTTTTAATCAAATTAAACGAAATGGGGGGAAACCAATGTTTTTTTTTGTTCCTAATTATGAGATTTATTGTCACAAGGCACATCTCTGGTTCCATGATGGACACTGTGCGTTAAGGCTGGATAGGCTGCGCTTCCACTCTCAAAATCCATGAAATGATCAACTGCATTATCGTTAAGACCTGCTTTTTGGTGGTCTTAACACTTCCCATTAGGGCTGCATGGAATTGTCACTTTTGCGCTTGTTTTTAAGGACACACCTCAAATATTGCCACCCCTCCCCTCAGTGCACCAAGCTGATGTTAGACAGGTAAATTGACGAACCTGGCATTAGGGCTGGAAGATGCCAGTGCGCCAGTTTTTACATGACAAAATGTAAAACTAACGTACATTTGACAGTTGCACCTCCTTAGCACCAGTCGAAAATAGAGCCCTAAATGTGATGATGTTGAATCAACGTGGAAAACTGATTGGATTTGCAAAAAGTCATCACCCAACGTTTATCCTAAAAATATATATATATATATATTTATGTTGAATTTAGGTTAGTTGACAACTCAACCAAATGCAAATCAAAACTAGATGTTGAAATTACGTCTGTGGCCAGTGGGAAGTAATCTACTTTCCCTCCCTCCCTCCCTCTCTCTCTCACTCCCTCTCTCTATTTAACCAATGATCAGGGTTGCTGTACCATTCAGTTGAGTCTGGATTGAAAATTGAAAATGTTAGATGGGATTTTCTGTAAGGGTTTCTAAAGTATGTCATTCCAAGGAGGTGTGTTGGTGTGAATAGTAATGCTGAGATGCAGAACAGTGAGAAGCAGAATAATATAAGGCTAAGTCAGGGTAAAGTAAGAGACAGAATTGATTGATACATTCTCTCTCAGAATCCAGGGATCTAGAGAGCAGATGCTGTGGATAGAGGGGAAGGAATAAAGCTGCCTGGGAGAGAGCAGTCTGGAATAGAGCAGTCTGGAATAGAGCAGGCTGGAATAAAGCAGGCTGGAATAGAGCTGTTTTGAATAGAGCTGTCTGGAAGAGAGCTGTCTGGAAAAGAGCTGTCTGGAAAAGAGCTGTCTGGAATAGAGCTGCCTGGATGAGAGCTGTCTGGAAAAGAGCTGTCTAGAATAGAGCTTCCTGGAATAGAGCTGCATGGATGAGAGCTGCCTGGAATAGAGCTGTCTGGATGAGAGCTGCCTGGAGGGGAGCTGTCTGGAATAGAGCTGTCTGGAATAGAGCTGTCTGGAAAAGAGCTGTCTGGAAAAGAGCTGTCTGGAATAGAGCTGTTTGGAATAGAGCTGCCTGGATGAGAGCTGCCTGGATGAGAGCTTTCTGGAATAGAGCTGCCTGGATGAGAGCTGTCTGGAATAGAGCTTCCTGGATGAGAGCTGTCTGGAATAGAGCTGCCTGGAATAGAGCAGGCTGGAATAGAGCAGGCTGGAATAAAGCAGGCTGGAATAGAGCTGTTTTGAATAGAGCTGTCTGGAAGAGAGCTGTCTGGAAAAGAGCTGTCTGGAAAAGAGCTGTCTGGAAGAGAGCTGCCTGGAATAGAGCTGTCTGGAAGAGAGCTGTCTGGAAAAGAGCTGTCTGGAATAGAGCTTCCTGGAATAGAGCTGCCTGGATGAGAGCTGTCTGGAATAGAGCTGCCTGGATGAGAGTTGCCTGGAATAGAGCTGTCTGGAATAGAGCTGCCTGGAATAGAGCTGTCTGGAATAGAGCTGCCTGGATGAGAGCTGTCTGGAATAGAGCTTCCTGGAATAGAGCTGCCTGGATGAGAGCTGTCTGGAATAGAGCTGCCTGGAATAGAGCTGCCTGGATGAGAGCTGTCTGGAATAGAGCTGCCTGGAATAGAGCTGCCTGGATGAGAGCTGTCTGGAATAGAGCTGTCTGGAATAGAGCTGCCTGGAATAGAGCTGCCTGGAATAGAGCTGCCAGGATGAGAGCTGTCTGGAATAGAGCTGCCTGGAATAGAGCTGCCTGGAATAGAGCTGCCTGGATGAGAGCTGCCTGGAATAGAGCTGCCTGGATGAGAGCTGTCTGGAATAGAGCTGCCTGGATGAGATTCTGTCTGGAATAGAGCTGCCTGGATGAGAGCTGCCTAGATGAGAGCTGTCTGGAATAGAGCTGCCTGGATGAGCTGCCTGGAATAGAGCTGTCTGGAATAGAGCTGCCTGGATGAGAGCTGTCTGGAATAGAGCTTCCTGGATGAGAGCTGTCTGGAATAGAGCTGCCTGGAATAGAGCAGGCTGGAATAGAGCAGGCTGGAATAAAGCAGGCTGGAATAGAGCTGTTTTGAATAGAGCTGTCTGGAAGAGAGCTGTCTGGAAAAGAGCTGTCTGGAAAAGAGCTGTCTGGAAGAGAGCTGCCTGGAATAGAGCTGCCTGGAAGAGAGCTGTCTGGAAAAGAGCTGTCTGGAATAGAGCTTCCTGGAATAGAGCTGCCTGGATGAGAGCTGTCTGGAATAGAGCTGCCTGGATGAGAGTTGCCTGGAATAGAGCTGTCTGGAATAGAGCTGCCTGGAATAGAGCTGTCTGGAATTGAGCTGCCTGGATGAGAGCTGTCTGGAATAGAGCTTCCTGGAATAGAGCTGCCTGGATGAGAGCTGTCTGGAATAGAGCTGCCTGGAATAGAGCTGCCTGGATGAGAGCTGTCTGGAATAGAGCTGCCTGGAATAGAGCTGCCTGGAATAGAGCTGCCTGGAATAGAGCTGCCTGGATGAGAGCTGTCTGGAATAGAGCTGCCTGGAATAGAGCTGCCTGGAATAGAGCTGCCTGGATGAGAGCTGCCTGGAATAGAGCTGCCTGGATGAGAGCTGTCTGGAATAGAGCTGCCTGGATGAGATTCTGTCTGGAATAGAGCTGCCTGGATGAGAGCTGCCTAGATGAGAGCTGTCTGGAATAGAGCTGCCTGGATGAGCTGCCTGGAATAGAGCTGTCTGGAATAGAGCTGCCTGGATGAGAGCTGTCTGGAATAGAGCTGTCTGGAATAGAGCTGCCTGGATGAGAGCTGTCTGGAATAGAGCTGTCTGGAATAGAGCTGCCTGGATGAGAGCTGCCTGGAATAGAGCTGTCTGGAATAGAGCTGCCTGGAATAGAGCTGCCTGGATGAGAGCTGTCTGGAATAGAGCTGTCTGGAATAGAGCTGTCTGGAATAGAGCTGCCTGGAATAGAGCTGCCTGGAATAGAGCTGTCTGGAATAGAGCTGCCTGGATGAGAGCTGTCTGGAATAGAGCTGTCTGGAATAGAGCTGTCTGGAATAGAGCTGCCTGGATGAGAGCTGTCTGGAATAGAGCTGTCTGGAATAGAGCTGCCTGGATGAGAGCTGTCTGGAATAGAGCTGTCTGGAATAGAGCTGCCTGGATGAGAGCTGGCCATAATGAGTTGTTCCCTTATTTTCTGACCCATTACATTGGTGTACTTGTTTTTGTTTTATAGTTTAGATAGTTTTATTTTTACAGACGCCAGAAAGAATACTACATTATAAAACGATTGTTCCCCTATTTTTGGTCATTTGAGTCTCCACAGCAGCTGTAGCATAGGGAGAACAGAGTGGTTTTGTGCCTTGTGGAGTGGAAAATAGCACGCAGTTTCACTCACAAATAAATGATTGCGAAATGCTACTGTGTCATTTACAATGGGTTCTGGCTGGATGTGAAGTGATGGTTTAAATTGTTGCTGCCACCGAAACAGTTCCTGAGCTACCCTTCCTCTACAATAGGTTTTGATATTCACTACAGAGCTAAGCTTTTTGACCCGCTTCAAACAACCTCTGTGGAGAACGAAGGATAGAAGATTGTGTGCGTGCATAGGGGGGTGAATGTTTACGTGCGTACATGGCTTTGTACGTGTGTGTGTGTGTGTGTGTACTCTCTGCTCCTGCTGACACAACTCTCTACAGGGTACCGAGCCTCTGCGCTTTACTGAAATAGCCTCCTAACTGCTTCATCCATATCAGTTATGGAATTATCATATCCCCCCAACACACACACACACACACATACGCACACGCACACACACACACACACACACACATACGCACACACACACACACACACACACACACACACACACACACACACACACACACACACACACACACACACACACACACACACACACACACACATACTTCATCCAAGACTCCTTCATCCATCAGTTGTGAAATTATCATAATCCAGATATGGGAGACTGGCGCCGTGTGGGGGGGCTAAAGACTCAGATTAGACTCACAGCATGACCTATGCACAAGCGTGTGTGTGTGTGTGTGTGTGTGTGTGTGTGTGTGTGTGTGTGTGTGTGTGTGTGTGTGTGTGTGTGTGTGTGTGTGTGTGTGTGTGTGTGTGAGGTGCAAAACCATTTTCATCTGAGGTGGGAGAGGTTGATGAATTGCAAAAAAGAAAGAAGGTGAAATAACGCTCTCTCTCTCTCTTCCTCTCAGCGATCAATGCCGGTTGCTAGCTGGGTTAGCCTCAGTGAAGCTCCAGGGATAGGGAGGCTGGCAGTCCTCACCCTGTCTCCCCCAATTCCCCATACTTCATCTCAATAAGCCCCCTGTCTTTTCCGCTTGTGAAGGAGTGAGGGAAAACAGACAGGTTTGCATTCATTGAGATGACTCATGTTTTGGAGCTAGCTCTGCAGAGTGGTCACTAGCTGGTACAGCCACAAAGTCATGAAATCTTATTTGAAATCTAACCCTAACCTTAACCCTAAACTTAACCACACTGCAAACTTTTGTTTTCATGAATTTTTACGATATAGCCAATTTTGACTTTAAAGCTGTCCCATCTAGCGTAAACCGATCAACATTCAATACTATTGTTCCATCCAATACATCACTGGGGCCGTGTTCCCATCCATCCAGGACATCTACTGTACTTGAAGCTGAACCTGAGGAAGTCCCCCAACATCATTAAGGACCTCACACAACCCAGCCACGAGCTGTTCACTCCCTTCTCGTCGGGCAGATAGAATCAGAGCAATTTAAACACTTGCCAACCAATTCCCCCCATCCTGATACAGTGAGGGAAAAAAGTATTTGATCCCCTGCTGATTTTGTACATTTGCCCACTGACAAAGAAATGATCAGTCTATAATTTTAATGGTAGGTTTATTTGAACAGTGAGAGACAGAATAACAACAAAAAAATCCAGAAAAACGCACGTCAAAAAGGTTAGAAATTGATTTGCATTTTAATGAGGGAAATAAGTATTTGACCCCTCTCAATCAGAAAGATTTCTGGCTCCCAGGTGTCTTTTATACAGGTAACGAGCTGAGATTAGGAGCACACTCTTAAAGGGAGTGCTCCTAATCTCAGTTTGTTACCTGTATAAAAGACACCTGTCCACAGAAGCAATCAATCAATCAGATTCCAAATTCACCATGGCCAAGACCAAAGAGCTCTCCAAGGATGTCAGGGACAAGATTGTAGACCTACACAAGACTGAAATGGGCTACAAGACCATCACCAAGCAGCTTGGTGAGAAGGTGACAACAGTTGGTGCGATTATTCGCAAATGGAAGAAACACAAAATAACTGTCAATCTCCCTCGGCCTGGGGCTCCATGCAAGATCTCACCTCGTGGAGTTGCAATGATCATGAGAACGGTGAGGAATCAGTCCAGAATTACACGGGAGGATCTTGTCAATGATCTCAAGGCAGCTGGGACCATAGTCACCAAGAAAACAATTGGTAACACACTACGCCGTGAAGGACTGAAATCCTGCAGCGCCCGCAAGGTCCCCCTGCTCAAGAAAGCACATATACATGCCCATCTGAAGTTTGCCAATGAACATCTGAATAATTCAGAGGACAACTGGTGAAAGTGTTGTGGTCAGATGAGACCAAAATGGAGCTCTTTGGCATCAACTCAACTCGCCGTGTTTGGAGGAGGACGAATGCTGCCTATGACCCCAAGAACACCATCCCCACCGTCAAACATGGAGGTGGAAACATTATGCTTTGGGGGTGTTTTTCTGCTAAGGGGACAGGACAACTTCACCGCATCAAAGGGACGATGGACGGGGCCATGTACCATCAAATCTTGGGTGAGAACCTCCTTCCCTCAGCCAGGGCATTGAAAATGGGTCATGAATGGGTATTCCAGCATGACAATGACCCAAAACACAGAGCCAAGGCAACAAAGGAGTGGCTCAAGAAGAAGCACATTAAGGTCCTGGAGTGGCCTAGCCAGTCTCCAGACCTTAATCCCATAGAAAATCTGTGGAGGGAGCTGAAGGTTCGAGTTACCAAACGTCAGCCTCGAAACCTTAATGACTTGGAGAAGATCTGCAAAGAGGAGTGGGACAAAATCCCTCCTGAGATGTGTGCAAACCTTGTGGCCAACTACAAGAAACGTCTGACCTCTGTGATTGTCAGTAAGGGTTTTGCCACCAAGTACTAAGTCATGTTTTGCAGAGGGGTCAAATACTTATTTCCCTCATTAAAATGCAAATCAATTTATAACATTTTTGACATGCGTTTTTCTGGATTGTTTTGTTGTTATTCTGTCTCTCACTGTTCAAATAAACCTACCATTAAAATTATAGACTGATAATTTCTTTGTCAGTGGGCCAACGTACAAAATCAGCAGGGGATCAAATACTTTTTTCCCTCACTGTACATGTGTAAATATTGTAGTATAAATTGTGCCTACCTGTACTATACTAAAGAAATATATTATTTTCTACTACCATTTACTTTATGTTCGTATTCTTATCTTGTATTATTTCCTATTGTTGTTGCATTGTCAAGAAGGAACATGCAAGTAAGCATTTGGTTGGATGTTGTATACCATGTGTATCCTGTACATACAACTAATACAACTTCAAGCTTGAAGACTCATTAGAATAAATGTTAACCTGCGGGAAATGGAGAAGAGGAGAGAAGCGGGTGGTGTGTGCATCTAACAGAACAAGACTTACTATACTTTGGTGTTTTTGGATCGTCTTTATTTAGATTTATAATTATCTGAGAACCATGTCTTAATCATGTTGTTTTCATTAATTTGAACAGATGTTTAAGATCATAACAGCATTTAGAAAAGAACAGGCCCAGAGTGCAGTTCTCCAGCTAATAAATACATATGGGAGTTTGGCTACTGATGGGGTTGCTAAAGTCATGCTGTCAAGCTGAAGGGTGTGTGTGTGGGGGGGGGTTAAAATGTTATTTATTTTACCTTTATTTAAGGTAAAGAATGAAGGTAAGGGTTAGGGGTTAGTGGTTAGGTTTAGGTTTAGGGTTTGGGTTATGGTAACGGGTTAAGGTTAGGGTTAAGGTTAGGATTAGCGTTGTAGTTAGGGTTAGGTTAGAGGTTAGGGAAAATAGGATTTTTAATGGAAATACATTTTAGGTCCCCACGAGGATAGAACATAACGTGTGTGTGTGTGTGTGTGTGTGTGTGTGTGTGTGTGTGTGTGTGTGTGTGTGTGTGTGTGTGTGTGTGTGTGTGGTGTATATAATGTCTTAGTAAAACACCTTCCCGCTTCACCTGCCTCAGTTCCTCCATAGAATGACACATAGAACACATGGATCATAGGATTTCTCTGAGCGCTTCCTCTATAATGGAACAGAATATGAAATAGCATTCTTCCATTCTATACAATCCCTATTCTATACAGAATGTAACAGCTGGTGCATTGTGTACATCACATAAAGTATAGAACAGTGAAAGGTTGCACTGACCCTTCCTCAGGCTAGAGAGAGAGAGAGAGAGAGGTGGATTGGAGGTGGAGAGAGGGGAGGGAGTGAAAGGGATGGAGAGAGTGTGTGAGTGGGGGGGGTGACTGTAACCTTGGTAACCTCTCCCCATACTTCCAGAGAGACAGTTGTTGATCTGTCAGTGAACTCTGGCCGTATTGATTGGGTTGAATTATGTTGTACAACATATTCTGTCCCCCTATCTCTTTCTTTCTTTCACTCCTGACCCTTTCCACCCTCTTCCTCACCCCTCTCTCCCTCTCACACATTCCTCTCTCTTTCTCTCTGCCTTCCCCTCTCTCCCTCTCACACATTCCTCTCTCTCTCTGACTCTGCCTTCCCCTCTCTCCCTCTCACACATTCCTCTCTCTCTCTCTGACTCTGCCTTCCCCTCTCTCCCTCTCACACATTTCTCTCTCTCTCTGACTCTGCCTTCTCCTCTCTCTCTCTCTCTCTCTCTCTCTCTCTCTCTCTCTCTGCCATCACCTTCATTTAGTTGGTTTGTCCTCATTTGTAATGATGAGTGTTGCGCATCTCCCTGGCAGGCCTGATAAACAAATTAAATGGATGGATGGAGTGAATGAAAAAGTGTTGTAAAAAATGAGACCATCCCCACGAAGCCATTTTGTCATGACATATCTGTCCATCGGCCTTGACCCGGACGCGTACAACACTAAATCTGACTGATTGTCACATACACACACACACACACACACACACACACACACACACACACACACACACACACACACACACACACACACACACACACACACACACACACACACACACACACACACACAGAAATTACCATCCGGTAATGATGATTAGGGTTGTTTATGGTCTCCAGCCCACACTTTGTCATTTACAATGGCTATCAGTGTGTGTGTGTGTGTGTGTGTGTGTGTGTGTGTGTGTGTGTGTGTGTGTGTGTGACCAGCATGCTAGTATGCAAGTCCAGACCTTCAACAAGCCACTACCAAGCAAAGAGAGAGAGAGAGAGAGGGAGAGAGAGAGGGAGAGAGAGAGAGAGAGAGAGAGAGATAGAGAGAGAGAGAGAGAGAGAGATAGAGATGGAAGTTGAGCCAAACTGAAGAGAAGAGAGGAAGAGAAAGAGCGAGAAATGAGGGGTGGGGGGTTACATAGCAAGGGATTAAGCAGAACGGGGGAGTATAAACGAGAGAGAGAGAGAGAGAGAGAGAGAAAGCCAGAGGGGAAAACAGTATTTCTGTCACTAGATAACTCTGTGACTGACAGCTTCATTTCCCTGCCATAGAGATCAAGCCAAGCAATTAGATCCAAAATGGCGTCCGTAGTGCTCCTATCCCTGTCAGGAGGATCATAGCCTTTCAGGGTGTCAGACTGCATTTGTAGGTTATTGAGCCGTAATAGCCTCCATAGTGTTCATATCCCTGTCACTGAGATCATAGCCTTTCACAAAGACAGAGTGCTGCTGCAGGTCATCAGAGCCGTAATGGCAGCCATAATGTTTGTATCCCTGTCGGAGTGGCAGGCCAGTGAAACTTTAATGGTATCTGCACCTGCTCTTCATATACCTGTCAGAGGCAGCAGACCCCAGCCATCAGAACCCTAATGGCGTCTAGAGAAGATTGTTTCCAGCTCATTCAGACACTGCTGTCCTTAACCACAATGACAGTGGGTGGCAACACACACACACATACACACACACACACCCATACATACACACACACACCCATACATACACACACACTGTAAAAATTCTCTCTCATCCTGCTCATGTCCCAGTGTATTTCCAGTAGGTAGGCAGCCCATGGGGCATGCTGCCTGTATTGATCTGCTGTCCCTCGTATATTACTGCAAACACACAACTAGCTGGCCTTACACACACATTCACTCTCAATGTGTTATGTGGTGTGTGTGTGTGTGTGTGTGTGTGTGTGTGTGTGTGTGTGTGTGTGTGTGTGTGTGTGTGTGTGTGTGTGTGTGTGTGTGTGTGTGTGACCAGCATGCTAGTATGCAAGTCCAGACCTTCAACAAGCCACTACCAAGCAAAGAGAGAGAGAGAGAGAGGGAGAGAGATAGTGATGGAAGTGGACCTGAACTGAAGAGAAGAGAGGAAGAGAAAGAGCGAGAAATGAGGGGTGGGGGGTTACATAGCAAGGGATTAAGCAGAACGGGGGAGTAGAAACGAGAGAGAGACAGAGAGAGAGAGAGAGAGAGAGAGAGAGAGAAAGCCAGAGGGGAAAACAGTATTTCTGTCACTAGATAACTCTGTGACTGACAGCTTCATTTCCCTGCCATAGAGATCAAGCCAAGCAATTAGATCCAAAACGGCGTCTGTAGTGCTCCTATCCCTGTCAGGAGGATCATGCACCTGCAGAGTGCTACTGCAGGTCATCAGAGCCATAAGGGCAGCCATAATGTTTGTATCCCTGTTGGAGTGGCAGGCCAGTGGAACTTTAAAACCTCTTAGCGCACAGATCCCGCTGAAGGTATCAAAATCAACAACATCCGGTGAAGCTGGAGCGCGCCAAATTCAAATTACAAAATTGTAATATTAAACATTCATGAACATACAAGTGTCCTACATCATTTAAAAGCTTAACTTCTTGTTAATCCAACCGCGTTGTCAGATTTCAAAAAGGCTTTACGGCGAAAGCATACCATGCGATTATCTGAGGACAGCACCCCACATACACCAGCATTAAAAACCTTTTCCAAACCAGCAGAGGCGTCACAAAAATCTGAAATAGTGATAAAATAAATCACTTACCTTTGAAGATCTTCCTCTGTTTGTAATCCCTAGGGTCCCAGCTACACAACTAATGGTCGTTTTGTTTGATAAAGTCCTTCTTTATATCACAAAAAAAGCCAGTTTAGTTGGCGCGTTTGACTCAGTAATCCACCCGTTCCACTCGTTCAACATGCAGACAAAGGAATCCGAAAAGGTACCAATAAACTTCGTCCAAACAAGTCAAACAACATTTCTAATCAATCCTTAGGTACCCTAATATGTAAATAAACGATAAAATTTAAGACGGCATGTAGTATGTTCAATACCGGAGATAAATAACGAGGTGTGCGCACTCATCCACGCGCGCCACAAGACTACAGTCAAAATGAGAGCCACCTTGAAAAACTACAACTACTAATTCATTTTTCAAAAAACAAGCCTGAAACTCTGTCTAAAGATTGTTGACATCTAGTGGAAGCCATAGGAACTGCAATCTGGTAGCTATTTATTTGTATATCCCATAGACAAGCGTTGAAATGAACAGTGACCTCAAACAAAAAAAATCTGGATGGATTGTCCTCGGGTTTTTGCCTGCCATGTCAGTTCTGTTATACTCACAGACATTATTTTAAAAGTTTTAGAAACTTCAGAATATTTTCTATCCAATGCTACCAATTATATGCATATCCTAGCTTCTGGGCCTGAGTAACAGGCAGTTTACTTTGGGAACGTAATTTATCCAAACTTCTGAACACTGCCCCCTAGCCCTAAGAGGTTGGTATCTGCACCTGCTCTTCATATACCTGTCAGAGGCAGCAGACCCCAGCCATCAGAACCCTAATGGCGTCTAGAGAAGATTGTTTCCAGCTCATTCAGACACTGTTGTCCTTAACCGCAATGACAGTGGGTGGCAACACACACACATACACACACACACACCCATACATACACACACACACACCCATACATACACACACACACCCATACATACACACACACTGTAAAAATTCTCTCTCATCCTGCTCATGTCCCAGTGTATTTCCAGTAAGTAGGCAGCCCATGGGGCATGCTGCCTGTATTGATCTGCTGTCCCTCGTATATTACTGCAAACACACAACTAGCTGGCCTTACACACACATTCACTCTCAATGTGTTATGTGGTGTGTGTGTGTGTGTGTGTGTGTGTGTGTGTGTGTGTGTGTGTGTGTGTGTGTGTGTGTGTGTGTGTGTGTGTGTGTGTGTGTGTGTGTGTGTGTGTGTGTGTGTGTGTGTTAGCCTAGCAGACAGATAAAGCTTTGTCGGGCTAAGTACCGTAGTGGAGCTTCCCAAAGAGGAGCTACACCATACAACAGCTGTTATCAATCCACGTCTCTCTTCCCTCTCTTCTTTTCTCCTTTTTTTCTCTTACTTCTTCTCCTGTGAAGGATTGAGGTGTTTGCAGGGGGATTTAGCTCTGTGACAAGAGGGAAGGGATGAACACAGCGAGAAAATAGAGGAGAGACAGGCTCTAAACTCTCGTTTTGAAGTTGAATTTGTTAAAAGGCACACTAGGGAGGAGAACAGAGGACTTCTTCACAACCACTCTCTATCTCTCTCTCACACACACACACTCTCTCATTTTAAAGGGGACAATCAGCAGTTGAAACAATAACAAAGTGCCCTCCCTGACACTGTTTTTGTAAAAAGCTGAGGGATGAGCTGGGGAAATGTAACCACTCTCAAAGTCATAGATAGCTATGGAGGCAAGGACAAAAATTACAGTTGTAACCATGTTTTGAGGGTATACAGTGTTTGTTTACATTTTCTCTAGTATACATTGGACAAGCTTATATTTTAGTTTGATGGGGTAAGACAGTTGAACTAAGTGGAATTTATAAGACATATTCTTTAAGAAACAATGGGTAATACATATGAATTTATATTGCCCCGTTAATAGTCTAATAGGTGTATAATTTAGTCAGATGTTCTATTCTTTTTATCAAAGGCCTCTAATTATATTGCTCTCAAGAGAAAAAGTTGAAAATAATGTTTCAAAAATGTTCATTACAAAAGACCTTTAAGGTGATTGACACAAAAGACCCACATTGAATTGAGCACCTGGAAGTGTATATGAGCGCGCGTGTACGAATGCACACACACACACACACACACACACACACACAAAAACACTCACGTTCACACACACTCACACTCTCACACACACACACACACACACACACTAGCTATCTTAAGATGAATGCACTTACTGTAAGTCGCTCTGGATAAGAGCATCTGCTAAATGTCTACAATGTCAAATGTAAATGTTTTACAAACAGATATTATATAACTGTATTTAGTTATTATTTGTAAAAATATATTAATGTCACAGACGCTACTTGTTTCTGGCCATTTTGAGCCTGTAATCGAACCCACAAATGCTGATGCTCCAGATAGTCAACTAAAGAAGTCCAGTTTTATTGCTTCTTTTATCAGGACAACAGTTTTCAGCTGTGCTAACATATTTGCAAAATGGTTTTCTAATGATCAATTAGCCTTTTAAAATGATAAACTTGGATTAGCTAACACAACGTGCCATTGGAACACAGGAGTGATGGTTGCCAACATTTCTGAAACTGGATATACTGTATAGCATTTTTGAATGAAGCTCTGTGTGCCACTAAGGTGAGACAGAGAGATGTTGTGTGTTTCAGAGATTATCATTGCTTTTGCTTACTCATCTCCTCTCTATACTGTGTCTCGGATTATAATATTCATAGCATTTTATATTTATCACAACAGAATAGAAGATCTATATCCGTATATTGTGCCCTTTATTAGAAATAAAGAGAATAGCAATCTTCTCCTATCTCATATAGTCTCATATTGTGTGTGTTATTGTGCTGTTCCCAGATATTATGCATATCTTTCTACTCTACAGAGCGGGGCATCTGAATAAAACAATATTACGGCTCTTATTACAGACCAGTGACCCCCCCACCTCATAGACACACACACACACATTTAAAGAGACATGAACCAGGCAGCAGACTGGCGTTGGGACTGGTTTGGAATCTTAAAAAGTGTGTGTGTGTGTATATGTCTTATACTAATATCCCTGTGTGTGTCTGTGTCTCTCTAGATGGGACCCCCTACACATGGTGGGTGGGTAGGAGCAGTGAGAAACATTTCTACTGGGGAGGATCAGGGCCAGGGATACAGAAGTGTTCCTGTGGTATTGACAGGAACTGCACTGACCCCAAATATGACTGTAACTGTGACGCTGACCACAAACAATGGTGAGTACAGGGGTTGGCGTGGAATGGGGTACTGTGTGTGTGTTTATTTTTATTTAACCATCCAGGTTAGTCTCATTGAGATAAAAATCTATTTTTCAAGAGGTACCTGGTCCAACCAAAACAGCAGCAGGGGCGAACAATGTTTGAGACAAATATCAGACATACTGTAACAACTGACATTTGTGTGTGTGTGTGTGTGTGTGTGTGTGTGTGTGTGTGTGTGTGTGTGTGTGTGTGTGTGTGTGTGTGTGTGTGTGTGTGTGTGTGTGTGTGTGTGTGTGTGTGTGTGTGTCAAGTCACGTAGTCGTGACTTGACTTTAACATTAATCTGAAGACTGTTATTTATCAAATTAACTAACTATGTTTAATTGTTACCCATTTAAATTAATAATGTAATAATTAACTCATTAGGATCTGGGGCACCACGAGAGCAGTTCTTTAAAGAGTTACAATCTCCCGAGTTAAACTCTAAAAGGTCTTTACCTATCACATCTATAAACAGTCAACTTATTAATCATAACCTCGTATTATATAATCATTCTGAACAGTTGTAACCTCCTTGCATCTGCAAAAACCTGAGCCATACTAATGATTCAGTACTAAACAAATTGGTTTAATTATTTATTTACTAGCTAATTAAATGGGAAAACAGGATAAACATACATACTCTGCACCGGTTATTGACTGGAGACTTAATACACTGAAAACAGGTCTCTAGCGGAATGACAACAACATGGCTGCTTGTTAAAGAAAATATGGAGAGGGACAGAGATACTTAACATTGGGACATTCAGAAACTACTTTCACCTACAGTAACCATATACTTTGCACACGAACCGCCGCCCGCTTTGAGTAAGAAATCATGAATGTTTTTACGTGAAATGCCTGGGTTCGCCGGGGATCTCTCGATGAACAGGGCAGCCTTGGAAGGGGGTTGGGCCTTTTCACAGCATGCTTGTAAGGCTCTGATTGTCTGAAATGTTTCTTGAAGTTGCTTCTTTGAAGATAGGCTAGCCAGACGTATCGATGGTTCCCAAGTGGGGTGATGAGAGTAGTGTAATATGAGGGTTTGAGCAGAGTAACAGGATGGTCCTACTTAAATTTGCTTTCAAAAATACTTTACTTAGGACAGCTAATCAGCCATTCCAGTGATTGTCTGAGAGGTGAGTTTTTTTTCTTCACCTCGTGTTGAGATTGAAAGTTCAAACCATTTTAAACATGTAGCTGCCGCTTCAAGCATTTCTGGTCCAATGTGTTTTTTCTTAACCCATCATTTATACAATTTGGTGGAAAGGGGCGGTTCCGGCAGGCTGGCACACTCCTTGACCTCATTCCGGGCGGTAACTACTCACTGTGCAAAGTTTATGGGAAAAAATGATCTCTTATAGCTTCTCAAATCACATCCCTCTCTTAACAAAAACACTTTCATATTTTTTCATATTACATGCACAACGCATAGTATGGAAACTTCATATATGTAGTGGGTATACTTTCCAAGTTACAATATTTCCTTTCTAACATTTTTATTGACATCACAAAATAACCAACATAAGGACGTTAGTGTTCTATAGATCGCCTCTGACCATTCCCTACGTTCAATGTTAGAAATATTGTTCCAGTAGTTGCTTTTGAACGTGTTAGAGTTTCAGCGGGAAAAAGGTCTGTTGAGACAAAGCACATTCCTTTAGTGAATTTGGAGAGTGCAGGCCTGGATCTACTCCCTTGATTTACACCAGGATGTGAGTTGTTAATCCCCACTAGTTATTTCCTTCCGCCTCTACGGGTGAGAGGGGGTCTGATTGAAGTTATTCATATCAAACCTGATCTGACCTATTTGGATTCTCGTGGATAGTCATGACAACGTGTTTAACTATACCAGAAGTCCCCACAAGACTGTGTGTGTGTGTGATATAAATATTACACATAGAAACAACAAGGTTAGTGTATAAAAGGCTGTGTGTTGAAGCAGTGAGTGATGTCCCCCCTCTCCTCCAATAATAACAAAACATTGTGTTTCTGAACCCTTTAAAACACCTGATGGATGTTCTCATTAGAATAATGTATGGCTGCTAGTTACTCTTTCTTTTTCTCCCTCTGTCCTTTTCTGAATTACCCTCTCCTTCTCTCTTTTCTTCTGTCTCTCTTCCTCCCCCTCCCTCTCCTACTCTCCCCTCTCGCTTCACAACACCCTCTCTCTCTTTCTTTCTCTTTCTCTTTCTCTTGTTACGATAACAGATGAGTGTTATTCTCTCTCTCCCTCTTTCCATTAATATTGTGTGTATTAATGTTTTTTTCTCCGGTTGAGTGAGTATGTGATCTATAGTACACACATCTTTATTTCCCCTCATTACACACAGAGTTGGCATGACACACACACACTTGACTCCCATCGTGTCCTCCATATATTAGTTCTCATAAAAGACAGAGAACAACAAGCAGATAATAAGGACAAATACAGGCTGCTTCAGAACAAAGACCATCTATTTAAAACGTTAACGCTTTACAAGTTTACCCCTATCTCTCTCCCTTTTCTTCATTCCATAATATTTGTTATATTTTTGCAAGATTAATAATATAGAAAAATACTATCTCCTCCTTTTCCTCTCTTCCTTCATCTGTTCTTTCTTCTCCCCAGGAGAGAGGACAGTGGTCTGTTGGTGTATAAGGACCATTTGCCAGTCAGTCAGGTTGCCGTGGGTGACACCAACAGGCTGGGTTCAGAGGCAAAGCTCACAGTCGGGCCGCTCCGTTGTCAAGGAGACCGTGAGTTCCGCCCATGAAGTTGTTATTCGTTTTTTTCAGTCACTTTGGTGCAATTTTCAAAAGTATGTGGTACATTTTCAAAATGTTTAGTACAAAACTCGAAACAGATTATCAAAAAGGCAGTTGTTTCAAAACTCTAAGCATATTTTCAAATGATTAAGTATAACACACTAAATCATAGTGAATTTTTCAACAAACTTATTCAGTGTTTCATGTAGAAATACATGTTTCACATTGCAATACTGTATACAGTGTGCTTTCGGAAAGTATTCAGAACCCTTGACTTTTTCCACATTTTATTACGTTACAGCCTTATTGTAAAATGTAATAAAAAAATTATTCCCTCAATCTACACACTATACCCCATAATGACAAAGCCAAAAAAGTTTGTTTGAAATTTTTGCAAATATGTAAAAAAATAAAGGAAATATCACATTTACATAAGTATTCAGATCCTTTACTCAGTACTTTGTTGAAGCAGCAATTACAGTCTCGAGTCTCCTTGGGTATGATGCTTCAAGCTTGGCACACCTGTATTTGGGGAGTTTCTCCCAATCTTCTCTGCAGATCCTCTCAAGCTCTGTCAGGTTGGATGGGGAGCGTTGCTTCACAGCTATTTTCAGGACTCTCCAGAGATGTTCGATTGGGTTCAAGTCCAGGCTCTGGCTGGGCCACTCAAGGACAAGCAGAGACTTGTCCCGAAGCCACTCCTGTGTTGTCTTGGCTGTGTGCTTAGGGTCGTTGGCCTGTTGGAAGGTGAACCTTCGCACTCTGAGCACTCTGTAGCAGGTTTTCATCAAGGATCGTCTTGTACTTTGCTCCGTTCATCTTTCCCTCGATCCTGACTAGTCTCCCAGTCCCTGCCGCTGAAAGACATCCCCATAGCATGATGCTGCCACCACCATGCTTCACTGTAGGGATGGTGCCAGGTTTCTTCCAGATGTGACGCTTGACATTCAGGCCAAAGAGTTTAATCTTGGTTTCATCAGACCAGAGAATCTTGTTTCTCATGGTCTGAGAGTCCTTTAGGTGCCTTTTGGCAAACTCCAAGCGGGCTGTCATGTGCCTTTTACTGAGGAGTGGCTTCCGTCTGGCCACTCTACCATAAAGGCCTGATTTGTGGAGTGCTGCAGAGATGATTGTCCTTCTGGAACGTTTCCTATCTCCACAGAGGAACTATGGAACCACCAAGACTATTCCTAGAGCTGGCTGCCCGGCCAAACTCAGCAATCGAGGGTGACCAAGAACCCGATGGTAACTCTGACAGAGCTCCAAACTTGGAGGCCACTGTGTTCTTGTGGACCTTCAATGCTACAGAAATCCTGTCTTGGAGCTCTATGGACAATTCCGTTTTTGCTCTGACATGCAATGTCAACTGTGGGACCTTATATAGACAGGTGTGTGCCTTTCCAAATCATGTCCAATCAATTGAATTTACCACAGGTGGACTCCAATCAAGTTGTAGAAACATCTCAAGGATGATCAATGGAAACAGGATGCACCTGAGCTTAATTTCATGTCTCATAACAAAGGGTCTGAATACTTACGTAAATAAGGTATTTCAGTATGTAGATTTCTGAGGAAAATATTTTATTTAATAAATTTTATAGTAAGGCTGTAATGTAACAATATTTGAAAAAAGTCAAGGGGTCTGAATACTATCTGAAGGCACTGTACTTGTGAAAATTGCACCAAAGTGTGTGTGTGTGCACGCGTGCGCATGGTTGCGTGTGTGTAAGGGTGAGTGTGTACGCGCTCATACACACCCGCGCCCACATACGCAATTCAACGTGTATCTTTTGTGTCAATCACCTTAAGGGTCTTTTGTCAAACTTTTGAACTTTTTCTCTTCAGAGCAATACAATTAGAGGCCTTTCATAAAAGGAATAGAAAATCAAACTCAATTATACACACTTAAAAGGAGAGAGGAACAGAAGAATGAAGGAAAGAAAGGATAAAACATTTCTGACCCTTTCGAACTCTATCATTACCATGTCCACATGATGTAGGGACAAAGGACCCGACCCTCAGTCATAGCTGAAAGAGTTTGTGTGTGGGTGTGTGCAGGGCCCAGCCCTCTCATTAGGCAGGATTATGGGTCTTCTTATGGCGGGAGATCGACGAGGGCGGCATTTTCTGAGCTAAACAGACCAAGACGGTACCTCCAACAGCACATAATAAATACCTCACATAATTAATTCTGGCCAAAAACAATGACAATTTCTCTCAAACAGTGGCATATGGGCTTTTTAGGTAAGTGCTGATGCCGCCCTATGATAAGCAGTGCCCACTTTGTCAATGGCAAGGATTCAAAATAATTATCTTGTCCGTTCCCAGCGTGCCTCTCCAGGGTGCTGTTGGAGAGACACATCTCTGCAGCGCTCCACCAATGTTACGTAAAAAAAAGAATCTAACATAAATCATGTAGCAGATACAGGATATGGTAGAAAGAGTATGTGGCATTTTCTGTAGCCTACAGACGAGATAAAATGGATGACAATGTAATGTGACAGATATTTTTTACATCATGTAGGTTTCTCCGATCAAATAGCCTAACCTAAATGGCGCCCCATTCAAATTAAAAATGCACTGACATGTTAATTAACAGACAACATATCCAAAAACAGGTCAAAGTAAAATGGACAGTATGGAATGGACAACCACAAGTGTTGTCTAGGAGTTTCACCCTATTGTCATGATCAGTGGTTTCAAGTTTTTATCCGTCAATTTTTTTGACAAGCTGATCATGGTGAAAAAAAATTATATTTCTGCATTTCTAGCTGTGTCAACACATTGCAAATAGCTTCAGGATAACTCCTCCTGATAAAGTTGGGTAGCTGATATTCAGAGCTTAAATAGCCATTGATTGATTAGTTACAGGAATCAGGACTAATAAAGCCAATGCTATGGCCTGTTTTACAAACGGAGGGCCTACCACATTGATGGGCATTCATAACATTCCAGTGTAAGCACGGACCGATGCCTACGTCTTTTTTTGGTCCTATCCGGACCAGACGTCTTTTCTTGGTGTTTTACACAGTATGTCTACCACATAGATGGGCATTCCTAAAATGTTATTTCAGGCGACACTGTAGGCCAGTGATGGGCAACTCCAGTCCTCTGGGGCCTGATTGGTGTCACACTTTTGTCCCAGCCCAAGCTAACACATCTGACACCAATAACTAACTAATCCTGATCTTCAGTTTAGAATGGAATTAGTTTAATCAGCTGTGTTGGCTAGGGATGGGGAAAGTGACACCAGTCCGGCCCCTGAGGACTAGAGTTACCCATCCCTGACGTAGGCTATACCTCAGTAAGCACAGACCGATGCTGACTCTAATTGGACATCTTATGTTTGGTTCAGATTTTGTCAAGTCTGGACCAGCCTTGATTTGGCACAAACATAGACGTCTATAAATGACCTATTTTAAACTTTCCTTCAGAACCGAAAATGTACCTGATTTCAAAGCCCGGAAAATATGTATTTTTGTCTTTGATTCAGAACCAAAATTGAACTTAACTTCAACATCTGGAAAAATATGTATTTTAGACGTCTTACAATGTCATTTTGCTTACTTGGACTGTTCTTGTAGGAGCTTGTCTCGCCTAGGGCAGCTGAACAGCCAGGACAGGCCCTGAGTGTGTGTGTGTGTGTGTGTGTGTGTGTGTGTGTGTGTGTGTGTGTGTGTGTGTGTGTGTGTGTGTGTGTGTGTGTGTGTGTGTGTGTGTGTGTGTGAGTCTCTTGCATCGGGTCCCAAGTTCACCCTATTCTTTAGCCATGTCTGCCTCTGGGTAATCGTAATTAAATAGCAAAGACTTCAAATAATAAAACGGGCCCAGTAGGTGGCAAGTGTGCGTGTGTGTGTGCTTGCGCGTACTTATGCTTGTGCGTGCGGCTTCTGGGGCAGTGCGATAAGCCCTCCTCTGTAAAAGCACTGGACTCCTCCTCTTGCCAAGCATCACATCCCGTCCCAGAGCAGAGAGGCTTAAAGAGAGCGGGGGAAACAGAGAGGGATAGAGGGAAAGAGAGAAAGAGATTAAAAAAGAGGGGGAGAGAGACAGAAGGGGTGAGGGAGGGGCAGATGTAATGTTATTCAGGGCATGGCTGGAAGTGACAGATTTATCTGCCATCCCACACACACACATACATACACACACACACACTCACACCTACAAATAACCACACAGTCTCTTAAGTTTCTCTGTGTGAATGAAGTCTTTAGATTGAAGTTTCACACAGATCTCACTGAACAGATAACGACATACAATACATGCTGCATCCCTCTTTCTCTCTCTCTTTCTATCTCTCTCTCTCACACTACCTCTCTTTGTCATCTTTCCCCTCCTCCTGCCAGAAAGATGCAGAGAGAGAGAGAAAGAGAGAGAAAGAGAAAGAGAAAGACATAGATAATACAAAGCTGAATCCCATGCCATGAGCTTTTGTTCCTCCAAAGGTCATCTGACATCTTATTTTTCTCGTCTCCTTTTCCCCTGCGTTTCCCCTTCTTTTCCCCTGTGTTTCCCCTCCTTTTCCCCTGTGTTTCCCCTCCTTTTCCCCTGTGTTTCCCCTCCTTTTCCCCTTCTTTCCCCTGTGTTTCCCCTGTGTTTCCCCTCCTTTTCCCCTTCTTTCCCCTGTTTCCCCTCCTTTTCCCCTGTGTTTCCCCTCCTTTTCCCCTGTGTTTCCCCTCCTTTCCCCTGTGTTTCCCCTCCTTTTCCCCTGTGTTTCCCCTCCTTTTCCCCTGTGTTTCCCCTCCTTTTCCCCTGTGTTTCCCCTTCTTTCCCCTGTGTTTCCCCTCCTTTTCCCCTGCATTTCCCCTCCTTTTTCCCAGGTAACTACTGGAACGCAGCATCATTCACCACGCCCTCCTCCTACTTGCATTTCTCCACTTTCCAGGGAGAGACCAGCGCTGATATCTCCTTCTACTTCAAGACCAGCGCTCCCTACGGAGTGTTCCTGGAAAACCTCGGCAACACAGACTTCATACGCCTCGAACTCAAATGTAAGTGACTGTACCTCGTTCTCTCTCATTTAGCACACTCTTTAGTTTTGTGGCTTCTTCCGTTTTTACACTCCTTTCATTGGCCTCTCTGGCTTGTTCTCTCTCTCTTTCATCTTTTTCAATTACTTCCCTTTTTCCCCTCTTCAACCCTCCTCTCTTTATTGCACTGTATTAGAACACTGTATTAGAACACTTATTTGAACACTGTTATTTGAACACTGTATTAGAACACTGTATTAGAACACTGTATTAGAACACTGTTATTTGAACACTGTATTAGAACACGGTATTAGAACACGGTATTAGAACACGGTATTAGAACACTGTATTTGAACACTGTTATTTGAACACTGTATTAGAACACTGTTATTTGAACACTGTATTAGAACATTGAAAAAAACCACAAACATTTCTATTCAGACTTTAAAAAAATTCCCTGACAGCTTCCCTCTCAGTTCTCAAATCAAGTCAAATCAAACTTTATTTGTCACATGTGCCCGAATACAGCAAGTTCTTTTGAAATGCTTACTTACAAGCCCTTAAACAGTGCCTTTCAAGAAGAGTTAAGAAAATATTTACCAAATAAACTAAAGTAAAAATGAATAAAAAGTAACACAATAACGAGGCTATATACAAGGGGTACCGGTACTATATCGCTCTATATGGCTCTAAAGCGATGATTGACATGTCATGTGCTTTATGCGACTATACTTGAATGACTGAAATTAAATGTCTAAATGGGCATTCAATCATATTCAGATTGAGAATGTTAAATTCCAGGGGATCAAATTTAGCTACGGTTCTTTTATGATGAGATGGCTATTTAACCATAATGCCCTACACAGGCAAAACACAGTAATTTATTTGGCTGAAAAATCTGTATTTTTCTGTTTAGACAGACAGTAATTTCTGATAATCCATTGTATATTCTGACCAACTGGCTTGTTCTTGGGTCAGGAAAGTAAATAGCACATTACTCAGATAATATACCTGGCCATTACAACAGATCAAAGATTTTTTTACCAAATTCGTAGTTACTGCGTTTTGCCATTTTAGGGCAGCATAGTGGCTGTCATTTTAGGGCAGCATAGTGGCTGTCATTTTAGGGCAGCATAGTGGCTGTCATTTTAGGGCAGCATAGTGGCTGTCATTTTAGGGCAGCATAGTGGCTGCCATTTTAGGGCAGCATAGTGGCTGTCATTTTAGGGCAGCATAGTGGCTGTCATTTTAGGGCAGCATAGTGGCTGCCATTTTAGGGCAGCATAGTGGCTGCCATTTTAGGGCAGCATAGTGGCTGTCATTTTAGGGCAGCATAGTGGCTGTCAATTTAGGGCAGCATAGTGGCTGCCATTTTAGGGCAGCATAGTGGCTGCCATTTTAGGGCAGCATAGTGGCTGTCATTTTAGGGCAGCATAGTGGCTGTCAATTTAGGGCAGCATAGTGGCTGCCATTTTAGGGCAGCATAGTGGCTGTCATTTTAGGGCAGCATAGTGGCTGTCATTTTAGGGCAGCCTAGTGGCTGTCATTTTAGGGCAGCATAGTGGCTGCCATTTTAGGGCAGCATAGTGGCTGCCATTTTAGGGCAGCATAGTGGCTGTCATTTTAGGGCAGCATAGTGGCTGCCATTTTAGGGCAGCATAGTGGCTGCCATTTTAGGGCAGCATAGTGGCTGCCATTTTAGGGCAGCATAGTGGCTGTCATTTTAGGGCAGCATAGTGGCTGTCAATTTAGGGCAGCATAGTGGCTGCCATTTTAGGGCAGCATAGTGGCTGCCATTTTAGGGCAGCATGGTGGCTGTCATTTTAGGGCAGCATAGTGGCTGCCATTTTAGGGCAGCATAGTGGCTGCCAATTTAGGGCAGCATAGTGGCTGCCATTTTAGGGCAGCATAGTGGCTGTCAATTTAGGGCAGCATAGTGGCTGCCATTTTAGGGCAGCATAGTGGCTGTCAATTTAGGGCAGCATAGTGGCTGCCATTTTAGGGCAGCATAGTGGCTGTCATTTTAGGGCAGCATAGTGGCTGTCATTTTAGGGCAGCATAGTGGCTGCCATTTTAGGGCAGCATAGTGGCTGCCATTTTAGGGCAGCATAGTGGCTGCCATTTTAGGGCAGCATAGTGGCTGTCATTTTAGGGCAGCATAGTGGCTGTCATTTTAGGGCAGCATAGTGGCTGTCATTTTAGGGCAGCATAGTGGCTGCCATTTTAGGGCAGCATAGTGGCTGCCATTTTAGGGCAGCATAGTGGCTGTCATTTTAGGGCAGCATAGTGGCTGTCAATTTGATGATGGATGACAAATTACATTTCCTCAGATTTCAAAGAGCTTTAGGTTTGATGGGGGTAATTCACCTCATCCACTCACAAGTTTGTGGCAGAGTGTTTAGTAGTGATGTATAACAGCCACCTTGGGGGAAATGTCAGACATCTTGGCTTACTACTAATATATAACACCTACTTAGGACACACTCACACCTCCTCCAGCTGCCATCTCTCTCTCCCTTTGTCATTCATTCCCACTCTTTCTCTGCATCTCTCTCCCTCTCTCTCTCTCACCATCTTTCTCTTTGAGAAGAGGTTGTTGAATATTCATGTCTGAGTCGTGAATGAGCTTTAATTTTGTTGGAGGAGAAATAATTTATTTCTCTCGTCGTTCTCCCGCTCTCATCTTTCAAAACACTCTCTCAAGGGTGAGGTGGTGTGTGTCTGTGTCCTTTTTTCTTTTGTTAACAGAAGTAGAGATGAGGTGGAGGATGGGATGGAGGGAGTGATGGAGAGAAAGAAGAGGGAGATTAGTTGGAGTTTCACCAAGTCGTGCTCAGGCCTTCATTACAATAGATTAGTTAGTCTGTTTTCACACTGGGGCTTTAGGCTCTGTGTTTGGCTGTTTTACTCAGCTAACAGAGGCTAAACTGTCCCTCTGTTGTTTCTGGAGGGAGAGAAAAGGGAGGATGGAGTAGGAAAGAGTGGAAATAAAGGAGAGCAATAAAAGGGATGATGATCAGTGTGTGATTGATAGGGTGGCCAGGTGAGAGGGCAGAAGGGAGAGTGACTCACACATAGCCTTTAGCCAGTAACATCTGGACTGAACAGGTGGCTAGTGGCAGACTTATACACACACATCTCTACAGACACCTATACATACACACACACACACCTCTACAGACACAGTCACACACACACACACACCTCTACAGACACCTATACATACACACACACACACCTCTACAGACACAGTCACACACACACACACACCTCTACAGACACAGTCACACACACACACCTCTACAGATACAGTCACACACACACACACATCTCTGCAGACACCTATACATACACACACACCTCTACAGACACCTATACATACATACACACACCTCTACAGACACCTATACACACACACACACACACACACCTATACACACACACACACACACATCTCTACAGACACCTATACATACACACACACACCTCTACAAACACACACCTCTATAGACACCTATACATACATACACACACACCTCTACAGACACCTATACACACACACACACACATATCTCTACAGACACCTATACATACACACACACACACACACACACACACACCTCTACAGACACAGTCACACACACACCTCTACAGACGCCTATACATACACACACACAAACACCTCTACAGACACCTATACACACACACACACACCTCTACAGACACAGTCACACACACACACCTCTACAGATACAGTCACACACACACACATCTCTGCAGACACCTATACATACACACACACACACACCTCTACAGACACCTATACATACACACACCTCTACATATACACACACAGACACCTATACACACACATCTCTACAGACACCTATACATACACACACACACACACCTCTACAGACACCTATACATACATACACACAGACACCTATACACACACATCTCTACAGACACCTATACATACACACACCTCTACAGACACCTATACACACACACACACCGCTACAGACACAGTCACACACACACACACACCTCTACAGACACCTATACACACGCACACACACATCTCTACAGACACCTATACATACACACACACACACCTCTCTACAGACACCTATACACACACACATCTCTACAGACACCTATACATACACACACACACACACACCTCTCTACAGACACCTATACACACACACATCTCTACAGACACAGTCGCACACACATTCTTTCTTTTGTGTGTGTGTGTATCAATATTTTTGTGAATTAGCTCCATCAAACACTGAGTGCAGTCATTATCACAGTAAAGCTGAAATCTATAATAACTAAATGAGTCTCCATAACCAATGAGGCATTAGATTAGTTATTGAACTGTAGAACTCCAGGGTGGAAAACAATGATTTATGAGATGAAGACTGAAAATGTTTGATTATTAAACCAAAGGTACTTTATGCATTCAAATAAATAGATTCAAATTTGGTTAGTAGTTTGTGGACATGGCATTGATTCAATACTTCTTGTTTAAATTATTATTATTCTGCCTCTTCTTCCTCAAGCTCCTACTGTCATCTCGTTCTCCTTTGATGTGGGGAATGGCCCCGTGGAATTGGCTGTCCATTCAGCCACGCCCCTCAATGATGACCAATGGCATCGCGTCATGGCAGAGCGGACCGTGAAGGAGGCGGTGCTACAGCTGGATCTGAACTATAGGGAAGCTCGTCCCGCCCCTCCACAGGGACACACACGGCTAGAGCTGTTCAGTCAGCTTTATGTGGGTAAGAGAAAGAGATACACACACACACACACACACACACACCAACATAAAAATAGTACAGTACTGTACTACTGCATTTCTATTTAATTCATGAGTCATTATATTTTAACTTTGCAAAGTTCAATAAGTTGGCTATATAGTTTGTGCCAGTATAACATTATAAAGTGTCTTTATATTCTCCTAAATAGGTTCTCCGAAGCTTAGATACAACTGATTATAATGAAGATAAGACATCACACACACATTCGCACAACGTTAAAGAATGATGTAAAACTAACTCCTCATGACAGTGTTAAATTATTAACAGTTGCAGAGGATTAAGACTTTTTATCCACACACAGAGACAATGAATTAAGTCCTCATTATGCCACACGGAGACAATGAATTAAGTTCTCATTATGCCACACAGAGACAATGAATTAAGTCCTCATTATGCCCCACAGAGACAATGAATTAAGTTCTCATTATGCCACACAGAGACAATTAATTAAGTCCTCATTATGCCACACAGAGACAATTAATTAAGTTCTCATTATGCCACACAGAGACAATGAATTAAGTTCTCATTATGCCACACAGAGACAATGAATTAAGTTCTCATTATGCCACACAGAGACAATGAATTAAGTTCTCATTATGCCACACAGAGACAATGAATTAAGTCCTCATTATGCCACACAGAGACAATGAATTAAGTTCTCATCATGCCACACAGAGACAATGAATTAAGTCCTCATTATGCCACACAGAGACAATGAATTAAGTCCTCATTATGCCACACAGAGACAATGAATTAAGTCCTCATTATGCCACACGGAGACAATGAATTAAGTCCTCATTATGCCACACGGAGACAATTAATTAAGTCCTCATTATGCCACACGGAGACAATGAATTAAGTTCTCATTATGCCACACGGAGACAATGAATTAAGTTATCATTATGCCACACGGAGACAATGAATTAAGTCCTCATTATGCCACACGGAGACAATGAATTAAGTCCTCATTATGCCCCACAGAGACAATGAATTAAGTTCTCATTATGCAACACAGAGACAATTAATTAAGTCCTCATTATGCCACACAGAGACAATGAATTAAGTTCTCATTATGCCACACAGAGACAATGAATTAAGTCCTCATTATGCCACACAGAGACAATGAATTAAGTTATCATTATGCCACACAGAGACAATGAATTAAGTTCTCATTATGCCACACAGAGACAATGAATTAAGTTCTCATTATGCCACACAGAGACAATGAATTAAGTCCTCATTATGCCACACAGAGACAATGAATTAAGTTCTCATCATGCCACACAGAGACAATGAATTAAGTCCTCATTATGCCACACAGAGACAATGAATTAAGTCCTCATTATGCCACACAGAGACAATGAATTAAGTCCTCATTATGCCACACAGAGACAATTAATTAAGTCCTCATTATGCCACACGGAGACAATGAATTAAGTTATCATTATGCCACACAGAGACAATGAATTAAGTTATCATTATGCCACACAGAGACAATGAATTAAGTCCTCATTATGCCACACGGAGACAATGAATTAAGTTCTCATTATGCCACACAGAGACAATGAATTAAGTTCTCATTATGCCACACAGAGACAATTAATTAAGTCCTCATTATGCCACACGGAGACAATGAATTAAGTCCTCATCATGCCACACAGAGACAATGAATTAAGTCCTCATTATGCCACACAGAGACAATGAATTAAGTTCTCATTATGCCACACAGAGACAATGAATTAAGTTCTCATTATGCCACACGGAGACAATGAATTAAGTTCTCATTATGCCACACAGAGACAATGAATTAAGTTCTCATTATGCCACACAGAGACAATGAATTAAGTTCTCATTATGCCACACAGAGACAATGAATTAAGTTCTCATTATGCCACACGGAGACAATGAATTAAGTTCTCATTATGCCACACGGAGACAATGAATTAAGTTCTCATTATGCCACACAGAGACAATGAATTAAGTTCTCATTATGCCACACAGAGACAATGAATTAAGTTCTCATTATGCCACACAGAGACAATGAATTAAGTTCTCATTATGCCACACAGAGACAATTAATTAAGTCCTCATTATGCCACACAGAATGGCTCTACATTTTCATTGTGATATTTGAGTTGTTCCTCCGCTCCCTCTCTTCTCTACACAATGACTGTGAAGGTCATTCGGACAGAAGTTAAAGATGGCTTTATCTCTACCTCTTCTTTTCACTCCTCTATCTCACCCTGCTTTATGTGGCTGTGGACCTGCCAATACTTTAACACTGACGACAGCGAATAAAACTGGATTTAGGATGGAGGGAAAAACTGCTGAGGTTGAATTAAATTCTCTTTCCTTCCTACTCTTTCTCTCTCTGAGTCTGAAAAGTTATTTTTCTCTGAGAAACACTTCGAAATTCCAATCAGACATTCCAAAGTCAGATAGTTCTGAATACCAATAACACATTTTAAATTCCATCGTCTCATCAGTTTTTGGCGGTTTGGATGGAAGAACATTATCACATTGCAGCTTCCTGAATGGCCATTGGGATTAATCAAGTTGTATTGAATTGAATTGAATTAAAGTAAATCGGTCCTTATATGCCACCGTTAACCATACAGCCATACAGGCACATACTGATTTGTGATGCGAAACTTTAATACCGGCTTATAAAGAGTGATAAAACTCACAGGAGACTTGTCCCCCACTATCTGATCTGCATGTACAGTAGGTTTCAGGGAAACCTACTGGTTGAATTACCCCTCAGGGATCAATCTAATCGCCATCAGACCATCAGCTTAACACAATAAGTTCTTCCGTCACCTCCATACAGCCATGGGACCTATTGGTTTGTACTGGATCAGAGAGCGGTATAAATCTGACTGTGCTAGGCTAGGCTGCTGTCTCTCTAGTAGCTCATCTGCATGTGTCAGAGCAGCGAGGGTATTTGCCTGGTCGGGGGAAATTGAATCAGGCTCAGATGGGATCCGCAGTGGGTGTGATTTGCATTCTAAAGCTGGTGTTTATACACAGAGGTACAGGGGAGAACACACCCCAATACTCACTTAGGTGGTCCCTACATTACCTTCATTATTCATGTCTTTATATTCTGTTATTTGAGGTATTATGTTATATTTTAAAATGTTATATGATATTGCATTATTTCCTATATTTTCTGCATGTTTTCACTCACTTTCTCTTTCATTTTCCATGTTTTTTCTTTCCTGTTCTCTTTGTTTCTCTTTTTTATTCATTCTGTGTCCTCCTCGTCTCGCCGTGTGTGACGGGCTTGTTCACTGCATGTGCATGTGTGTGTGTGTGTGTGTGTGTGTGATGCAACTGTCCCAGGGAAGCCAGCTTCGTTGACCTGCCAAGACAGTAGGTAACATTTAATAAAAACAGATACATAAATATGCATGATGATTTTCAGTTCATATCCATGTAGTCGTTTCCCATTGACATTCATGCAGTGCCACTGGTGGGTATTTTGGACTGTGTCCATGCCTGCTAATGTCTCTCCTGGCCTTGGTTTGCTTAGTTTGGCTCAGAGAAGGAAGGTATTCTAGCAGCCCACACTGGCCTAATGGATGGTGTGTGTGTGTGTCCCTCTAGGCATTGCTGTCCTAATGAATATAATATGCTAGTTCATTAGCACATCATTACAGAGTAATTTACCCTATGGAGACAGAGAGAGGCCAGGAGGAGTGCACCACACACACAGCACTGGTGTGAGCAACTCCCGTCCTGGAGGGCCACAGTGTCTGCCTGATGTAATCTCTACCTTTTAATCAAAGCCTGATGTAGACCTGGGTGTGTGATATCTCCAGCCAATCAGCCACACTAATTGATCAATTAAGTGCTAATGTTAGGTTAGATAGGGCTGGAAGCGTCTCTCCTCTGGTCTGTTAAATCACTGTGACCATCAACAGTCATATATCCATAACTCAACCTCAAGGGAAATGATCTCTATTCCTATTCCCCCAAATAATCCTATCTCTCTCTGTTCTCTCTTCTCTCTCTCTCTCTCTTCAGGTGCAGCAGGGGGTCAGAGGGGGTTTCTGGGATGTATCCGCTCCCTCAGGATGAATGGCGTGACCCTTGACCTTGAGGAGAGGGCAAAAGTGACATTATCTTTTATTTCATCATATTTAAAAAAAAAAGTTGTTCTCTTCACTAAAGCAAATTAAGAGAATCCAAAAGTCAAACTCCCTTTCTCTCTCTCCATCTACCGCTCTCTCTCCATCTACCTCTCTCTCTCTCTCCCATCTACCTCCCTCTCTCGCTCTCTCTCTCTCCCCCCATCTGCCTCTCTCTCTCTCTCCCATCTACCTCCCTCTCTCGCTCTCTCTCTCTCCCCCATCTACCTCCCTCTCTCCCTCTACCTCCCTCTCTCTCTAGGTAACTCCAGGTGTAAAACCAGGCTGTCAGGGTCATTGTACCAGTTATGGGATGTACTGCAGGAACGGAGGAAAGTGTGTGGAGAAATATAATGGCTACTCCTGTGACTGCACTGCCACGGCATACGACGGACCCTTCTGCACCAAAGGTGAGAGCTAATCGCTGAACCCTGAAATTACTGCTAGGCTGTTGGACGGTGTAACCAGCAGCCTCTTGTTTGCAGAGGAACTACAACATTTACTCAGAAGTAAGCATTCGTTTCTGTCCATCGCAGTGAGACATCATAGCCAGATTCGTGACATATGAATTAATTTGTTTCCTAAACTTAAGCTTGTTTTCCCGTGTTCTACACAAGGCAGGGGTGACGAGACAGGGAAATATGTGTTAGAGGATAGAGGTAGAAAGAGAGGGGGATAGAGGTAGAAAGAGAGGGGGATAGAGGTAGAAAGAGAGGGGGGATAGAGGTAGAAAGAGAGGGGGATAGAGGTAGAAAGAGAGGGGGATAGAGGTAGAAAGAGAGGGGGATAGAGGTAGAAAGAGAGGGGGATAGAGGGAGGAAGAGAGGGGGGATAGAGGTAGAAAGAGGGGGATAGAGGTAGAAAGAGAGTGGGGATAGAGGTAGAAAGAGAGGGGGATAGAGGTAGAAAGAGAGGGGGATAGAGGTAGAAAGAGAGGGGGTATAGAGGTAGAAAGAGAGGGGGGATAGAGGTAGAAAGAGAGGGGGATAGAGGTAGAAAGAGAGGGGGATAGAGGGAGGTAGAGAGGGGGGATAGAGGTAGAAAGAGAGGGGGATAGAGGTAGAAAGAGAGGGGGGATAGAGGGAGGAAGAGAGGGGGGATAGAGGTAGAAAGAGAGGGGGGATAGAGGTAGAAAGAGAGGGGGATAGAGGTAGAAAGAGGGGGATAGAGGTAGAAAGAGAGGGGGATAGAGGTAGAAAGAGGGGGATAGAGGTAGAAAGAGACGACAGTGTGTGGGAATATGCAAAGAAGCTGACATGAAAGTATCTCCCCAGTGTACCCCCTGTGTGTGTGTGTGTGTGTGTGTGTGTGTGTGTGTGTGTGTGTGTGTGTGTGTGTGTGTGTTTATTAACACGTGTGTTATACCCTTCAGATACCCCAAAGGACCTTGTCCTCCCTCTGTTCTCTTACCACTGTCATATGTATGAGAGCAGTCATAATTGTGATGCGTATTTCCATTATATTCATATTTACACCCGACTCCTGAGGTAGAATATTATTATCCTGACTGTCTCATTCTGCTGCTGCTGCCATACCCTGGGGTCACAGACAGACAACTCTGACTTCATAATGAACAACACACACACACACTTACACCAGAGAGTGAGGTTCTTACCAGCATCTCTACAGATAGAGCTCTGTGTGTGTGTGTGTGTGTGTGTGTGTGTGTGTGTGTGTGTGTGTGTGTGTGTGTGTGTGTGTGTGGACGTGTTTAACTAGTCTTGTGGGGACCAGAAGCCAGGCAGTGAAGCAACACAGGCACAAGCGAAAACACACACACACATACATACACTCTGGACAGCCAGTATCTCCATAAACTTCCTCTCAAGCAGCACGTTATCTCTCCTAAACAAGGTGTGTGTGTGTGTGTGTGTGTGTGTGTGTGTGTGTGTGTGTGTGTGTGTGTGTGTGTGTGTGTGTGTGTGTGTGTGTGTGTGTGTGTGTGTTGTCTCTTCCTCTCTCTCAGATGTGGGGGGCTTCTTTGAGGCGGGGACACTGGTGCGATACAACTTCCTGTCAGAGACAGCGGCAGCCAATCAGGACACAAGGTTTGTGGCCCAACCTTCGACTCCACAGGAAGTGAATCTGACAAGAGAAGAAGTAGCGTTTAGCTTCAGCACGTCCAACACACCGGCTATACTGCTGTACGTCAGCTCCAAGACACAAGACTACCTGGCACTGGTGCTACGGCAGAATGGTGAGACACTAACACGACGCATAACACACACTCACAGACACACATCGGCTCTGCTGCTCTTCTCTTCTCAGGTATGTTTCAAATGCAGGTCTCTCCATGTGTGTGTGTGCGCGCGCATGTAGGAACTCTCCAGGTGCGGTATAACCTGGGCGGACTCAAGGAGCCGTTCACCATAGACGTAGACCAGCGTAACCTAGCCAACGGACAGCCACACACCATCAACATGTCCAGAAGCAACAGGACTATCACCATACAGGTACACACACACACAAAACAACCTTTCTCTCCGCCGTCAAAGCATCGTCTGTGACGATTTCAGACATGTCCATTTTGAACCACAAGAGGGAGACAAAAGCCTTCAATAGTCTCAGGACTTGAATAATTGACAATGGCTTGATGCTTCATGGATATGAGTAGGCCCGTTTGAACACAGTTGATGCTGATGATTGCCTATAGAAAACCTCCAATGGTTAGTATCATGATCTCCTCTCTCTTCCCCTCCTTCTCTCACTCTCCCCCTCTAGTTGGACCACTACCCCCCTGTCAGTTACTCTCTCCCAGAGGAATCAGACACACAGTTCAACCTGGTCAAGACATTATTCTTGGGGAAAGTATTTGGTGAGTACAGGCACCTCAAATGTGTGTTTGACAGGTCTGCTTGGCCCTGGTAGAGACAACAGGCCTATACAGAGAGCACCAGCAGAGGAGTGCAGACTTGTTGTAGTTATGCTGTGTGCCCACCAGAGGGAACTACAAAACAGTATTTCATATTTCACCAGGACAGTCATGAAGGAGGTCTAATTTAAAAATATAGATATATTTTGTACCTTTTTTTAACTAGGCAAGTTAGATAAGAAAATATTCTTATTTACAATGATGGCCTAGCCCGGCCAAACCGGACAACGCTGGGCCAATTGTGCGCCGCCCTATGGGACTCCCAATCACGGCCGGATGTGATGCAGCTTAATGTTGCGAGACATATTATAGATTTCTAAAATGATTGTCTGCTTTGGTTTCTGTAACATGATGTTCAATAGATATATTTTGCTTTAGGTACATTATCTGTTATCTGGCATTACTGGTGTCGTGTGTTAGTCCTGAGCATGCTCAGTGGGGTGCAACCTTACAGAACGTTCAGATAGAAATATTATGTAGAACAGACACTTCTCTGTAGAATTATAGGGATTCATGTCAGCTCTATACAAGACATTTCTAGCTCCAACAATCAGAACGTTGTGCCCTCCTGAACACGACCCGGGCGTAGTATTATATTCCTTACTTCTTGTTTGTTCCCGATCACTGGTTTGGTATACCATGACACTGGTTATCCCGCTCTGTTCTGGCCTGGCGGGAATCAGTGGGGTAGAATAGCTGAGTTCACTTCCCAGCAAGAACCATTGATCGATGTACAGCCAACTAATACCGCAGGGGATAATGTCGCTTTCCCTGTCACACACACTCATACACACAAAGCTCTCACAGCATTTATGTACCGACGTAGGCACACACACGCACACACACACCACAGTAACCCCACCTGGCAATGCAAAGCTGCCGTTCAAGGACTGAAGGACACAACAAAGGGCAAAGTCACCATTTCTCTGCCAGTTCACCTTTCCAACAGATAATTCATGCACAATTATGCATTTCACAATATGGATTTATTTCCAAACGGGTTTCAACAACAACAAAAGTTGAACCGAAACTTAGACCTCATATGCATTATGGGCCTGTCACGCCAAATAGTGTCCCCCTCTAAATCACAATGGGATTCGATCAACTATTAGCATCTGTTGCTATATCAACGGTTTGACGACCTAATGATTATCATTTTGGATATCATTATACAGCCTAAATTACGTTCTTTCATCATCGCTATGCAAACAAGGCTGATTTCCACGACAGTTTCGCTGTTAAAACAAGTTTTGTTTAGCTAATAAAATGAAAACATGAATTCTAACTACTTTAGTACCTTGTTAACATTACAACATGAAATCCATGTCTTAAACGCTGCTACGTTTCGGAATGAACATTAAAATTATTTACCTTACAGATCACGAAGTACGCTAATTTCCACTACATTCATAAGCAAATCCGTATGAATAATACACTAGATTATCTGGCTGTCATGTTTTTATTTTAACCTGCCCGTCCCTTGTCTACACTGTAGTAATATCATTTCAGTAGTCCTCGTTTTTTTCCTGTCTCGCATAGCTCATTGGTACACCCTTGTGGTTGAATATATATGTATCTATTGTTGGTTCTAGGATACAATCAGGGACACTATTTAGCATGACAGGCCCCATCCAACCGCAAGGCGCTACAGAGGGTAGTGCGGACAGACCACTACATCATTGGGCTCCTTGCCTTCTAGGAGTTATATACCAGGTGGTGTCAGAGGAAGACCCTCAAAATTGTCAGACTCCAGCCACCCAAGTCATACCCTGTTCTCTCTGCTACCGCACGGCAAGTGGTACCGATGGACCAAGTCTGGAACTAACAGGACCCTGAACAACTTCTACCCCCAAGTCATAAGACTGTTAATCAAATGGCTTTTTGCATTGATCTTCCTTTTTTATTTTTGCACTGACGTTCTTGCATTTGCTCTATGCACACTGACTGGAATCTACCCACACACTCTCTGTCACACTCTTCACATACAATGCATCTGGAAAGTATTCAGACCCTTGACCTTCTCCACATTTTGTTATGTTACAGCCTTATTCTGAAATGGGTTAAATAGTTTTCTGCCCTCATCAGCCTTCCCTGTAGCTCAGTTGGTAGAGCATGGTGTTTGCAACACCAGGGTTATGGGTTCGATTCCCACGGGGGGCCAGCACAGAAAAAAAAAAAGTATGATCTGTATGAAATGTATGCATTCACTACTGTAAGTTGCTCTGGATAAGAGTGTCTGCTAAATGACTAAAATGTAATGTAATGTAAATGTACACACAATAACACATAATGACAAAGCAAAAACAGTAGTTTTTTAAAATTTGTATTATTATTATAGATTTTTACTGAAATATCACATTTACATTCAGACCCTTTACTCAGTACTTTGTTGAAGCACCTTTGGCAGCGATTACAGCCTTGAGTCTTCTTGGGTATGATGCGACAAGCATTTCTCCCATTCTTCTCTGTAGATCCTCTCAAGCTCTGTCAGGTTGGATGGGGAGCGTCTCTGCACAGCTATTTTCAGGTCTCTCCAGAGATGTTTGATCAGGTTCAAGTTTTTGCTCTGACATACACTGTTAACTGTGGGATCTTATATAGACAGGTGTGTGCCTTTCCAAGTCATGTCCAATCAATTGAATTTACCAGGTTGTAGAAACATCTCAAGGATAATCAATGGAAACAGGATGTACCTGAGCTCAATTTCGAGTCTCGTAGCAAAGGGTCTGAATACTTGTGTAAATAAAGTATTTCTGTTTTACATTTTTTATAAATTTGCAAAAATTCATAAAACCTGTTTTCGCTTTGTCATTATGGGGTGTTGTGTGTAGATTGAATTTATTCAATTTTAGAATAAGGCTGTAACGTAACAAAATGTGGAAAAGTGGAAGGGGTCTGAATACTTTCCAAATGCACTGTACGCTGCTGCTACTCTGTTTATTATCTATCATGATTGTATAGTCACTTTTACCCCTACCTACATGTACATATTACCTCAATTACCTGAACTACCTCATACCCCATTGAATCGGTGCCGGTACTCCTTGTATATAGCCTTGTTATTAGTATTGTGTTATTATTTTGTTAATTTTTTTGTTATGTTCTTTTTAATTATTTTTCACTTTTTAACTCTGCATCGTAGGGAAGGGCTTGTAGGTAAGCATTTTATGGTGAAGTCTACACTTGCTGTATTCGGTGCATGTGACAAATGAAATGTAATTTGATATACAGAAGAGCGTGTCAAAGTAGACTTGTATCTCTCTTTACAATTTAGATCTGACCATCATTCTGACATCACTTAGAACCATCAGTCTTGCTCTCAATACTTGCAATGCAGAGGGAACATTTTCAAAACCTTTGTCCATGGGAGGTAAGGGATTATACTTTATACAATATTGATCTGTAGTATCCAAAACTAATCAACTGCTGAATTGAGTATTTTACATTTTAGTGACAACTTGTTTCACTGAGTGTGATTGACAGAGGAGATGACCAGTGGGGCTGAGTTTTCACCACTACAGCTAAGATATGGTTTGAAGTATGGATAGAGTTTCTCAGTGAAGTTGCATCCATAGAAGGAGTAGATATGAGACTTTTCCTTCACATCATAGAATGAGACCTGACCTTTCTCATAATCCACAAACACCCCCACCTTCTGGGGCTTCTCTCTCAGGGAGAGGCGGACAGGGTAGTAATTGTTGGCTCCATACCCATTCTCGCCATTCAGCCACACAGTCCAGAGTCCATCAGAGCTCAGGTTTAAACTCTCCTTCCTGTCTATGGATTCACTGGCCATTCCTAGCCACCACCATGTCTTCCCCATCACCTGCACCTCATAGTAGAATCTCCCAGAGGAGAAACCCTCCTTACCCAGGACAGAGAAACTATTTTTAAATCTCTTTGGATCATTAGTGAGATTCTCTTGTTTCTTGTCTTCACATCTCACTTGTTTTCTTTTTTCTTACCAAGGATGAGGAATGGAAATGCTGTATCAGGGTCCAGAGTCACATCCACTGCATACTGCTGCATCCTCTTCAGCTTGATGTCAGGCAGCTTCTCCATCTCATTGTGAAGAGTATCTTCCAGTTGATACACAACTCTCCTTACATTTCCCAGACACAGCTGACTGTGGACACTTTTCTGAGACCAGTTCCTGGTGGGAGGAAGCTTACAGAGGGGTGGGGAGCTCTGGAGGAGGTGGAGGTGGTCCTTGGTGTGTGAGAGCTGCTCCAACTCAGAGCATCTCCTCTGTAGCTCAGTGATTTCCTGCTCCAGCTCTTCAATGAGAAATTCAGCCTGCCACTCTGCTGCTTTCAACTTCTCCTCAACCACCTCAATGAAGTCAGCCTGGCTTCTCTCAATGCAGCGCACCAGAGCAGTGAAACCCTCCATGCTGTCTGCTATCTCCCTCTCTGCCGCTCTTTTGCTGAATATTACTGAGTGTTTGATGTCCTGAACCTTCTGCAGTCGTTCCTGGATCATCTGCTGAACTTCTGCCTCAGTCTTCCCCAGTTTAGCCTTCCTCTGTCCACACTCTTCCTCTAGAGGGACGGTGAGGTGAGTCTTGTGGTCTGTCTCAGTGCAGAACTTACACACACACGTCTGGTCAGTCCTGCAGAACAGTTCCAGGAGTCTGTCGTGCTTCTTACACATCCTGTCTTGCAGGTTCTCCACAGGGTTGATCAGCTTGTGTCTCTTCAGGCCTGCCACTCTGTTGTGAGGCTGCAGGTGAGTTTCACAGAAAGCGGTCAGACATTCCAGACAGGACTTCAGGGCCTTGTACTTTCTACCAGTGCAGACATCACAGGCCACTTCTCCAGGCTCAGCAGGGGACTCATCTCTGTCTCTCATCCTCTTAAAATGATCTGCAACATCTCTAAGTGTTGTGTTGATTTTGAGCTCAGGTCTTCTGTAAAACATGTCCTTACACATTGGACACTGGCACAGGCCAGTCATATTCCAGTATCCACTGATACAGGCCTTGCAGAAGTTGTGACCACAAGGAGTAGTGACTGGCTCAGTGAACACATCCAGACAGATAGAGCACTGTATCTGCTCTTCAGGCAAGAGACTGCTAAGGGACGCCATATCTGGAACACAATAACAGAGAAGCCATAAATGGACTTCCTGGAAGGACTCAGCAGTAGCTTTCCTGAAACATCACTACAGACAAAGGTCCAGAGTTCATCTCAGCAAAAAAAAATACTGTTTTCAAAGCTGGCATCAAAGATGTGAAAACATCCCTTTTGCACCCACTAAATAGTGGGGGTGTTGACAGTTTTAATGAAACACTCAAAATGGGACTGATGATAGTCTAGCTGTGTTTTGATTGACAGCCAAGCTACATACATAACCAGCTACAGTAGTACTCTCATATGAGCTGCATAGATGTATTTAGGTCATACTGTATGAGCTGATACTAAACCACTGTGGTAGAGAATAGTTTCAACCTGTCCACCTCTCTTACCTGTGTGGGAGTTTTCCTGTTTTCTTGTCGAATGTTGGACACTGTGCTGCTGTGTTGTTGTTAGCCTTGTGAGGAGCAGCAGACTTTGTTTCCATGTACAATGCCCTGCTTTAGTTTACTTTCACTTCAGTAAAATGACATCACGAGGCCCCTCCCTTCACTGACTCCCTCTTTCCTTCACTATCTTCTTTCCTCTCTCTCTGCTCAGAACTGGAACATATCTAAAAGTTAACATAACAGAATGTCCAGGTAGAAACGCAGAAAAAAAAATGTATGATTATGCAGGGGGTGAAAATAGAGAGAGAAAGAGAAACTGCAAATGTTAGAGTTAGACCATAGAGATGCAAATTATGTGGATGTTAGTCATCATATAGAAGGTAAAACAATTACCAGGCACTAGATTTATAAAGGCCCAGGCAGAATCTATCTGTTTCAGATCATTTCCTGGCATGTCCTATACACAATGCTGTATTAATGAACTATTCCAAACATAAAGCCTTTGAGAGGGGGAATGTATATCAATACCATGAACCCCACACACAACCCCAGCAAAGCCGCAGCAACCCCAGCAAAGCCGCAGCAACCCCAGCAAAGCCGCAGCAACCCCAGCAAAGCCGCAGCAACCCCAGCAAAGCCGCAGCAACCCCAGCAAAGCAGCAGCAACCCCAGCAAAGCAGCAGCAACCCCAGCAAAGCCACAGAAACCCCAGCAAAGCCACAGAAACCCCAGCAAAGCCACAGAAACCCCAGCAAAGCCGCAGCAGATCATTTCCTGGCATGTCCTATACACAATGCTGTATTAATGAACTATTCCAAACATAAAGCCTTTGAGAGGGGGAATGTATATCAATACCATGAACCCCACACACAACCCCAGCAAAGCAGCAGCAACCCCAGCAAAGCAGCAGCAACCCCAGCAAAGCCGCAGCAACCCCAGCAAAGCAGCAGCAACCCCAGCAAAACCGCAGCAACCCCAGCAAAGCCGCAGCAACCCCAGCAAAGCCGCAGCAACCCCAGCAAAGCCGCAGCAACCCCAGCAAAGCCGCAGCAACCCCAGCAAAGCAGCAGCAACCCCAGCAAAGCAGCAGCAACCCCAGCAAAGCCACAGAAACCCCAGCAAAGCCACAGAAACCCCAGCAAAGCCACAGAAACCCCAGCAAAGCCACAGAAACCCCAGCAAAGCCGCAGAAACCCCAGCAAAGCAGCAGCAACCCCAGCAAAGCCGCAGCAACCCCAGCAAAGCCGCAGCAACCCCAGCAAAGCAGAAGAAACCCCAGCAAAGCAGAAGAAACCCCAGTAAAGCAGAAGAAACCCCAGCAAAGCAGCAGCAACTGTAGCATGTTACTTCTCTCGAACAAAACAGACAAATTACTTTTATTGTCACGTCCTGACCAGTAAAAGAGGTTATTTGTTATTGTAGTTTGTTCAGGACGTGGCAGGGGTGTGTTTGTTTTGTGTTGTCGGGGTTTTTTGGGTTGTGTTCTATGTTTTGTATTTCTATGTTCTATTTTCTAGTTTTTCTATTTCTATGTCTAGTTTATTGTTTTGACCTTCAATTGGAGGCAGCTGTTCCTCGTTGCCTCTAATTGAAGGTCCTATTTAGTAGGGGTGTTTTTTTCTATGGGATTTGTGGGTAGTTGTTTCGTGTATAGCTGTATGCCTTACAGGACTGTTTGTCATCGTTGTTTTTGTATACTTTTGTTTTGGTTTTCCTTGTTTCTGCCAATAAAAAAGAAGATGAGTATACACATTCCCGCTGCATTTTGGTCCAATCCTTACGACGCCCGTGCCAGAACTACCCACCACAAACGGACCAAGAAGCGGAGGAAGGAGCAGCAGAAGAGCTCTGTGGAGTCATGGACATGGGAAGAGATTCTGGATGGGGCAGGACCTTGGCACCAGACTGGGGAGTACCGGCGCCCTAAGGAGGAGCTGGAGGCAGCCAAGGTGGAGCGGAGCTATTATGAGGCATTATACGCACCGAGAGGCAAGTGCGAGAGGCAGCCCCCCCAAAAAAAGTCTGGAACCGAGAGAGACGGCCTACAGTCTGGAACCGAGAGAGACGGCCTACAGTCTGGAACCGAGAGAGGCGGCCTACAGTCTGGAACCGAGAGAGGCGGCCTACAGTCTGGAACCGAGAGAGGCGGCCTACAGTCTGGAACCGAGAGAGGCGGCCTACAGTCTGGAACCGAGAGAGGCGGCCTACAGTCTGGAACCGAGAGAGGCGGCCTACAGTCTGGAACCGAGAGAGGCGGCCTACAGTCTGGAACCGAGAGAGGCGGCCTACAGTCTGGAACCGAGAGAGGCGGCCTACAGTCTGGAACCGAGAGAGGCGGCCTACAGTCTGGAACCGAGAGAGACGGCCTACAGTCCGGAACCGGAGCTCCCAGCGACGCGCATCAGCCCGAGGTCTCCAGCGACGCGCATCAGCCCGAGGTCTTCAGCGATGCGCCTTAGTCCAGAGACTTCGGGAGGGGTAATATATACTGCTCAAAAAAATAAAGGGAACACTAAAATAACACATCCTAGATCTGAATGAATGAAATAATCTTATTAAATACTTTTTTCTTTACATAGTTGAATGTGCTGACAACAAAATCACACAAAAATAATCAATGGAAATCCAATTTATCAACCCATGGAGGTCTGGATTTGGAGTCACACTCAAAATTAAAGTGGAAAACCACACTACAGGCTGATCCAACTTTGATGTAATGTCCTTAAAACAAGTCAAAATGAGGCTCAGTAGTGTGTGTGGCCTCCACGTGCCTGTATGGCCTCCATACAACGCCTGGGCATGCTCCTGATGAGGTGGCGGATGGTCTCCTGAGGGATCTCCTCCTAGACCTGGACTAAAGCATCCGCCAACTCCTGGACAGTCTGTGGTGCAACGTGGCGTTGGTGGATGGAGCGAGACATGATGTCCCAGATGTGCTCAATTGGATTCAGGTCTGGGGAACGGGCGGGCCAGTCCATAGCATCAATGCCTTCCTCTTGCAGGAACTGCTGACACACTCCAGCCACATGAGGTCTAGCATTGTCTTGCATTAGGAGGAACCCAGGGCCAACCGCACCAGCATATGGTCTCGCAAGGGGTCTGAGGATCTCATCTCGGTACCTAATGGCAGTCAGGCTACCTCTGGCGAGCACATGGAGGGCTGTGCATCCCCCCAAAGAAATGCCACCCCACACCATGACTGACCCACCGCCAAACCGGTCATGCTGGAGGATGTTGCAGGCAGCAGAATGTTCTCCACGGCGTCTCCAGACTCTGTCACGTCTGTCACATGTGCTCAGTGTGAACCTGCTTTCATCTGTGAAGAGCACAGGGCGCCAGTGGCGAATTTGCCAATCTTGGTGTTCTCTGGCAAATGCCAAACGTCCTGCACGGTGTTGGGCTGTAAGCACAACCCCCACCTGTGGACGTCGGGCCCTCATACCACCCTCATGGAGTCTGTTTCTGACCGTTTGAGCAGACACATGCACATTTGTGGCCTGCTGGAGGTCATTTTGCAGGGCTCTGGCAGTGCTCCTCCTGCTCCTCCTTGCACAAAGGCGGAGGTAGCGGTCCTGCTGCTGGGTTGTTGCCCTCCTACGGCCTCCTCCACGTCTCCTGATGTACTGGCCTGACTCCCTAAGCCACTTGTGTGGGTTGTAGACTCCGTCTCATGCTACCACTAGAGTGAAAGCACCGCCAGTATTCAAAAGTGACCAAAACATCAGCCAGGAAGCATAGGAACTGAGAAGTGGTCTGTGGTCACCACCTGCAGAACCACTCCTTTATTGGGGGTGTCTTGCTAATTGCCTATAATTTCCACCTGTTGTCTATTCCATTTGCACAACAGCATGTGAAATTTATTGTCAATCAGTGTTGCTTCCTAAGTGGACAGTTTGATTTCACAGAAGTGTGATTGACTTGGAGTTACATTGTGTTGTTTAAGTGTTCCCTTTATTTTTTTGAGCAGTGTATAATAACCAGTTAGCGGGGTTGGACAGGTTAGGTTGGGGAGTAAGGCCGGAGCCTGAGCCACCTCCGTAGTAGGAGGTTGGGGAGGGGGGGTGTAGCACAAGAACCGTCGGTGACGGTGGCCACCCTCCCTTCCCTCCCTTTAGTTAGGTTTATTTTTTGGTTTTGGGGTTTATTTTTTTTGGTGTTTATTTTTGTGTGAGGTGCTTCCGGGGTCTGCACCTTTGGGGGGGGGGGGGGTGTGTACTGTCACGTCCTGACCAGTAAAAGAGGTTATTTGTTATTGTAGTTTGGTCAGGACGTGGCAGGGGTGTGTTTGTTTTGTGTTGTCGGGTTTTTTTGGGTTGTGTTCTATGTTTTGTATTTCTATGTTCTATTTTCTATGTCTAGTTTATTGTTTTGACCTTCAATTGGAGGCAGCTGTTCCTCGTTGCCTCTAATTGAAGGTCCTATTTAGTAGGGGTGTTTTTTCTATGGGATTTGTGGGTAGTTGTTTCGTGTATAGCTGTATGCCTTACAGGACTGTTTGTCGTCGTTGTTTTGGTTTTCCTTCTTTCTGCCAATAAAAAAGATGAGTATACACATTCCCGCTGCATTTTGGTCCAATCCTTACGACGCCCGTGACATTTATATACACTCCAACCTGCCCATCCACTCACTCATTCACCCATGCAGGTCATTAGGACTGATTGCTCTTGAGAATATCTGTTGTGTGGAGACAGGCTGACGCTCTATTGACCTACACTGAATCTGAATTAGGCTAGCACACCACACAAGATATAGAAAGACTATCCATATTTAGAAACAACTGCAGATGACAGAACCCAAGTCTTCATGTTCAGTCTCGTCAGGCCACACAGACAGAAACCAGTTTCTCTCTCTGAGTTTCCTAATCCAGGTATTTATGAGATTATTCAGAGCAAGCTTGGCTTGTTGTCTGAAACAGGTCTGTATTGGATGACTGTCTAATGACTATTGTAATGGCTAGGATGGACGTTGGTGTGTTTAACTTCATCAGGGCTGTGGGTTTGATTCCTGTATGTATCAACCGTCAGTTAATTTAGAATAAAGCAGCTTGTAAAGGACAACAGTTGAATCGACTGAAGTGTCTGCTCACTGTTTTGCTCCTCCCACAGGTGATTTTTATTTGTCTATTTCTGGCTGGTTATTTTTGGTAGACCACTGGCACACTGTCTGACTCTACTTAAAACAGATGACTGGTTATCTTCTGATATACAGTACCAGTCAAAAGTTTGGACACCTCCTCATTCCAGGGTTTTTCTTTATTTTACTATTTTCTACATTGTACAATAATGTTAAACATCAAAACTATGAAATAGCACATATGGAATCATGTAGTAACCAAAAAAAGTGTTCAACAAATCAAAATATATTTGAGATTCTTCAAAGTAGCCACCCTTTGCCTTGACAGCTTTGCACACTCTTGGCATTCTCTCAACCAGCTTCATGGGGTAGTCACCTGGAATGCATTTCAATTAATAGGTGTGCCTTGTTAATTTGTGGAATTTCTTTCCATAATGTGTTTGAGCCAATCAGTTGTGTTGTGATAAGGTAGGGGTGGTATACAGAAGATAGCCATATTTGGTAAAAGAACAAGTCCATATTATGCCAAGAACAGCTCAAATAAGCATAAAGAAACCACAGTCCATCATTACTTTTAGACATGAAGGTCAGTCAATACAGAACATTTCAAGGACTTTGAAAGTTTCTTCAAGTGTAGTCGCAAAAACCATTGAGCATGATGATGAAACTGGATTTCGTTGAGGAGCCACAGGAAAGGAAGATCTAGTTAGAGTTAACGGCACGTCAGAAATTTCAGCCCAAATAAATGCTTCACAGAGTTCAAGTACCGACATATCTCAACATCAACTGTTCAGAGGAGACTGCGTGAATCAAGTTGTCATGGTCGAATTGCTGCAAAGAAACCACTACTAAAGGAGACCAATAAGAATAAGAGACTTGCTTGGGCCAAGAAACATGAGGCATGGGCATTAGACCGGTGGAAATCTGTTCTTTGGTCTGAGGAGTCAAAATTTGCGATTTTTGGTTCCAACAGCCGTGTCTTTGTAAGACGCAGAGTAGGTGAACGGATGTTCTCCGCATGTGTGGTTCCCACCGTGAAGCATGGAGAAGGTGTGCTGGTGTGGGGGTGCTTTGCTGGTGACATTGTCAGTGATTTATTTAGAATTCAAGGCACACTTAACCAGCATGGCTACCACAGCATTCTGCAGCAATACGCCATCCCATCTGGTTTGCGCTTAGTGGGACAATCATTTGTTTTTCAACAGGACAATGACCCAACACACCTCCAGGCTGTGTAAGGGCTATTTGACCAAGAAGGAGAGTGATTGAGTGCTGCATCAAATGACCTGGCGTCCACAATCACCCAACCTCAATCTAATTGAGATGGTTTGGGATTAGTTTTTTATTTTTTATTTCACCTTTATTTAACCAGGTAGGCAAGTTGAGAACAAGTTCTTATTTACAATTGCGACCTGGCCAAGATAAAGCAAAGCAGTTTGACACATACAACAACACAGAGTTACACATGGAGTAAAACAAACATACAGTCAATAATACAGTAGAAAAATAAGTCTATATACAATGTGAGCAAATGAGGTGAGATAAGGGAGGTAAAGGCAAAAAAGGCAATGGTGGCAAAGTAAATACAATATAGCAAGTAAAACACTGGAATGGTAGATTTGTAGTGGAAGAAAGTGCAAAGTAGAAATAGAAATAATTGGGTGCAAAGGAGCTAAATGAATAAATAAATAAATACAGTAGGGGAAGAGGTAGTTGTTTGGGCTAAATTATAGATGGGCTATGTACAGGTGCAGTAATCTGTGAGCTGCTCTGACAGCTGGTGCTTAAAGCTAGTGAGGGAGATAAGTGTTTCCAGTTTCAGAGATTTTTGTAGTTCGTTCTAGTCATTGGCAGCGGAGAACTGGTAGGAGAGACGGCCAAAGGAGGAATTGGCTTTGGGGGTGACCAGAGAGATATATCTGCAGGAGCGCGTGCTACAGGTGGGTGCTGCTATGGTGACCAGTGAGCTGAGATAAGGGGGGACTTTACCTAGCAGGGTCTTGTAGATGACCTGGAGCCAGTGGGTTTGGCGACGAGTATGAAGCGAGGGCCAGCCAACGAGAGCGTACAGGTCGCAGTGGTGGGTAGTATATGGGGCTTGGTTGGACCGCAGATTGAAGGAAAAGCAGCAAACAAGTCCCCAGCATATGTGGGAACTCCTTCAAGACTGTTGGAAAAGCATTCCAGGTGAAGCTGGTTGAGAGAATGCCAAGAGTGTTCAAAGCTGTCATCAAGGCAAAGGTTGGCTTCTTTGAAGAATCTAAAATCTAAAATATATTTTGATTTATTTAAAACTTTTTTGGTTACTACATGATTCCATATGTGTTATTTCATAGTTTTGATGTCTTCGCTATTATTCTACAATGTAGAAAATAGTAAAAATAAAGAAAAACCCTTGAATGAGTGTGTCCAAGCTTTTGACTGGTACTGTATAGACTGTGCTTGAAATAGACATTTCCTTAAAGCTAATTATTTTGATAATGGATGGTGATGTTTATCTCTGTGTGTCTGCTGATGCAGTGTGTTCTGTAGTCTATATCATCTCTGTGTGTCTGCTGATGCAGTGTGTTCTGTAGTCTATATCATCTCTGTGTGTCTGCTGATGCAGTGTGTTCTGTAGTCTATATCATCTCTGTGTGTCTGCTGATGCAGTGTGTTCTGTAGTCTATATCATCTCTGTGTGTCTGCTGATGCAGTGTGTTCTGTAGTCTATATCATCTCTGTGTGTCTGCTGATGCAGTGTGTTCTGTAGTCTATATCATCTCTGTGTGTCTGCTGATGCAGTGTGTTCTGTAGTCTATATCATCTCTGTGTGTCTGCTGATGCAGTGTGTTCTGTAGTCTATATCATCTCTGTGTGTCTGCTGATGCAGTGTGTTCTGTAGTCTATATCATCTCTGTGTGTCTGCTGATGCAGTGTGTTCTGTAGTCTATATCATCTCTGTGTCTGCTGATGCAGTGTGTTCTGTAGTCTATATCATCTCTGTGTGTCTGCTGATGCAGTGTGTTCTGTAGTCTATATCATCTCTGTGTGTCTGCTGATGCAGTGTGTTCTGTAGTCTATATCATCTCTGTGTGTCTGCTGATGCAGTGTGTTCTGTAGTCTATATCATCTCTGTGTGTCTGCTGATGCAGTGTGTTCTGTAGTCTATATCATCTCTGTGTCTGCTAATACTGATATATCTGTTTTATATATCACTCTGGTCTCTCTCAGCGTGTGTGTGTGTGTGTGTGTGTGTGTGTGTGTGTGTGTGTGGATGAGGTCACAATCCGTTTTTTTGCCTTTTTTCTCATATCCTCCTGTGGATCTGTCTATGGCTAGTACACTATGGATTCCTGATCCATATCTACAATAATCCAGACACCAGGCTTTCCCTTGGCTCTGTGTGTGAATGGGGGTGGGACTGTACTGCACAGTGAGAGCACGACAGACACTGCAGAGAGAGAAAACAAGTCCATCTGAGGAACAAGGCTAGGAGAACCACTCGACTGCAGCAGTGATCTCGGTCAGAGAGAAAAAACTAAACAAAAGAAACCGGGTCTACAAAGATACACTGACTAAAAGTCTGACAGGTAATGTTACCTTCATCTACAAGAAAAATAGAAGTGTGTGTGTGTACATGCATACGTGTGAACATACGTGCTTGAGAGAGAGAGACATTTTCTAATTTGATTGAATTAATTTAATTTCAATTGGGTTTGATTGAATTAATTTAATTTCAATTGGGTTTGATTGAAATGTGTTTTTGAATCTTATTTTATTAGTCTTGTAATTCCCTCGTTGGTATTGTTTGCAAATCATTTTCGTCATGGTACAGTATAGTGTATGACTGGGTTAGGATCTTCTGTGGTGGGAGTTTTGTATGTCTTATACTGGCAGTGTGTGACCATGTGTGTATTTATAAGGAAGTTGTGTGAGACTAGCATGTAGGCTTTCTACATTGCTGAAGACGTTGTGTGTGTGTGTGTGTGTGTGTGTGTGTGTGTGTGTGTGTGTGTGTGTGTGTGTGTGTGTGTCCGTGTGTTTGCGTGCCTGCGTGCATGCATGCGTGTCCTTGCATGTTCCCAGGGGTGTGTAAGTTGTGTGTGTGTGTGTGTGTGTAGGCAGGTAGACTGCAGTAGGAGGGCATTACAAGGACAGGTGCAGTTACCACCTCCTAGACAGTACATTCATCCATCTCTCTCCTCTCTTTAGCCTTCTCTCTTTTCCCCTTTCTCTCTGTTTCTCTCTCTCTCTCCCTGATCAGTGTGCTTTAGTAGCATCTCTCTGTTCTCTTTGTGACTGTGTTGTGTCTGTTACACTCTATTGTGTGAGAGCGTGACTGGCTGTGTGCGTGTGTGTGTTACTCATCAAGGGTCAGTATAGAAAGGAGCTGTGTTGGAATACTCATACTAACTGCACTAACCATATCATTTGTCAGGTGAATTGAGTATATAGTATGCTTATTGGTCATAGTATGGATATAGTTAGTCAAAAGTTCCCGGATGTCATACTAAATTCACCAAAATATGAAGTATTTTCGTACTTTAGGGCCCACAATGCAATTCTTCAGGAAATGGGCGTGGCTTCACATGGTTTCGAGATTTGAAGAAAATGGCGGAAAATATGCAGTCAAAGTACAACGAGAGAGGATACAAATTCATTGCTTTAACTAATTATGACGAATGTTAAGAAAATGTTGAGCAATGTAATAAAGTAATGACTTTTCAAATATGTTACCTTACACGTTATATTGGCTGACAATTTGTTAGCTACGCTTTCCTTACCAAGCACATAGCATATCATTACAGCAGTATGTTGTTAGCTAGCTACCTAACGTTAGTTGGCTACTAATAAATCAAACTTGCCAGTATATTAACTATATGATATCTAACTACAGTAACTACCCAGCATTTATTGACTTGATTATGCCCGTCATTCTTAGCTTAGCTAATGGTATAGTCGTTGTGCGTTCTCAATGGACATTCGGGTGCTTTCATAAATTCGCTCTGGCTATCTACTCCGATTTCACAGCACTCTGGTCTGTGTACCAGAGCGCAGAATAATTAATTTACGAGCGCTCAACACCCGTTGAATATGTCCGGTGTCAGTAAACATTGGCAAAAAGCGTAATTAAATTGTTGCCAGCAGCACAGTTACAGTCACCAACGCTCTGGATAACATGAAAACTACCTAACCAGCTCTGCTAAGGCGTGTAAAATGGTCAGAGTGGTCTCATTTGTGTCTTGAAGTAGCTAGCTAGCAAGCTAGCCAACGTTAGCTTGGGTGCTTGACTGCCGTTGTAAGGTCAGAATGCTCAAATCAACCCTACTCCCTGGCCCGAGCGTCCAGTGTGTGCTCCGAGAGCGAAACACTCTGAATTTACAAACGGACAATCTGACAATGTTCTGAATGTACGAGGGTACTCTGGCACTCCAGATTGAATTTAAGAACACACCCGAAGTCGTAAAATGTCTAACTAGTAATTTGTTATGCTAACTAGCTAGCAAGAGGTTACATAGCAACAGCATCAAGTTCCGGTAGACAGGCTGAGAGCTAGTACACTCAACTGAAAACATACTGTTTGTTTACAGTATACTAAAATGAACTAATAGAAAATATTATGTAGTATATACTCATTAAGTATGTAGTATACACTATGTTAGTATGGGTATTCGAACACAGCTAGGGTCATTTTGTTTCTCATTATTACCCATCCTCCTTTTAGTCTCTCTCTCTCTCTCTCTCTATCCCTCTCATCTCCCTCTTTCTCTTTTTCTCTCGCTCTCTCTTACTCTCTCGTTCTGCCATAAGCTTCCATTTGTTGCCATGGTAACCCTGTTTGATCCTTTCACCCTTTCTCTCCTCTGGTCGTCCCTCCATTTAAGTGCTTCTCTCATCACCCCTTCTCCCCTCTCACTGTCCCTCTCCCCCTCTCCCCCCTTTCTATCAACCACTCACATCCCTTTCTCTCCACCTTTGTCCTCCCTCTACCTGTCCTTCTCCTCATCCTCAACCCCTCCCTCTTATCCCCCTTTCCCCCATCATCCCACTTTTCTCACCCAATAACAGCTCCGGTCAGCTCTTGTATTCGCAGTCCCTCCCAATACATTTTAATCAATTCTCATTGGACCAAAGGGACCAACCAACTGGTGTGTATCACAGGAGGTTGGTGGCACCTTAGTTGGGGAGAACAAGCTCATGGTAGCTCCAGCCAGTATTATGAATCGTCCTCCCCTCAGCAGCCTCCACTGGTATGTATGATGTAGATCTGATGCATTGTGCTGGTGTCATTACTAAAATAGAACAGTCATCTACATTCAGCCGTAACAGGAGTTACAGGTCGGGGGGAGCTGGAGAGCTAAGCCTAGAGGGGCTATTAGGAACAGGCTGGTCCACAGGCACAATCATGTTTGTGTCACATTGTAAGAGTATGATTAGCATGGTTCCATCTTTTTGGGCCTCAGTCAACTCCTGTCTGTCTGTCTGTCTGTCCGTCCATCCGTCCGTCCGTCCGTCCGTCTGTCTGTCCGTCTGACCGTCTGTCTGTCCGTTTGACCGTCTGTCTGTCTGACCATCTGTCTGACCGTCCGTCTGTCTGTCTGTCTGACCGTCGGTCTGACCGTCTGTCTGTCCGTTTGACCGTCTGTCTGTCTGACCATCTGTCTGTCTGCTTGTCCGTCTGTCTGTCCATCTGACCATCTGTCTGTCTGTCTGTCTGTCTGTCTGTCTGTCTGTCTGTCTGTCTGGCCATCCGTCTGTCCGTTCTTCCGTCCATCCGTCTTGTTGATTATGCCAAGACCAGCCTGTATGGCAAAGCTTAATACCTGGGACCAGCCTATTAGTGGACCAGCCTATTAGTGGACCAGCCTGAGCCTTTAAGTGTTATATCAGTATCTTATTAGTATTCAAGTCCACTCTCTGAGAGATGTGCATATGCTCAGTAATATTGCTGAGAGAGAAGAGAGAGGGAGAACACATGTTTAGTAATCCAAGCAGATCATGAAAAGAGGGGAATCATACTCATATTCATTGTATATTCATGAGAATGTTATCAGTGCATGCACAGTGCTTATTCTGAGGCAGTGAAGCAAAACAGGCACAAGCGAAAACACACACACACATACACACTCTCTGGACAGCCAGTATCTCCATAAACTTCCTCTCAAGCAGCACGTTATCTCTCCTAAACAAGGTGTGTGTGTGTGTGTGTGTGTGTGTGTGTGTGTGTGTGTGTGTGTGTGGTATGTGTAGCTCCTTTGACAGGGCCATCAGCAGTGACCTGATATCAAAAGCATTTCTCCACCCATGCACTGCATTGTGGGATTGGAACGGATGACCAAAGGCTAATTAATCTGTCAGCTCTGGACAGTGCCTTAGATCTGAACACACACACACAAACTCTGATACCTAGCCTGACTCTGTATATCTTGTGTCTGTAGGAGGTCCAGTTACACACACACACACTAAACACACACACACTAAACACACACACACTAAACACAGACAACACACTCTGATACCTAGCCTGAATCTGTATATCTTGTGTCTGTAGGAGGTCCAGTTACACACACACACACTAAACACACACACACTAAACACACACACAAACAACACACTCTGATACCTAGCCTGAATCTGTCAAACATGATCGCCGCAGAGAGAAATCTGGTATCTTGTGTCTGTAGGAGATCCAGTCACACACGAACACACGCACAGACACACACACACACTCAATATTCTGTGTGTTTGAGGTTGTTAGTCTGTTTTTCTGCTGCATTCCCCCCCCCCCTCTGTGTTAACGTTGCGTTTGAACCTCCTCCATTCTTTGAAGCCTGAGGAGGAGGAGTGGAACGAGAGAGAGAGAGAGAGAGAGAGAGAGAGAGAGAGAGAGAGAGAGAGAGAGAGAGAGAGAGAGAGAGAGAGAGAGAGAGAGAGAGAGAGAGAGAGAGAGAGAGAGAGAGAGAGAGAGAGAGAGAGAGAGAGAGAAAGTAATGACAATACATTTGATCTTTTGAATACTTTTCAAAACACTCAAAGCTCTCCACTGGCGGATGCACAACAAAATAATAGAAATATAAAGCGAGAGAAAGCAAGGAAGAGAAGGGGGGGATTAAAGATGAAAGGAGAGAGGCAGAGATGGGAGAGAGAAAGAGAATGTGAAAGAAGCAGGGAGGTGGAGAAAGATAGTAGAAAAGGGTAAAGAGAGTTTGTGTGTTATTGTAATGTTATCAGTTTTCCCTGACTGACCATACAACCTCCTGGCCCTATTCTACAGACTCTAACTTGGGTCCTGTGTTTTTCCTGTTCAGGTTGTGTAACCAAAGGGCCCTACAGTACATATACAGAGTATAAGCCCATGTAAGGTAGTGTATACACTTCTTCTTTAGTAATAATTCTTAGAGAATCAATTGAAGCTTTTTACCAGAATAACAAGACAAACACAAGTTATTTATACAATCAAAACTTAATAACGCTAATCAAAATATTTACAAACATAATGAGAGTGATCATGTAGAATGAAATACACTGCTCAAAAAAATAAAGGGAACACTTAAACAACGCAATGTAACTCCAAGTCAATCACACTTCTGTGAAATCAAACTGTCCACTTAGGAAGCAACACTGATTGACAATAAATTTCACATGCTGTTGTGCAAATGGAATAGACAACAGGTGGAAATTATAGGCAATAAGCAAGACACCCCCAATAAAGGAGTGGTTCTGCAGGTGGGGACCACAGACCACTTCTCAGTTCCTATGCTTCCTGGCTGATGTTTTGGTCACTTTTGAATGCTGGCGGTGCTTTCACTCTAGCGGTAGCATGAGACGGAGTCTACAACCCACACAAGTGGCTCAGGTAGTGCAGCTCATCCAGGATGGCACATCAATGCGAGCTGTGGCAAGAAGGTTTGCTGTGTCTGTCAGCGTAGTGTCCAGAGCATGGAGGTGCTACCAGGAGACAGGCCAGTACATCAGGAGACGTGGAGGAGGCCGTAGGAGGGCAACAACCCAGCAGCAGGACCGCTACCTCCGCCTTTGTGCAAGGAGGAGCAGGAGAAGCACTGCCAGAGCCCTGCAAAATGACCTCCAGCAGGCCACAAATGTGCATGTGTCTGCTCAAACGGTCAGAAACAGACTCCATGAGGGTGGTATGAGGGCCCGATGTCCACAGGTGGGGGTTGTGCTTACAGAGAACACCAAGATTGGCAAATTTGACACTGGCGCCCTGTGCTCTTCACAGATGAAAGCAGGTTCACACTGAGCACGTGACAGACGTGACAGAGTCTGGAGACGCCGTGGAGAACGTTCTGCTGCCTGCAACATCCTCCAGCATGACCAGTTTGGCGGTGGGTCAGTCATGGTGTGGGGTGGCATTTCTTGGGGGGCCGCACAGCCCTCCATGTGCTCGCCAGAGGTAGCCTGACTGCCATTAGGTACCGAGATGAGTTCCTCAGACCCCTTGTGAGACCATATGCTGGTGCGGTTGGCCCTGGGTTCCTCCTAATGCAAGACAATACTAGACCTCATGTGGCCGGAGTGTGTCAGCAGTTCCTGCAAGAGGAAGGCATTGATGCTATGGACTGGCCCGCCCGTTCCCCAGACCTGAATCCAATTGAGCACATCTGGGACATCATGTCTCGCTCCATCCACCAACGCCACGTTGCACCACAGACTGTCCAGGAGTTGGCGGATGCTTTAGTCCAGGTCTGGGAGGAGATCCCTCAGGAGACCATCCGCCACCTCATCAGGAGCATGCCCAGGCGTTGTAGGGAGGTCATACAGGCACGTGGAGGCCACACACACTACTGAGCCTCATTTTGACTTGTTTTAAGGACATTACATCAAAGTTGGATCAGCCTGTAGTGTGGTTTTCCACTTTAATTTTGAGTGTGACTCCAAATCCAGACCTCCATGGGTTGATAAATTGGATTTCCATTGATTATTTTTGTGTGATTTTGTTGTCAGCACATTCAACTATGTAAAGAAAAAAGTATTTAACAAGATTATTTCTTTCATTCAGATCTAGGATGAGTTGTTTAAGTGTTCCCTTTATTTTTTTGAGCAGTGTAGAATGAAAGACGAGAAGAGAGACCTCGGTGTGTGTGAATATTGAGTGTTATACTAAAGTCTTTGATCCTTGGCTAGTCCACATCGAGGAGAACAAAGGAGAAGAGATGGCCATGTGTTCTCTGGTCCTGAGTGGATTCCTTGATCTTGTTGCCTGATGATGGCTGTGTGTCCTTTCTTGTTGCTCTTTTCCTCTCCTCTGAGTTGGGTGGTTCCTTGGACTACTCCTTTGGCTTGTGTCCCTTGTTGCTCTGTTTTTTGGATATAACGTGTCTTCTTTCCTTGAAGAAGGTACATTTAAAGGTTCAGGCTACACTAGCTCTTAAGTCTTATGTCTCCTTCTGTGACTCTAGTGTATGGGCTCTTCTGTCCCAATTAACATACTGAATAGGTACTACTTTCCAAAAAAGGTACTGCAAACCAACTTGTGTCTCTGTCTCTCTCTCTGTCTCTCTCTGTCTCTCTCTCTTCCTCCCCTTCTTTCCTTTCTCTAACAGCAGGGAAAATTAGTCATTGCAACTGATTTAAAAACCTGCTCACACATTCTATGAGGTTGTTTGTGTGTGTGTGTGTGTGTGTGTGTGTGTGTGTGTGTGTGTGTGTGTGTGTGAGTGGTGTGTGTGTTTGTGTTGTATCCCATGGTGGTGATGTCTTGATGATTTCCCTGTAAATGTGCTGATGCAGGTGTCTGATAGCTGGTAGGAAGAAAGTGCTGTGGCCAGTGGCTTACTGTACACTCTGCTGCAGTTGATTTGTGCTGATTATGTACATTTCCTTCCTCTCCTTCTCATTTTCTCAGCCTTCTGCTTTGGACTATTAATACTGGGTGCTGCCTTACAGTTTTGTATCGTATAATACAATCTTGTTAAAATTCAAACCACTGTCTCCCTCTCGCTCTGTTTCTCTCTCTCTCTTTCGCTCCTCAGAGACCGGAGTGATAGACCCAGCACTTATAGAGCGTTATAACACTCCAGGGTTCATAGGCTGTCTGTCACGCGTCCAGTTCAACGGAGTCACACCCCTGAAAACAGCCCTAAGAAACCTTGTAGCAGACAGACCGATAGACAGACATCCAGACAGACCAACAGACAGACAGTCTGTGCCAGTGTCCTACCAGGGTAAGCTGGTAGAATCTAACTGTGGAGCCTCGCCTCTCACCATCCCACCAATGTCTGCTGCCACCGATCCTTGGCGCCTGGACTCAGGTACGATACCCACACACACACACAAACATTTCTGCAGGAAAAGCAGGTACACAACACCACACACACATTCTCATATTGTGGGTGCTGCAGTCTTCCTTGTGACCCAGTGGAATGGTTGTCTCTACTTGTCTGTCTATGTCTCTGTTTCTGGTCGATCACATCTATTGATCCAGGAGCCAGAAGCAAAACTGACAGAGCAGATGAATCAGTCTCACAGTCTCTTCTTACTCCTCTTCTTCTCTCTCTCTCGCGCTCTTTCTCTCGGTCGTCTCCTCTCTCCAGATTTCTGTCGCCCCTCAGACTTTCTCATCCACCCACTCTCTCTTGCCTTTCTCCAATCCCTGTCACCTCTCTTTCTCTCTCTCTCTCTTCTCCCTCTCTCTCTCGCTCTCTCTCCACTCGTCTACCTGACAGATTTCTCCATCAGGAGGGATAAAAGCCAATTAGTGGGAGACTGGACAGCTTGGCCTGGTGGGATTCATTAAAGTTGAATGGAAGACAGTGGTGTGTGCATGTGTATGCACGTGCACGTGTGTGCATGTCCGTGCGTGTGTATGTGTGTGTGTACAGCTGATGTGATCTGTATTTCCTGTCTCTGTGTGTCTCCAGGTGCAGAGTTCCCATTTAATGAAGAGAGAGTGATCCCAGATGGAGTCAACAGGAACTCAGCCATTATAGGAGGTATTTTCAGCATATTCACATATCTCTTATCTTTAAAGAGGTGTACCACAGAGACATGACCCTCTGCCAGGTCCAGATGTGATCTTGATCTCTTGGCATTCAGTCGCCTCCACTGCAGATAAGTGTCTCCAAATGTGTCTCCCATACATGATGTCAACAAATGTATTACAAATTTGCTTCTATAAATTGGTTCTCTAACCTCAACTGGCCATATCAATATTCTTTCTTATAAAATGACATGTACTTCTAAAAGTACTTCTATACCTCCGCCCCCAGGTATCATTGCCGTGGTGATCTTCACCATCCTGTGCACGCTGGCGTTCCTGATTCGCTACATGTTCCGTCACAAGGGCTCCTACCACACCAATGAGTCGAAAGCGGCGGAGCCAGCCAGTGGCGAATCAGCTGACACCACCATCATCGGCACAGACCCCAACCCAGAGACCATCGACGAATCAAAGAAAGAGTGGTTCATCTAACTGCCAATAGAAAGACAGAGAGAGAGAGAGAAGGGGTGGCTGTGTATCTAACCAACAATCACATGAGAAATGGAGAGTGGGAGGTTCATCTATTGACCAATCACAGGAGAGATGGAGAGATATGTCATCCAATAGTGTCCCTACTGAATGGAGGAGGGGGTGGAAGTGGGTAAAGAATGGTGTACAGAAATCAGATTTGTTTTCATAAAAGCAGAAGAAAGAAGAGAGTCTATTGGAATGTTGCGTTGAGAGACTAAATCTGTACATAGTAACTGATGAGTCCTTCTTTGTATTGTATTTGGGAGTTGTCAGGAGTCCTTTGAATACATAATAGATATATAATAACAGATCTGGATCAAATACATATTTCAAGTACATTAAAATGTAGTTGATTCAGCTTGGAGTTTGCACTTTTGGGACTATTCTGTTGTCTCCATTGTACCAAACTAAATCAAACTCAATTACCACAACTCAAGTTATTTGACTTATGTATTTGACCTCTGTATATTAATAATAATAATAATAACCACTGGATCATACACTAGCACAGGATTGTTTGTTTTTTAAAGGGGCAATCAGGAGTTGCTACATCCATTTTTGGACTTATAAATTCATTATATGTACCCATTGATTCTTGAAGAACGTAACTTATAAATGTCTCATGAGCTTAGTTCAACTGTCGTACCCAATCAGAACCTGAAATATAAGCTTGTTTTACTCCAATGTCTGAAAGCAAAGTAAATGTAAACAAACACTATATAGCCTCAAAACATGATTATAACTATAATGTTGATATCATGGATGGTCAGTCCTTGCATCCATAGCTCTGTCTATGAATTTGAGAGTTTCTCCAGCCCCTCCCTCAGCTTTTTACCGAAACGGGCAGGGGACACTTTGTTTTGATTTCTACTGCTGATTGCTGCTTTAAACTGAGATCTGACAGATTATGTGAATTCATCTGTTTTTAAGTTGAACTTTTCTGTTGGTCACACTTACATGTTCATTTTCCATATACACTCCACAAACCACTCCGTCCATGTGTTATTACAGAAACATGGATGCCAAAAGTCATGCTGTAAATAGGTTTTATTTATAAATATATTTTATTTATATTTGAATGTTTATTTATTCAGCGACATTGGTACTCTACATTTACAAGACATTTCATATATTATATGTAATATTTCTAAGCATAGCACATGTATGAGAGAGACGTTTACTTTAATTATGACATTAGATTGTATCCACGAGAATTCCTTCTCATCGATGACTGGAGAGGAATGTCTCAAAGCATGATGGGGAAAACATGGAGGAACCATAGATAAACGCTCTGCACGGCAGATGGCTTTCTTTCCTTCCTGTGAGTGAACTTTTGAACTCTGGAACTTTCAGTGTGTATTCCGTTGCCAAACACTTCAGTCTTATGTTCTCATGTTTGTTTTCCAAGATTTATCAATTCGATCGCTCATGAAACTTGTAATACTGAGAGTTTGTCTCGTGAGACCCAATGAGAATGAGAGAAGGCTAGACATCTTACCTTATGTTGAAAGTGTTGTGTTTGTGTGTAGACAGGGACGGTGGCATAGGGGGGTGTAGCCTACGTTCCATAGAACAAGGCTTTGTGGTAGTTCGAGGCTTGGTCGTACAGTGTTTAATGGTTTAACCCACTGTGCCTTCAGGAGTCAGCCACATACTTCCTCTTGGCGACACAACACGGTTACAGAACACCATAGTGGTAGAGCCAGACCCATTTCAGCGCCAGTCATTTTCTTTCTTTCGACATGTACATATTTTTTATATTCATATTTATTTATCATGTCTATCAGTCGTTCCGAATGTTTACTTCATACCGGTGTTACCCGGATACAGTGTGATGATGTCATGACTGCCATTTTTGTAGCTTGTTGTCATGGTTAATTTTTCTATGTTCTTTTTTTCTGTATTGCTTTATAAAATGTTGTAAAATGTTTGTATATCGTCTCGGAAGATTCCACACTAAGGACACCATAACCCACACAGAGAAGACGGAGATTAAAAGCACCAAGACAAGGCCGTCAGCCGTCACCAATAAATATGTCTGTTGGTGGGTTTAGCCATCTAATGTTTGTTGTCATGCCACATCTAGCCACCAGGCTTCTGTCAGTCATCTCAGTCTTGCTTTCAGCTCTGTACAGTTCAATAAAGACAGTATTTACATCCAGGGCTACTGTGTATTCATCTGGTGGGGACCTTGTCAATGATGGCACAATGTTGGGTATATGTGTTTGTCAGAGAGAAAATGTTTGAGGGAGGGAGGGGGGTGGTAGAGAGAGAGAGAGGGGAGAGAGAGAGAGAGAGAGAGAAAATGTTTGAGGGAGGGAGGGGGTGAGAGAGAGAGAATGCTGAGTCATCATTTTACAGGTTTGTTAGTAGGTAAAGTAGGTCAGATATGAAACAACAGTTTTTCTCCTGACTTCATCTGTAGTTAAATAGGCAACATTATTCAGATCATGTCCTCCATATTAACAAACATCTATTTTGGTCCAACATTTTCAGAGTACAGTGGTTCTCCCTTTGAACTTGTAAGCTATTTATATGAGTTAGTTAGCAGCTATCGCCTAACTATTTGTCATAACCATTATAAATATTATTACAGTACTATTTACTGGTTTAGTAAAAATGTACTGTACAAGGAACAGTGAACAGGTTTATATCTATTCCACTCTGGTCTTGTTCAGATATGGAGCTGGTATGACTGAGCCAAACTATTTACTCTTTAGCCTGGATTCAGATTAAGCATAAAATGTACCGTATGCTTCCCAGTCAAAACAGTTTGCGCCTATATTATGACAACATTTTGTGATTAGAACTGTTTTGGTGTTCAGCAGGGTTTTTCCGGCTCTTCGTGCGCACAACATTTTTGCTTGAGGCAAGTCATAGTTCGGTAGCGGAAGTCTACGCCCGTTCGTTGGTCATTGGTCAACAGTACTACTCTTAGAAGAGTGGGAACATGAAAAGACGACTAGTATTCATGCACATTTTTTCACTTGAGAAATGCTACATCAATCCTAGTTAAATGTAAAATTGCGCGACTAAGACTTCTTTGGCAAAAACGTAAAAATGAATGATAGATTAAATCAGGAGAAACACTTTTCACGGCACTTCGATACGGAAGGGACTTTTTTGTAACAAGTTAGGGGAACGTACACAGCAGGATAATTAACTTGGCAGGTTAGGAGACAGGTTAAGGGTAGGAAAATGGTTAGGGTTTGCAAAAATGCTCTCCTAGTCTGCTACGAATATCACTTCGTAACGAAGTGGCGTGAAAAGAGTGTGTCCCGTTAATTCTGACTATTTTGAAGCTATGTAGCTATTGTGGCTCAAGAGGGACAAACAGTAATATTGCTGCTTATTTTCATTTTTTTCAAGCGAAAGTCTTTAGGAGTATGCTCTTAGCCTAGTCGAGTTATGCTAGGGGCAAACCGAACCGGACGCATTTAACCGGCTTTAACAAGGATAGCAGACACCTGCATAGCTGATATTTCGGAGGTGGAACTAAATTGGAGCTGTCAAGTTGGTGAGCAGCTGCTCTTGATCATTGTCACAAAGCCACACCCGTCCCGCTCATGTTACATGGAAATAATGACGCTCAAATTGACAATCATTAAACAAAATCATTTGGATTTCTATCAGCCTAATCAAGGTGTAGATTACAGCTCACATTCCAGTGTTCGAATTTGTAAACAAGGCTGCATGGGATTTCTCTTAATAATGCGACTCCGTACTGCCAATGTCCAATTTAGGTACAGGCCTAATGACTGGAGCTGCTTGTGGATTTGACAGCTCTAAAGGTGCTGCATATTAGGTTCGGTTTGCAGAACCCAGCTAGGGGAGGCGAATGTTTGTGCTTCACATACTCCCATAAAAGACCATTGCTTGAAAAACTAGAAAAAAATGGCAATATCACTGTTTCTCCCTCTTGAGACACCGTAGCAACCACATCCAGAACACATTTCCTCAAAAATAGTCTGAATTCATCAAGATCAGTGGTTCCAAAACCTTTTATAGTCCCGTACCCCTTCAAACATCCAACCTCCAGCTGTACCCCTTCAAACATCCAACCTCCAGCTGTACCCCTTCAAACATCCAACCTCCAGCTGTACCCTTTCAAACATCCAACCTCCAGCTGTACCCCTTCAAACATCCAACCCCAGCTGTACCCTTTCAAACATCCAACCTCCAGCTGCGTACCCCCTCTAGCACCAGGGTCAGCACACTCTCAAATGTTGTTTTTTGCCATCATTGTAAGCCTGCCACACACTATACAAAACATTTATTAAACATAAGAATTTGTGTGAGTTTGTCACAAATCAAAGTTTATTTGTCACGTGCGCCGAATACAACAGATGTAGATCTTACAGTGAAATGCTTACTTACAGGCTCTAACCAATAGTGCAAAAAAGGTATTAGGTGAACAATAGGTAAGTAAAGAAATAAAACAACAGTAAAAAGACTGAAAAATAACTGTAGCGAGGCTACATACAGACACCGGTTAGTCAGGCTGATTGAGGTAGTATGTACATGTAGATATGGTTAAAGTGACTATGCATATATGATGAAGAGAGTAGCAGTAGCGTAAAAGAGGGGTTGGCATGCGGTGGGTGGCGGGACACAATGCAGATAACCCGGTTAGCCAATGTGCGGGGGCACTTGTGGGAAGTGACAAAGAGCTCTTATAGGACCAGGGCACAAATAATAATAATAATCAATAATTTTGCTCTTTATTTAGCCATCTTACATGTGAAACCTTATTTGTTCATCAAAAATTGTGAATAACTCACCACAGGTTAATGAGAAGGGTGTGCTTGAAAGGATGCACATAACTCTTCAATGTTGGGTTGTATTGGAGAGAGTCTCAGTCTTAAATCATTTTCCACACACAGTCTGTGCCTGTATTTAGTTGTCATGCTAGTGAGGGCTGAGAATCCACTCACATAGGTACGTGGTTGCAAAGGGCATCAGTGTCTTAAAAAAAACGTGTCAATACTTTGCCCCTTGATAACCAGTTGTAAAAGCGTTACATGGTCGCTGCCCATATCATTGCATAATGCAGAAAACGCTACGTTTGGCTACATACGGACCGTTAGTGGAATTCCCGGCGAGAGAGTAACGGTTAATGTGCTGAATGTTAATTACTTGACTAGGCTACCTGTATTTGACATTGTGTTGTTATTTCGCTAGATGGTTTTAATTTTATTTTTGGCAGTAAAACGAGGCCACTCAGGCGAGAAAACAACCTCACCCAAATGTATAGCCCGTTGGAAAATATAAATTAGCTGTTTGAAAACGTGAAGGAAAAAAAATGCATTGTGAATTACATGTTTATTTGGCGTACCCCCGACGGCATTGCGCATACCCCCCTAGTTTGGGAATACCTGATCTAGATAAATCAAGAAATCTGTAAATCATTTTGACAGTTTTGCAGAGGATGTCTTAGTCACACAATTTTACACCTAATTAAGATGTTTGGTGCAGTATTTCCCAATTGAAAAAATGTGCATGAAAACTAGTCCTCTCTCATTGAATGACAACAAACACTTCATAGAGTACCACAGCATGAGTCATAATACCCATAAGACCTAGCAGTCAAACAGGGAAATGGTTCCAATAATTTTTCCACCATTCATTTTTCCCATAGGGGTTTTTAGAAACACCTAAAATAAGGTCTCTGTTTCATGATTACCTTGTAAATCTCTCTAGGACAAGGTGACTTCCAGATCATCTCTCAGAGTCTGGGGTGTTTTGCAGTCTGCACAGGGAGAAACTCCAACTCTTCTGTCTGGAGGATAAACACCCCATCTTTTTGATGTGTCAGACCTCCAAACAACCGAAAAACCTTGACTACTGCTCCATAGATTAAGCTCTACAGTCGTCAAACTCAACTCTGGACCTCAAAGCCATGTCCACTGCTTGTTTTCATGGTTCCCTTCTAATCAGAGAATGTCAAACTTATTCCACGGAGGGCTGAGTGTCTGTGGATTTTTGCTCAACCTTGTCCTTGATTGATGAATTAAGGTCACCAATTAGTAAGGAACTCCCCTCACCTGGTTGCCGAGGTTCTTAATTGTTAGGAAAAAACTAAAACCAGCAGACAATAAGCCCTCCATGGAATGAGTTAAACACCCCTGATCTACAGGTTCACAAGGTACTCAATTTATTTATTTATTTGTATTATATAAACCTTTGCTATTCCATTAAAATCTATAGACATGTAAAATAAATGATTGTATCAAAGAGAACAAGAGTTAAAACAAGCTCTGTTCTATTTGACTTGTTAATTCCTGTTAATCCAGTGACTATCCGGTATCAGAAATGTTCTCCCTCCAATAGGAAGAGCTCCAAACTGCCCGGAAGCCCTTACAGGACTTAAATAGCATTAAACTATCATTTGATCAAACAACAGAGCACATTAAGGTAAGAACGCTACTTCAGTATCAGTCAGAGAATGCAACAGTTTTGAGCAATGTCTTTGACCCTGCATGAATTTCTGAGGCATGATTCCGTCTCCAGAGCCAGGCCCAGCACACAGAAACAGGAGGATCTTGAGAAGCAGAAGCAGTTGCTATGAGAGGATGAGGAGACCAGGATAGCTTCTCTGAGAAAGGACGAGGGGGCCAGGATAGCTTCTCTGAGAGAGAACGAGGATGATGATGAACAGAAGATTGAGGAAATGAGCAGAGAGATATCATCACTTTGAAACACACTCAGTGTCTTAGGGGAGGAGCAGACGTGGCAAACACAGGAAGGATTACGGGTACAAGGCATTACGTCATTCTTTCGGAAGATGGGGTGAAGCCAGGGTTCCATGTGATGGGAAGCATGGTAGCAGTCAAACGAAAATTAATAGTGGACTCAAATGAAATGTAGTAGTGGAAAAGGATTGAAACATGGAATCCGACAGTGAAAGTGATAAGGATTCTAATGGAAGTATATTTCCAGGCTTGGGGTCAATGAGGAGAAGGAAGAAAGTAGGTTACGAGTTTGAACCTGATGAAGCTAGTGACAACGAGGCAGATGGTGCGTTGAGGAAGAGTGGCGTCGAGTACAAACAGAATGAGCTATACTCCAGTAGTTCTGGGGGTGAATTGGAAGAGAGTGAGGATGAATTACCTGAGGTGTGAGGTGTGGTGAAGACCTCAGGGCTCAAGCCTCGTACCGATGGTCATGAAAAAGATTAATCTGGTCCAGTAGGCGTGACATTTTTGGAGAAAGTGGACTCCTGCCTTTTGGCTGACCCATATGTGCTTTCAGGTTGGGTGAAAAAGGAGTTAAAGTAACACAAAGTTGACTTTTTTTTGTTTCTGCTCTCAGGAATAGGGCACCATTGAAAGGAGTGATTACTGGGGTAGCGGTAAGGGTGGAGGTGGATCAACTGAAGTTGAAGATTCCCGGTGTCTGTGATGCCCGCTGTTTGGTGCGACACAGACCTGGTGGCGAGCATGATGTAACAGAGTCCCTGTCTGTCCTTTGAGTTTTGAGGCTGAGTCGTTGCCTGATAAAGTAAATGTTAGGATATATCAGTTATCCCGTAAGAGCTATTGTGCCGAATCCACTACCGTGTTTCAGGTGCCAAGCTTGTGGTCATGTTGCAGCAGCGTGCGTGTAGGAGGGAGATTCCTAGATGTAAGATGTCTGCAGGAGGGCATGGGACAGAGGAATGTGTAGTATCGTTGAACGAAGCGGTACCCAAGTCAGAATGTTCTCTGCTACAGCATGGCAAGCAGTACCGATGCACCAAGTCTGGAACCAACAAGACCCTGAACAGGTTCTACCCCCAAGCTACAAGACTGCTAAAAAAATTTGCTAAATAGTTAACCAATAGCTACCCGGAATATCTACATTGACCCTTTTTGCACTAACTCTTTTGACTGATCACGCTGCTGTTGCTGTTTATTATCTATCTCATTGCCTAGTTACTTTATCCCTACCTATATGTACATATATACCTCAATTAGCTTGTACCCCTACACATTGACTCTGTACTGGTACCCTGTGTATATAGCCTCGTTATCGTTACTCCTGGTGTATTTATTCCTTGTTACCATTTTTCTACTATTTCAACAACAAAAATCTGCATTGTTGGGAAGGGCCCATAAGTACGCATTTTTCTGTTGGTCTACACCTGTTTACGAAGCACGCGACAAATAACCTTGTTGACCTTGTTTTTTTGTCAGTTCCCAGTGCTCTTGAAAGCACCAATAGTACTAGTCATTCCAGAGATGGGTGTGATTAAGATTAACGTCACGGCAGCAACATTAAAACTTCCGGTTTTCTGATTTTGCCTTCAAAATAAAGGTATGCGGTAAAATGCTATGTGTATGATATGAAATCAATCTTTTTTTGTAGCTTTGCATAGTCATAGTGCATAATGTACATTTTTTTACAAAATTACAACTAAACTCAGCAAAAGAAGAAACGTCCTCTCACTGTCAACTGCATTTATTTTCAGCAAACTTAACATGTGTAAATATTTGCATGAACATAACAAGATTCAACAACTGAGACATAAACTGAACAAGTTCCACAGACATGTGACTAACATAAATCGAATAATGTGTCCCTGAACAAAGGGGAGGTCAAAATCAAAAGTAACAGTCAGTATCTGGTGTGGCCACCAGCTGCATTAAGTACTGCAGTGCATCTCCTCCTCATGGACTGCACCAGATTTGCCAGTTCTTGCTGTGAGATGTTACCCCACTCTTCCACCAAGGCACCTGCACCTGGGGGGAATGGCCCTAGCCCTCACCCTCCGATCCAACAGGTCCCAGACGTGCTCATTGGGATTGAGGTCCGGGCACTTCGCTGGCCATGGCAGAACACTGATATTCCTGTCTTGCAGGAAATCATGCACAGAACGAGCAGTATGGCTGGTGGCATTGTCATGCTGGAGGGTCATGTCAGGATGAGCTGGCAGGAAGGGTACCACATGAGGGAGGAGGATGTCTTCCCTGTAACGCACAGCGTTGAGATTGCCAGCAATGACAACAAGCTCAGTCCGATTTGTGCCCATAGGCGACGTTGTTGCCGGTGATGTCTGGTGAGGACCAGCCTTACAACAGGCCTACAAGCCCTCAGTCCAGCCTCTCAGCCTATTTCTGACAGTCTGCGCACTGATGGAGGGATTGTGTGTTCCTGGTGTAACTCGGGCAGTTGTTGTTGCCATCCTGTACCTGTCCCGCAGGTGTGATGTTCGGATGTACCGATCCTGTGCAGGTGTTGTTACACGTGGTCTGCCACTGCGAGGATGATCAGCTGTACATCCTGTCTCCCTGTAGTGCTGTCTTAGGCGTCTCACAGTACGAACATTGCAATTTATTATCCTGGCCACATCTGCAGTCCTTATGTCTCCTTGCAGCATGCCTAAGGCACGTTCACGCAGATGAGCAGGGACCCTGAGCATCTTTCTTTTGGTGTTTTACAGAGTCAGTAGAAAGGCCTCTTTAGTGTCCTAGGTTTGTAAGCTGTTAGTGTCTTAACGACCATTCCACAGGTGCATGTTCATTAATTGCATGGGAAACAGTGTTTAAACCCTTTACAATGAAGATCTGTGAAGTTATTTGGATTTTTGAATGATCTTCGAAAGACAGGGTCCTGAAAAAGGGCCGTTTTTTTTTGATGAGTTTACATAAAAATAATGCACTAGCGTGCCAGTGCCATCGAAAGTGAACATTTGCTCACTGAAGTCGGTTACAACGCCTGGGTCAAGACCCAGATGAGCTTCCCTGAGATGGTTTCTTCGGTTGTGCCACAGTTTCATCAGCTGTCTGGATGGCTGGTCTCTGACTGTCCCGCAGGTGAAGAAGCCGGATGTGGAGGTCCTGGGCTATCGTGGTTACATGTGGTCTTCGGTTGTGAAGCCGGTTGGACGTACTGCCAAATTCTCTAAAATTACGTTGGAGGCGGCTTATGGTAGATAAATGAACATTAAATTCTCTAGCAACAGCTCTGGTGAACATTCCTGCAGTCAACATGCCATTTGCATGCTCCCTCAAAATTTGAGACATCTGTGGCATTGTGTTGTGTAACTAAACTGCACATTTTAGAGTGGCCTTTTATTGTCCCCAGCACAAGGTGCACCTGTGCAATGATCATGCTGTTTATTCAGATTCTTGATATGCCACACCTGTCAGATGGATGAATTATCTTGGCAAAGGAAAAATGCTCACTAACAGGGATGTAAACACATTGTGCACAAAATTTGAGAGAAAGTTTGAGACTGGTGCTATACTTATGTGTTTCTTGGTTCTTACAGATCCTATCACTGTTTAATTTATTTCCAGTTTGCTTGAGATGTATTCCTGGATAACTACACTGCTCAAAAAAAATAAAGGGAACACTTAAACAACACATCCTAGATCTGAATGAAATAAATAATCTTATTAAATACTTTTTTCTTTACATAGTTGAATGTGCTGACAACAAAATCACACAAAAATAATCAATGGAAATCCAATTTATCAACCCATGGAGGTCTGGATTTGGAGTCACACTCAAAATTAAAGTGGAAAACCACACTACAGGCTGATCCAACTTTGATGTAATGTCCTTAAAACAAGTCAAAATGAGGCTCAGTAGTGTGTGTGGCCTCCACGTGCCTGTATGACCTCCCTACAACGCCTGGGCATGCTCCTGATGAGGTGGCGGATGGTCTCCTGAGGGATCTCCTCCCAGACCTGGACTAAAGCATCCGCCAACTCCTGGACAGTCTGTGGTGCAATGTGGCGTTGGTGGATGGAGCGAGACATGATGTCCCAGATGTGCTCAATTGGATTCAGGTCTGGGGAACGGGCAGGCCAGTCCATAGCATCAATGCCTTCCTCTTGCAGGAACTGCTGACACACTCCAGCCACATGAGGTCTAGCATTGTCTTGCATTAGGAGGAACCCAGGGCCAACCGCACCAGCAAATGGTCTCACAAGGGGTCTGAGGATCTCATCTCGGTACCTAATGGCAGTCAGGCTACCTCTGGCGAGCACATGGGGGGCTGTGCGGCCCCCCAAGAAATGCCACCCCACACCATGACTGACCCACCGCCAAACCAGTCATGCTGGAGGATGTTGCAGGCAGCAGAACGTTCTCCACGGCGACTCCAGACTCTGTCACGTCTGTCACGTGCTCAGTGTGAACCTGCTTTCATCTGTGAAGAGCACAGGGCGCCAGTGGCGAATTTGCCAATCTTGGTGTTCTCTGGCAAATGCCAAATGTCCTGCACGGTGTTGGGCTGTAAGCACAACCCCCACCTGTGGACGTCGGGCCCTCATACCACCCTCATGGAGTCTGTTTCTGACCGTTTGAGCAGACACATGCACATTTGTGGCCTGCTGGAGGTCATTTTGCAGGGCTCTGGCAGTGCTTCTCCTGCTCCTCCTTGCACAAAGGCGGAGGTAGCGGTCCTGCTGCTGGGTTGTTGCCCTCCTACGGCCTCCTCCACGTCTCCTGATGTACTGGCCTGTCTCCTGGTAGCACCTCCATGCTCTGGACACTACGCTGACAGACACAGCAAACCTTCTTGCCACAGCTTGCATTGATGTGCCATCCTGGATGAGCTGCACTACCTGAGCCACTTGTGTGGGTTGTAGACTCCGTCTCATGCTACCACTAGAGTGAAAGCACCGCCAGCATTCAAAAGTGACCAAAACATCAGCCAGGAAGCATAGGAACTGAGAATTGGTCTGTGGTTTGTGGTCTCCACCTGCAGAACCACTCCTTTATTGGGGGTGTCTTGCTTATTGCCTATAATTTCCACCTGTTGTCTATTCCATTTGCACAACAGCATGTGAAATGTATTGTCAATCAGTGTTGCTTCCTAAGTGGACAGTTTGATTTCACAGAAGTGTGATTGACTTGGAGTTACATTGTGTTGTTTAAGTGTTCCCTTTATTTTTTTGAGCAGTATATATGGCCTTGTGGCTTAAGGCTTATAGCCTCATGTATTTTGTCCTAGTAACACCCTCCAGTGGCTGATAGCCTCATGTATTTTATCCTAGTAACACTCTCTAGTGGCTTACAGCTCATGTGTCTTATCCTAGTAACACTCTCTAGTGACTGATAGCCTCATGTGTCTTATCCTAGTAACACTCTCTAGTGACTGATAGCCTCATGTATAGTATCCTAGTAACACTCTCTAGTGGCTGATAGCCTCATGTATCTTATTCAAGTAGTACCCTCTAATCAAAGCTTATAGCCTCATGTATCTTATCCACGTAACACCCTCTAGTGGCTGATAGCCTCATGTATAGTATCCTAGTAACACCCTCTAGTGGCTGATAGCCTCATGTATCTTATCTTAGTAACACTCTCTAGTGGCTGATAGTATCCTAGTAACACTCTCTAGTGGCTGATAGCCTCATGTATCTTATCCTAGTAACACTCTCTAGTGGCTTATAGCCTCATGTATAGTATCCTAGTAGCACCCTCTAGTGGCTGATAGCCTCATGTATAGTATCCTAGTAACACCCTCTAGTGGCTGATAGCCTCATGTATCTTTTCCTAGTAACACCCTCTAGTGGCTGATAGCCTCATGTATAGTATCCTAGTAGCACCCTCTAGTGGCTGATAGCCTCATGTATCTTATCCTAGTAACACCCTCTATTGGCTGATAGCCTCATGTATCTTATCCAAGGAGCACCCTCTAATCAAAGCTTATAGCCTCATGTATCTTTTCCTAGTTCTGTGAAACCATAACACTATGTGCTGAACCCAGCAGTTGCCTTACTATCTTTTGCTAATAAATACAAATTATTTGGTAATTCAGAGTTTGTGACTATATTCCCATGCAATATAACATAGCTGCCAATGCACTTCACTGTATATGGAATGCACATTGGACTGTCGAGGAAAAGGTTTTCTACCCGTCTCAGCAAAAGTGAGGTGAAAAATACTGCTGGGCTTTTGCTGTGGTCAAACAGCTTAAAATGGGGTGCTTGTTCACTATGTACGGTTCAAATACCGTGTCATAGAACGCATATATCATGTAAGGGTGGATGGTACAACCCTTATTTGCCCTGGATGGTTGGAGCTGCCTGGCTGGCGTTGGTGAGCAGGAGAGGCAGGAAGCAAAATATCCAGTGCACGGTTCTAATTTTAAGACTCTTGAAGCAGGTGCAGGTATTTACAACATACAAATCATCCAACAAGTTGCTGGAACATGCTCAAAGTAAATAATAAACTCATAATAAAATGAGTCAAATGACTATAAAGATAGAAGACCAGCCTGACTAGTCCCAAGGGCTCAGAACAACCCTATCTAGCCCCTGCAGGGCAAGGCAGCTATCTTCCACTCTCACAAAGCTCTACACCTGAGCATATATACCCTGGCAGAGACCAGGTGACAGGAAACACTTGTATTGATAGAAGCACTTTATCAGACTAAGCCAATAAAAACTTAGAAAAGTAAACAACTCAACAACAGTTGAGATACTATAACTTGTACGATACAGAAATATATTGAACATTTTTAAAGAGCTGGACTGGAGCAGAAATGTTCCCCCCATTAGTAACGGAGTGTCCCTTAATTAATGAGCAGACCATAGTCAATCAATCAATCAATCAAATGTATTTATAAAGCCCTTCTTACATCAGTTGATGTCACAAAGTGCTGTACAGAAACCCAGCCTAAAACCCCAACAGCAAGCAATGCAGGTGTAGAAGCACGGTGGCTATGAAAAACTCCCTAGAAAGGCCAGAACCTAGGAAGAAACCTAGAGAAGAACCAGGATATGAGGGGTGGCCAGTCCTCTTCTGGCTGTGCCGGGTGGAGATTATAACAGAACATGGCCAAGATGTTCAAATGTTAGATGACCAGCAGGGTCAAATAATAATAATCACAGTGGTTGTCGAGGGTGCAACAGGTCAGCACCTCAGGAGTAAATGTCAGTTGGCTTTTCATAGCCGATTATTCAGAGTATCTCTACCGCTCCTGCTGTCTCTAGAGAGTTGAAAACAGCAGGTCTGGGACAGGTAGCAGGTCCAGCGAACAGGTCAGGGTTCCATAGCAGCAGGCGGAACAGTTGAAACTGGAGCAGCAGCATGACCAGGTGGACTGGGGACAGCAAGGAGTCATCAGGCCAGGTAGTCCTGAGGCATGGTCCTAGGGCTCAGGTCCTCCGAGAGTGAGAAAGAAAGGAAGAAAGAGAGAGAATTAGAGAGAGCATACTTAAATTCACACAGGACACCGGATAAGACAAGAGAAATACTCCAGATATAACAGACTGACCTTAGCCCCCCAACACATAAACTACTGCAGCATAAATACTGGAGGCTGAGACAGGAGGGGTCAGGAGACACTGTGGCCCCATCCGACGATACCCCTGGACAAGGCCAAACAGGCAGGATATAACCCCACCCATTTTGCCAAGCACAGCCCCCACACCACTAGAGGGATATCTTCAAACACCAACTTACCATCCTGAGACAAGGCCGAGTATAGCCCACGAAAATCTCCCCCACGGCACAACCCAAGGGGGGGCACCAACCCGGACAGGAAGACCACGTCAGTGACTCAACCCACTCAAGTGACACACCCCTCCTAGGAACGGCATGGAAGAGCACCAGTAAGCCAGTGACTCAGCCCCAGTAATAGGGTTAGAGGCAGAGAATCCCAGTGGAAAGAGGGGAACCGGCCAGGCACAGACAGCAAGGGCGGTTCGTTGCTCCAGTGCCTTTCTGTTCACCTTCACACTCCTGGTCCTACACTCAATCATAGGACCTACTGACGAGATGAGTCTTCAGTAAAGACTTAAAGGTTGAGACCGAGTCTGCGTCTCTCACATGGATAGCTGACCATTCCATAAATATGGAGCTCTATAAGAGAAAGCCCTGCCTCAAGTTGTTTGCTTAGAAATTCTAGGGACAGTAAGGAGGCCTGCGTCTTGTGGCCGTAGCGTACGTGTAGCTATGTACAGTAGGACCAAATCGGAAAGATAGGTAGGAGCAAGCCCATTTAATGCTTTGTAGGTTAGCAGTAAAACCTTGAAATCAGCCCTTGCCTTAACAGGAAGCCAGTGTAGAAAGGCTAGCACTGGAGTAATATGATCAAAATTCTGGGTTCTAGTCAAGATTCTAGCAGCTGTGTTTAGCACTAACTGAAGTTTTTTTAGTGCTTTATCTGGGTAGCCGGAAAGTAGAGCATTGCAGTAGTCTAACCTAGAAGAGACAAAAGCATGGATTCATTCTTCTGCATCATTTTTGGACAGAAAGCTTCTGATTTTTGCAATGTTACGTAGATGAAAAAAAGCTGTCCTTGATATGTTCGTATAAAGAAAGATCAGGGTCCAGAGTAACGCCGAGGTCCTTCACAGTTTTATTTGAGACGACTGTACAACCATCAAGATTAATCGTCAGATTCAACAGAAGATCTTTTTGTTTCTTGGGACCTAGAACAAGTATCTCTGTTTTCTCCGAGTTTAAAAGTAGAACATTTGCCGCCATCCACTTATGTCTGAAACACAGGCTTCCAGGGAGGGCAATTTTGGGGCTTCACCATGTTTCATCGAAATGTACAGCTGTGTGTCATCTACATAGCAGTGAAAGTTAACATTATGTTTCCGAATGACATCACCAAGAGGTAAAATATATAGTGAAAACAATAGTGGTCCTAAAACGGAGCCTTGAGGAACACCAACATTTACAGTTGATTTGTCAGAAGACAAACCATCCACAGAGACAAACTGATATCTTTCAGACAGATATGATCTAAACCAGGCCAGAACTTGTCCGTGTAGACCAATTTGGGTTTCCAATCTCTCCAAAAGAATGTGGCGATCGATGGTATCAAAAGCAGCACTAACGTCTAGGAGCACAAGGACAGATGCAGAGCCTCGGTCTGACACCAATAAAACGTAATTTACCACCTTCACAAGTGCAGTCTCAGTGCTATGATGGTGTCTAAAACCAGACTGAAGCATTTCAACAGCTTTTTCAATTTTGTTTGAGAGGAATGGGAGATTCGATATAGGCCAATAGTTTTTTATATTATATGGGTCAATGTTTTGGCTTTTTCAAGAGAGGCTTTATTACTGCCACTTTTAGTGAGTTTGGTACACATCCGGTGGATAGAGAGCTGTTTATTATGTTCAACATAGGAGGGCCAAGCACAGGAAGCAGCTCTTTCAGTAGTTTAGTTGGAATAGTGTCCAGTATGCAGCTTGAAGGTTTAGAGGCCATGATTATTTTCATCAACGTGTAAAGAGATATAGTACAAAAAAACTTGAGAGTCTCCCTTGATCCTAGGTCCTGGCAGAGTTGTGCAGACTCAGGACAACTGAGCTTCGGAGGAATTTGCAGATTTAAAGAGGAGTCCGTAATTTGCTTTCTAATAGTCATGATCTTTTCCTCAAAGAAGTTAATGAATTTATCACTGCTGAAGTGAAAGCCATCCTCTCTAAGGGAATGTTGCTTTCTAGTTAGCTTTGCGACAGTATCAAAAATAAATGTTGGATTGTTTTTATTTTCCTCAATTAAGTTGGAAAAATAGGATGATCGAGCAGCAGTGAGGGCTCTTCGATACTGCACGGTACTGTCTTTCCAAGCTAGCCGGAAGACTTCCAGTTTGGTGTGGCGCCATTTTCGTTCCAATTTTCTGGAAGCTTGCAACTGCATCTAGGGTATTGCACAAGGTTAAATTGAGTTCCTCAGTTAGGTGATTAACCTATTGTTGTACTCTGAGGTCACTAAGTAGGTGGAGGGAGTCTGGAGGGGCATCTAGGATTCTTCAGGTTGTCTGAGAATTTATAGCACAACTTTTGATGATCCTTGGATGGGGTCTGAGCAGATTATTTGTTGCGATTGCAAACATAATAAAATGGTGGTCCGATAGTCCAGGATTATGAAGAAAACCATTAAGATCCACAACATTTATTCCACTGGACAAAACTAGGTCCAGACTATGACTGTGGCAGTGAGTAGGTCCGGAGGCATGTTGGACAAAACCCACTGAGTTGATGATGGCTCCGAAAGCCTTTTGGAGTGGGTCTGTGGACTTTTCCATGTGAATATTAAAGTCACCAAAAATGTGAATATTATCTGCCATGACTACAAGGTCCAGTAGGAATTCAGGAAACTCAGTGAGGAATGCTGTATATGGCCAAGGAGGCCTGTAAACAGTAGATATAAAAAGTGATTGAGTAGGCTGCATAGATTTCATAACTAGAAGCTCAAAAGACAAAAACATATTTTTTTTTTAGTTAATTGAAATTTGCTATCGTAAATGTTAGCAACACCTCCTCCTTCGCGGGCTGCGCGGGGGATATGGTCACTAGTGTAACCAGGAGGTGAGGCCTCATTTAACACAGTAAATTCATCAGGCTTAAGCCATGTTTCAATCAGGTCAATCACATCAAGATTATGATCAGTGATTAGTTCATTGACTATAACTGCCTTGGAAGTGAGGGATCTAACATTAAGTAGCCCTATTTTGAGATGTGAGGTATCACAATCTCTTTCAATAATGGCAGGAATGGAGGAGGTCTTTATTCCAGTGAGATTGCTAAGGCGAACACCGCCATGTTTAGTTTTTCCCAACCGTCTCAATGGGGATAACTGAGCTGACTACACTGACTGTGCTAGTGGCAGACTCCACTAAGTTGGCAGGCTGGCTAACAGCCTGCTGCCTGGCCTGCACCCTATCTCATTGTGGTGCAAGGGGAGTTAAAGCCCTGTCTATGTTCGTAGATAAGATGAGAGCACCCCTCCAGCTAAGATGGAGTCCGTCACTCCTCAACAGGCCAGGCTTGGTCCTGTTTGTGGGTGAGTCCCAGAAAGAGGGTCAATTATCTACAAATTCTATATTTTGGGAGGGGCAGAAAACAGTTTTCAACCAGCGATTGAGTTGTGAGACTCTGCTGTAGAGCTCATCACTCCCCTTAACTGGGAGTGCACTTGGTGGCCACGCCCCTCCACATGCTACAAGACATTTCTTGCACTAATTTTTCAAATCAAATCAAATCAAATTTTATTTGTCACATACACATGGTTAGCAGATGTTAATGTGAGTGTAGCGAAATGCTTGTGCTTCTAGTTCCGACCATGCAGTAATATCTAACAATCTAACAATTTCACAACAACTACCTTATACACACAAGTGTAAAGGAATTAATAAGAATATGTACATAAAAATATATATGGATGAGCGATGGCCGAACTGCATAGGCAAGATGCAGTAGATGGTATAGAGTATAGTATATACATTTGAGATGAGTAGTGTAGGGTATGTAAACATTACATAAAGTGGCATAGTTTAAAGTGACTAGTGATACATTTATTACATCCAATTTGTTATTATTAAAGTGGCTAGAGATTGAGTCAGTATGTTGGCAGCAGCCACTCAATGATAGGGATGGCTGTTTAACAGTCTGATGGCCTAGTCAGAACGTGTGTGCAACTGGTCAACTAGAGTCAGGTGCAGGAGAGCAGAGATGAGTGAACAGGCACACTTTAATTGGCAGAAGCAAAAATCGGACGCAACAGCGTCACAACACTCCAGCCAAAGGCAAAAGTGAAATAGCGCACTGGTCACAATCAATAAAGAACAACAATACAATACCACAGGTTGGAACAATACCCGGAAAAACCCAGCCTGACGTGTCACACAATAAATGTAACAAACAATTACACACACAGACATGGGGGGACCAGAGGATAATATACACGTAGATTGATGAGGGAATGTAAACCAGGTGTGCGGGAAAACAAGACAAAACAAATGGAAAATTAAAGGTGGAGCGGCGATGGCTAGAAGACCGGTGACGTCGACCGCCGAGCGCCGCCCGAACAAGGAAAGGAACCGACTTCGGCGGAAGTCGTGACAGTACCCCCCCTTGACGCGTGGCTCCAGCAGCGCGCTGACACCGGCCTCAGGGATGACCCTGAGGGCGAGGCGCAGGGCGATCCGGACAGAGACGGTGGAGCTCCCGCAGCATTGAAGGGTCCAACACGTCCTCCACCGGAACCCAGCATCTCTCCTCTGGACCGTAACCCTCCCAGTCCACGAGGTACTGAAGGCCCCTCGCCCGACGCCTTGAATCCAGTATGGAGCAAACCGAGTACGCCGGGGCCCCCTCAATGTCCAGAGGGGGCGGAGGAACCTCCCGCACCTCAGACTCCTGGAGAGGACCAGCCACCACCGGCCAGAGGAGAGACACATGGAGTGAGGGGTTAATACGGTAATCGGGGGGAAGCTGTAACCTGTAACTCACCTCGTTCAGTCTCCTCAGGACTTTAAATGGCCCCACAAACCGCGGATCCAGCTTCCGGCAGGGCAGGCGGAGGGGCAGGTTTCGGGGTCAAGAGCCAGACCCGGTCCCCTGGCGTGAACACCGGGGCCTCACTGCGGTGACGGTCTGCGCTGGCTTTCTGGCGCAGCATGGCGCGCTGAAGGTGAACATGGACGGCGTTCCATGTCTCCTCCGCGCGCCGGAACCAGTCGTCCACCGCAGGAGCCTCCGTCTGACTCTGATGCCAAGGCGCTAGAACCGGCTGATAACCCAGTATGCACTGGAAGGGGGAGAGGTTAGTGGAGGAGTGGCGAAGCGAGTTCTGAGCCATCTCGGCCCAGGGCACGAACGCCGCCCATTCCCCCAGCCGGTCCTGGCAATAAGACCGCAGAAACCTACCCACATCCTGGTTCACTCTCTCCACCTGCCAATTACTCTCGGGGTGAAAACCCGAGGTAAGGCTGATCGAGACCCCCAGACGTTCCATGAACGCCTTCCAGACCCTCGAAGTGAACTGGGAACCCCGATCAGACACTATATCCTCAGGCAACCCGTAGTGCCGGAAGACGTGCGTAAACAAGGCCTCCGCAGTCTGTAGGGCCGTAGGGAGACCGGGCAGAGGAAGGAGATGGCAGGACTTAGAGAAACAATCCACAACAACCAGGATCGTAGTGTTTCCCTGTGATGGAGGGAGATCGGTCAGGAAATCGATCGACAGGTGCGACCATGGCCTTGTGGAACGCGTAAGGGGTGTAGCTTACCTCTGGGTAGGTGCCTAGGAGCCTTACACTGGGTGCACACCGAACAGGAGGAAACATAAACCCTCACGTCCTTAGCCAAAGTGGGCCACCAGTACTTCCCACTCAGACAGCGCACCGTCCAACCAATGCCTGGATGACCAGAGGAGGGTGACATGTGGGCCCAATAGATCAGCCGGTCACGAACAGCAGATGGAACGTACAGACACCCAGCGGGACACTGGAGGGTAGCGGGCTCTGCACGCAATGCCTGCTCAATGTCCGCGTCCAGCTCCCACACTACCGGCGCCACCAGGCAGGTGGCAAGGAGTATGGGGGTAGGATCCATGGGCCGCTCCTCTGTGTCATACTGCCGGGACAGTGTGTCTGCCTTCAAGTTCTGGGAACCTGGTCTGTAAGAAAGGGTGAAACTAAAACGGGTGAAAAACATGGCCCACCTTGCCTGGCGAGGGTTCAGTCTCCTCGCCGCCCGGATGTACTCCAGATCGCGGTGGTCAGTCCAGATGAGAAAAGGGTGTTTAGCCCCTCAAGCCAATGTCGCCACGCCTTCAAGGCCTTGACGACAGCCAACAGTTCCCAGTCCCCCACATCATAGTTCCGCTCCGCTGGACTGAGCTTCCTCGAGAAGAAAGCACAGGGGCGGAGCTTTGGTGGCGTACCCGAGCGCTGAGAGGGCACGGCTCCTATCCCAGCCTCGGATACGTCCACCTCCACCATGAATGCCAAAGAGGGATCCGGATGGGCCAGTACGGGAGCTGAGGTAAACAGAGCCTTCAGGTGACCAAAAGCCCTGTCCGCCTCAGCCGACCACTGCAAACGAACCGGTCCCCCCTTCAGCAGTCAGGTAATGGGAGCCGCTACCTGACCAAAACCCCGGATAAACCTCCGGTAGTAATTGGCAAACCCTAGGAAACGCTACACCTCCTTTACCATGGAGGGAGTCGGCCAATTACGCACGGTTGAAATGCTGTCACTCTCCATCTCCACCCCTGAGGTGGAAATGCGGTACCATTGTACATGTGCAAGTTATACCACTTAATCACATCATTGCAGATGTACATTATAATAGGATTGTTACTATAAAGTAACGTCTCCAAATTGGCACAAACACCAACATGATTTCCAGGTGTCTGATGCCACCCCATCTCCTCCGCCCCTACCATCACCAAGCCCCCCCAGCGGCCTCCACTGAGTTACACACACACACACACCAACTGTCACGACTTCCACCAAAGTCGGCTCCTCTCCTTGCTCGGGCGGCGTTCGGCGATCGACGTCACTGGCTTTCTAGCCATCGCCGCTCCATTTCTCATATGTCCATTGGCTTTGTCTTGTTCCATTACACACCTGGTTGTCATTCCATAATCACTGCAAGTATTTAGTCCTCTGTTCCCCTCCATGTCTTTGTGTGTAATTGTTTATTGTTATGTGGATATTGTCAGGCGCTATACTTTTGCTATGTTCCGTGTTTTTGGCACGTTATTGTTTTTATGTGCTGTCATTTTTGGACCGGAATTAAAGTGCGCCTGTTTTACTACACTCTGCTCTCCTGCACCTGACTTCGCCTCCCGTACACACCCCTAACACCAACAACAAGGATAATAAATATATAGATACGTATACACACGCACATACAGTACACACATATATACATAATAATAATATACAGACACACACACACACACACATATTGTAACGGCCGTCATCAGATTGAGACCAAGGTGCAGCGGAGGATGTGTTCATATTAAGGATTTTAATAAACGAATGAACACTATACAAAAAGAAAACACGACAAGGAATGACAGCCAAACAGTCCTGTCAGGATTAACAAACCTAGACAGAAAACATTCACCCACAAACCCCAAAGGAAAAACAGGCTGCCTATGTATGACTCTCAATCAGCAACAACGATCTACACCTGTTCCTGATTGAGAGCCATACACGGCCGAAACAAAGAAAACCACCAACATAGAAAAAGAAACCTAGAACGCCCACCCATGTCACACCCTGGCCTAACCAAAAATGGAGAACAAAAAACCCTCTCTATGGCCAGGGCGTTAAACATATGCATATCTATACACATACTTACAGTGCCTTCGGAAAGTATTCAGACCTCTTGACTTTATCCACATTTTGTTACATTGCAGATTTATCTTCAGCCATCTACACACAATAGCCCATAATGGCAAAGTGAAAACAGGTTTAGACATTTTGCAAATGTATTAAAATAAAAAAACTGAAATAACTTCTTTACATAAGTATTCAGACTCTTTGCTATGAGACACGAAATTGAGCTCAAGTGCATCCTGTTTCCATTGATCATCCTTCAGATGTTTCTGCAACTTGATTGGAGTCCACCTGTGGTAAATTCAATTGATTGGACATGATTTGGAAAGGCACACACCCGCAGCATCATGTTGTGGGGATGTTTTTCAGTGGCAAGGACTGGGAGAGTAGTCAGGATTGAGGGAAAGATGAACGGAGCAATGTACAGAGAGATCCTTGATGAAAACCTGCTCCAGAGCACTCAGGACCTCGGACTGGAGCTGAAGGTTCACCTTCCAACAGGACAACGACCCTAAGCACACAGCTAAGACAATGCGGGAGTAGCTTTGGGACAAGTCTCTGAATGTCCTTGAGTCACTTGAACCCGAGTTCAAGGTGTGCCAAGGTGTGCCAAGCTTGTAGCATCATACCCAAGAAGACTCAAGGCTGTAATCGCTGCCAAAGGTGCTTCAACAAAGTATTGAGTAAAGGGTCTGAATACTTATGTAAATGTGATATTTCAGTTTTTTATTTGCTAAAATTTCTAAAAACCTGTTTTTGCTTCGTCGTTATGGGGTATTGTGTGTAGATTGCTGATCATTTTTTTAAATACATTTTTGAGTAAGGCTGTAACCTAACAAAATGTGAAAAAAGTCAAAAGGTCGGAATACTTTCCGAAGGCAATGTACAAATTATATATACATATATTTACAGTTGAAGTCGGAAGATTACATACACCTTAGCCAAATACATTTAAACTCAGTTTTTCACAATTCCTGACATTTAATTCTAGTAAAATCAAATCATAGTTTATTTGTCACATGCGCCGAATACAACAGGTGTAGACCTTACAGTGAAATGCTTACTTACAGGCTCTAACCAATAGTGCGAAAAAAAGGTGTTTGTGTGTGTGTATGTGTGTGTGTGTGTGTGTGTGTGTGTGTGTGTGTGTGTGTGTGTGTGTGTGTGTGTGTGTGTAGGTAAGTAAAGAAAGAAAACAACAGTAAAAATACATTTGAAAATAACAGTAGCAATGCTATAGACATATATACGGTTAGTCAGGCTTATTGAGGTAGCATGTACATGTAGGTATGGTTAAAGTGACTATGCATATATGATAAACAGAGAGTAGCAGTAGCGTAAAAAGAGGGATTGGCCGGTGGTGGGACACAATGCAGATAGCCCGGTTAGCCAATGTGCGGGAGCACTGGTTGGTTGGGCCAATTGAGGTAGTATGTACATGAATGTATAGTTATAGTGACTATGCATATATGATAAACAGAGAGTAACAGCAGCGTAAAAGAGGGGTCGGGGGGGCACACAATGCAAATAGTCCAGGTAACCACCTGTTCAGGAGTCTTATAGCTTGGGGGTAAAAACTGTTGAGAAGCCTTTTTGTCCTAGACTTGGCACTTGCCATGCGGTAGTAGAGAGAACAGTCTATGACTGGGGTAGCTGGGGTCTTTGACAATTTTTAGGGTCTTCCTCTGACACTGCCTGGTATAGAGGTCCTGGGTGGCAGGCAGCTTTGCCCCAGTGATGTACTGGGCCGTACGCACTACCCTGTGAAGTGCCTTGCGGTCAGAGGACGAGCAATTGCCGTACCAGGCAGTGATGCAACCAGTCAGGATGCTCTCGATGTTGCAGCTGTAGAACCTTTTGAGGATCTCAGGACCCATGCCAAATCTTTTTAGTTTCCTGAGGGGGAATAGGCTTTGTTGTGCCCTTTTCACAACGGTCTTGGTGTGTTTGGACCATTCTAGTTTGTTGTTGATGTGGACACCAAGGAACTTGAAGCTCTCAACCTGCTCCACTACAGCCCCGTCGATGGGAATGGGGGCGTGCTCGGTGCTCCTTTTCCTGTAGTCCACAATCATCTCCTTAGTCTTGGTTACGTTGAGGGGTAGGTTGTTATTCTGGCATCACCCGGCCAGGTCTCTGACCTCCTCCCTATAGGCTCTCGTCGTTGTCGGTGATCAGGCCTACCACCGTTGTGTCGTCTGCAAACTTAATGATGGTGCTGGAGTCGTGCCTGGCCATGCAGTCGTGGGTGAACAGGGAGTACAGGAGGGGACTGAGCACGCACCCCTGGGGAGCTCCAGTGTTGAGGATCAGCGTGGCAGATGTGTTGCTACCTACCCTCACAACCTGGGGTCGGCCCGTCAGGAAGTCTACGATCCAGTTGCAGAGGGAGCAGTTTAGTCCCAGGTTCCTTAGCTTAGTGATGAGCTTTGAGGGTACTATGGTGTTGAACGCTGAGCTGTAGTCAATGAATAGCATTCTCACATAGGTGTTCCTTTTGTCCAGGTGGGAAAGGGCAGTGTGGAGTGCAATAGAGATTGCATCATCTGTGGATCTGTTTGGGCGGAGTGGGTCTAGGGTTTCTGGGAAAATGGTGTTGATGTGAGCCATTACCAGCCTTTCAAAGCACTTCATGGCTACGGACATGAGTGCTACGAGTCTGTAGTCATTTAGGCAGGTTTCCTTTGTGTTCTTGGGCACAGGGACTATGGTGGTCTGATTGAAACATGTTGGTATTACAGACTCAATCAGGGACATGTTGAAAATGTCAGTGAAGACACCTGCCAGTTGGTCAGCACATGCCCGGAGCACACGTCCTGGTAATCCGTCTGGCCCCGCAGCCTTGTGTATGTTGACCTGTTTAAAGGTCTTACTCACGTCGGCTACGGAGAGCGTGATCACACAGTCGTCCGGAACAGCTGATGCTCTCATGCATGCCTCTGTGTTGCTTGCCTCGAAGAGGGCATAGAAGTGATTTAGCTCGTCTGGTAGGCTCGTGTCACTGGGCAGCTCGTGGCTGTGCTTCCCTTTGTAGTCTGTAATAGTTTGCAAGCCCTGCCACATCCGATGAGCGTCGGAGCCGGTGTAGTATGATTCAATCTTAGCCCTGTATTGACGCTTTGCCTGTTTGATGGTTTGTCGCAGGGCATTGCGCAATTTCTTGTATGCTTCCGGGTTAGAGTCCCGCACCTTGAAAGTGGCGACTTTACCCTTTAGCTCAGTGCGAATGTTGCCTGTAATCCATGGCTTCTGGTTGGGGTATGTACATACAGTTACTGTGGGGACGACGTCCTCGATGCCCTTATTGATAAAGCCAGTGACTGATGTGGTGTATTCCTCAATGTCATTGGAAGAATCCCGGAACATGTTCCAGTCTGTGATAGAAAAACAGTCCTGTAGTTTAGCATCTGCTTTATCTGACCACTTTTTTATAGACCGGGTCACTGGTGCTTCCTGCTTTAATTTTTGCTTGTAAGGAGGAATCAGGAGGATAGAGTTGTGGTCGTATTTACCAAATGGAAGGCGAGTGAGAGCTTTGTACGCGTCTCTGTGTGTGGAGTACAAGTGATCTAGAATTTGTTTCCCTCTGGTTGCACATTTAACATGTTGATAGAGATTTGGTAGAACTGATTTAAGTTTCCCTGCATTAAAGCCTCCGGCCACTAGGAGGGCCGCCTCTGGGTGAGTGGTTTCCTGTTTGCTTATTTCCTTATACAGCTGACTGAGTGCGGTCTTAGTGTCAGCATCTGTTTGTGGTGGTAAATAAACAGCCACGAAAAGTATAGCTGAGAACTCTCTAGGCAAGTAGTGTGGCCTGAAATTTATCACCATTTACTCTACTTCAGGCGAGCAAGATCTAGAGACTTCCTTAGACTTCGTGCACCAACTGTTGTTTACAAATGTGCACAGACCGCCCCCCTTGTCTTACCGGAGTGTGCTGTTCTATCCTGCCGGTGCAGCGTATATCCCACTAGCTGAATATCCATGTCGTCATTCAGCCACGATTCCGTGAAACATAGGATATTACAGTTTTTGATGTCCCGTTGGTAGGATATTCGTGATCGTACCTTGTCTAATTTATTGTCCAATGATTGCACGTTGGCGAGTAATATTGACGGTAACGGCAGCTTTCCTACTCGCCTTCTGCGGGTCCTGACAAGGCATCCGGCTCTTCGTCCTCTGTACCTGCGTCGCTTCCTCTTGCAAATAACTGGGATGTCGGCCCTGCCGGGTGTTTGGAGAATATCATGTGAGTCTTACTTGTTGTTGAAAAAATCTTTGTCTAATCCGAGGTGAGTGATTGCTGTCCTGATATCCAGAAGCTCTTTTCTGCCGTAAGATACGGTTGCAGAAACATTATGTACAAAATAAGTTACAAATAACGCAAAAAAACCACATAATAGCACAATTGGTTGGGCGCCCGTAAAACTGCTGCCATTTCTTCCAGCGCCATTTTAGGAAGAAAAAACTCCCTGTCTTAGGTCAGTTAGGATCACCACTTTATTTTAAGAATGTGAAATGTCAGAATAATAGTAGAGAGAATTATTTATTTCAGCTTTTATTTCATTCATCACATTCCCAGTGGGTCAGAAGTTTACATACTAATTGAGTGTATTTGGTAGCATTGCCTTTAAATTGTTTAACTTGGGTCAAAAGTTTTGGGTAGCCTTCCACAAGCTTCCCACAATAAGTTGGGTGAATTTTGTCCCATTCCTCCTAACAGAGCTTGTGCAACTGAATCAGGTTTGTAGGCCTCCTTGCTCGCACACGCTTTTTCAGTTTTGCACACAACTTTTCTATAGGATTGAGGTCAGGGCTTTGTGATGGCCACTCCAATAAGTTGACTTTGTTGTCCTTAAGTCATTTTGCTACAACTTTGGAAGTATGCTTGTGGTCATTGTACATTTGGAAGACCCATTTGTGACCAAGCTTTAACTTCCTGTCTTGAGATGTTGCTTCAATATATCCACATCATTTTCCTGCCTCATGATGCCATCTATTTTGTGAAGTGCACCAGTCCCTCCTGCAGCAAAGCACCCTCACAACATGATGCTGCCACCCCCGTGCTTCACGGTTGGGATGGTGTTCTTCGGCTTGCAAGCCTCCCCCTTTTTCCTCCAAACATAACGATGGTCATTATGGCCAAACAGCTCTATATTTTTTTTAATCAGACCAGAGGACATTTCTCCAAAAAGTACGATATTTTTCCCCATGTGCAGTTGCAAATCGTAGTCCGGCTTTTTTATGGCGGTTTTGGAGCAGTGGCTTCTTCCTTGCTGAGCGGCCTTTCAGGTTGTGTCGATATAGGACTTGTTTTACTGTGGATACAGATACGTTTGTACCTGTTTCCTCCAGCACCTTCACAAGGTCCTTTGCTGTTGTTCTGGGATTGATTTGCACTTTTCGCACCAAAGTACGTTCATCTCTAGGAGACAGAACACGTCTCCTTCCTGAGCGGTGTGACGGCTGCGTGGTCCCATGGTGTTTATATTTGGGTACTATTGTTTGTACAGATGAATGTGGTACCTTCAGGCGTTTGGAAATTGCTCCCAAGGATGATTTTCCCATGATGTCAAGCAAAGAGGCACTGAGTTTGAAGGTAGGCCTTGAAATACATCCTCAGGTACACCTCTAATTGACTCAAATGATGTCAATTAGCCTAACAGAAGCTTCTAAAGCCATGATATCATTTTCTGGAATTTTCCAAGCTGTTTAAAGGGAAAGTTAACTTAGTGTATGTAAACGTCTGACCAACTGGAATTGTGATACAGTGATTTCTAAGTAAAATAATCTGGTTGTAAACAATTGTTGGAAAAATTACTTGTCACGCACAAAGTAGATGTCCTAACCGACTTGCCAAAACTATAGTTTGTTAACAAGAAATTTGTTGAGTGGTTGAAAAATGAGTTTTAATGACTCCAACCTAAGTGTATGTAAACTTCCCACTTCAACTGTAGGTTGGAGTCATTAAAAGTCCTAAAACAGGGAATTTACTAGGATTAAATGTCAGGAATTGTGATAAACTGAGTTTAAATGTATTTGGCTACGGTGTATGTAAACTTCCGACTGCAACTTTACATAAACACATGCATACCCGGACCTCCAACCAAGATCTTGAGGTCTGGCATGGCCCCCCCCCCCCCCCCCAGAGAAATAAATGAATAACGAAACGAAACAAAAATTGGGGGAATATAAGGACATTAATCCGAAAGTGTTAATGATCAAACCTGGCAAGCCAATAAAACAGGCATCGCTCTAAACACAAAAATCCAACGACAGGTCAGTCATGAGAGTGAAATGAAGGTCCGGACATGTCTGGGAACAACAATGAAACTTCAATCGGCAGCCCTTGCGGAAACAGTTTGATAAGATTTCCCCCGCTATAGCACAGTATGGATTCGAGTCCATGAGCAGACCCTAACACACAAGAAAAAAGTGCTCTAACCCTATACTGGGGACTGGTGTGTATTCCCAGATAAACTTATCTGCGTTCAAAACTGAGGAGAGCCAAATCTTCTCACCAGAAGGAGGTGAAATTCTGAGTCTGGCAAGGAAGAGAAAAGCTGGGTGAAGATGGAGTTTGTAGAGTTTGGTCATGACATCCCTGTAGCGGGCACACTTTGCCACATCGGGCACGTAATCATCATAGACATGGAATGGATATCTTTTATGTAACGGGTGTAATATTCATATGTGTACACATACTGAATTGTAATTGGATGCATTTTACCGCCGTATCATTCTGCGCTATGATTGGTTATGACCACCCAGGTGGTGAGGTCATGGTCAGTTGATCATGGTATGAGACACGTGAACATGCCAGTTATAGCTAGCTAAAGAGCTAAGTTAAGAAATATCCTGTCGTACTGCATTTTATTATTTTGTACAGAGCGTGCAAAACAAGACATGGTGTCAGAGTGAAAGGACTAAAAGATTGATTTTGCTGTAGTTCCTTCACCTCAAATGGACTGGAAGTCTACAAACTTACCCGATACATGGCATAAGTTCAAAAAGCATTTGGAGCTAATGTTCACGGGTCCTCTGAAGGAAAGAGAAGAGGAAAAGTGTAGCTACCTGCTCCTCTGGATCTGTGAAAAAGTGAGAGATATTTACAACACGTGGACACTTACCGAGGCTGAATCAAAGGTACTGAAAACATACTACGATCGTTTTGAAGCATATGTTGTGCCGAAGACCAATACAATTTTCGCCAGGTACAAATTCCATGAGAAAGTACAGGGAGCTAGCGAGTCTTTTGAACCGTTTGTGACTGAGCTTCGTCTGCTTGTGAAACAATGATTATGCAAACAAGGATGAGATGGTCAGGGGCCGTATTGTATTTGGAATACACTCACGGTGAGTGAGAGAGAAACTTTTGAATGTTGGGTCTGAGCTAGCACTGGACTAAGCTATTGACATAGCCAGATGTCACGAGCTTGCACAGGTTCAGAGAAAAAACATTTAGGGCAGCAGCATGAGAACATCACTGGACAAGCAGTGCACACAATCAGGCAGACATCAAAGCACACCTCCAGTGCCCAGAGAGCGCGCTTCAGAACTGAGAGAGACATAACTCCAAAACAGAGCGACACAGACTCAAAACGCCCCAAAACATGTGGATATTGTGGATACAAAGTGTATGGCGAACAGGGAAATTGCCCAGCTAAAGGCAAACAGTGTACTAAATGTGGAAAATGGAATCACTTTGCAAAAGTGTGCAGAGCTTACCATGGAAAAACAGTACACACAGTGAGTGAAGATGAAATGTCAATCAAAGAGTCAAATGCTGATGAACTGTTTATTGATTCAGTGACACAGAAAAGTCAAATATCACCAGCCCAACTGTTGATGAGCCGCAAACTTCGCTCAATCCTTCCCAGCACCAACCAGCAGCTGCGACCTGAGGTCGTCAGCTACAAGGAAATGCATGAAAAACATGAACAGAGACAACAACGAAAGCGATACTACGACGGGTCAGCTAGACCACTGCCACCACTGATCGACGGAGAGTCAGTTAGAATCCAGGAGCATGGCCTCTGGAAGCCAGCAGTCGTCATCCAGCCAGCTGACACTGAACGTTCATATCACGTCTGCACCGCAGAAGGAGCGGTGTACCGCCGCAATCGTCGTCACCTACTGAACACAAAAGAACAACACACTGACGAGAAGAACCGTTCCCCTGAAAGAGAACGTGATGGACTAAACACACACATTGCACAACACACACCATACTTACCTGCAACACCACAAGAACTGATGACTGACACAGAAGCATGCTCAGCATCATATCGCACAAGGTCAGGAAGAGAGGTCAAGCCCAGAGCTGTCCTAGACCTGTGAAATGTCAAAGGGTGTAGGCGGATTGCTGCACTAAAAGAGTTCCAGACTGTAAACTTGTTATTGAAAAGTTGACTTGAAATGCTTTGGTATTATATTTGTTTGAAACGTGAACATGTCATTGCTACAGTGAAAGCTGAGTTGCTGAGAATCTTTTGTTCTAAAAGTAACAGTATGCTGAATCATTGATTCAGAGTCTTATGTTGATTCAGTTGGTGCAGTATGCAGTATAAATGGTTACTTACCTTGAGTTCAAACTACAGAACATGTATTCAAAAGAAACACTTAGAATATGTAAAACATTTTTGTTTTAAAAGAAGGGGGATGTAATATTCATATGTGTAAACATACTGAATTGTAATTGGATGCATTTTACCGCCGTATCATACTGCGCTATGATTGGTTATGACCACCCAGGTGGTGAGGTCATGGTCAGTTGATCATGGTATGAGACACGTGAACATGCCAGTTATAGCTAGCTAAAGAGCTAAGTTAAGAAATATCCTGTCGTACTGCATTTTATTATTTTGTACAAATTGTGCGAAACAAGACAACAGGTTACCCCTCATTCGAGTGTCACGCAGGATAAGATCCTTGGTCTTGAAACTGTGACAACAGATGATTACTGGGCGAGGACGTTGGCCCGGTCCAGGCACGGTGATGAGTGTGCGATGTGCACGGTCCAGCTGCAGCTCTGAAGCCAAAACTTTCGATCCCGTTGTATCTCTCAGTAGCTTGGTGAAGAAGTCGGTGGGGCGAGAGACAGCCTCAACCCCCTCTGTCAGACCTGCAATGTGAAGGTTATAACATCTGGACCGGCCCTTTAAGTCAACCACTTTCACGGAAAGCCTCTGCACACTCTCCTGCAAGGATGTACATAGCTTCTCTAACTCGTCGATCCTACCAGCGTTGAATTTAGAAGCCTTCTCAAAGTCCACAATACTCTGGCCCTGCGAAGCAACCATTTGATTTGTGCTCTCAATTTTGGTGTCCAGTTCAGCAATGGCAGCCTTGAAATCCTCAGCTATAGCAACACGTAGTTCTCCCAGAGCCAGGGTAAGTTCTGAAAGTGTCACGTTATTACATGTGCCTTCCGCCATGGCTGTCTCGCTGTTTGGTGGGGAGGAGGCCTCCGATGACGATTTCTTGTCCTTTAGTCACCTATTACTCGATGTGTTGACATAAAAATGAACGCTATTGTATTAAATAGAGACTTATGGTGCAAAAAGTGCGGTAAAGTAGGTTAAGTTTGTTTTGTAAAAAGTTGCGGTAGCCTCTCTCAAACACAACCTCACTCCAACGTGCTAGCTCCGCCCCCGGAAGTACTTTTTTTTAGTGTTGACTAGACACTGATGTGACTAGGACATAGCATGGCTACCAGATCAGCTGTTGAAAAGATTAACAACTTGCTCGACTCCATCTTATATACATTTAGATTGGGTGCTGAATCCTTGTATATAATCGAAAGAATAAAAGATCGCAGATCTCCCAGAGGAGGATCTCTCCTGTCCTACTTGCCATGTTGTCCTGTTGTGTAGGCACAGTGTCTGTAAAACTTGTCTGCAGTAATACTGGAAACAGAGGCGACATCGGGAATGTCCAGTGTGCAGGGAGAGAAGCAATTCGAAAGGCAATCCTCCCTGTAACTGGGTCTTAAAGAACATGTGTGAGTCTTTCTTACTGGAGAGGAGTCAGAGATTCAGGGGAGTTTGAGGAGCTCTGCAGTCTCCACAGGGAGAAACTCAAGCTCTTCTGTCTAGAGGATAAACAGCCCATCTGTGTGGTGTGCCAGGCCTCCAGAAAACACAAAAACAACTGCTGCCACATGGATGAAACTGCACAGTATCAAAAGGTACAGTTGCATAAAGATCTGCATTTAATATACGAAAACATGTCAGATACAGTATAGTATCAATTTGTTGTTGTATTTGTGTGTGTGAAACCAGTGTATTTTTCAGAGATGTAGTGGTAAATACTAGGTAGGTAAACTAGCGCTCCCTTAGCCCTCGAAAACCTTACATACAGAAAATAAGGGTTTTCAGCCATTAAATTCCCCCACATTTGGTTCCATGCAAACTACAATTCCAAAGCTGTGTTTTAACTCAACGTTTAGAAATGTCAATAATCATCACTTTCAAAGCGGTTTTCGAAACTTATGCTGATATGCCCCTTATCTTTCATGTCAACAAGAAATAATCTTTCAAAAAAAAATATACACTTACTGTAGCAGGGGTGGGTATAATTTGTGGAACGTTCCAACAGGAATCTGTTCCAAAAACTTAATAAATAACAAGGTTGCCAACAAACAGCGCATACAAAGTTGTATAGTGTGGGAGATTATTCAATGTAACTAGGTGCAGTTGCTATGCTGAGAAAACATCAAGCCAATAATTACATTGGCATGCAGAAATGATGTCATCTAGTGCAGGACTCCAATATTAGCAGGACAGCATCTAGGCTGCCCAGTTGGAGAGCTAAGACAGAATGGCTATATAAGGAAATGACATATGGGACCAGTATATGTATAGGACCAGGACCTGCTACCATTATAACCTATACAGCTGTCAGATGTGGCCGTTAACAAGCAAGAACTGAGATGGAAAGATAATAATGGCGAAAGGTCAAGGAAAGCTATTTACATATAGAGGGAGGGGACTCTATATGTTATGCAAAGACAGAATCCTATAAAGGCAAGACTCTGTAATATGAGAATTTAGTATTTTTCATGGAGTGGCTCGGCTCGGTTACGTATGTAATGGAGTCCTTCCATGGAAGGGCTCGGCTTTCCTACTCTGTGTACAGTGTGTATTGAATTCACAGGTTCTAGTAAAAGTGGTATATTTCCACCACAATAGCGGCAGAATAGATATAGGGTAGGGAGTGGGATATTTAATTAAGTGTTTCACTTCGAAAAATGTCTGTGCTCACTCTGGTAGCCTATGGACAAACATTAAGAATAAGCTACGTGGTGAGTTGATGCCTATTTGGCAGCTAGTTACCTAGGTGAATTGATCATCCTACTTTGTATGCGTTGTTTGTTGATGACCTTGTACTTTACAAAGTTTTTGGAACAGATTCCTGTTGGAACGTTCCACAAATTATAGCCACCCTTGTAGCAGCTTTTGCACAGATCCATACAATGTGTGCCTCCACTTAACAAACTACTGTCAGCTTACACACAGGTGTTCGACGCAAGCTAGACAGCTTATTAGCACAGGTGGCGGCTAGGTCTTCTAAACAAGCGCTGTAACATCGAGATATGCCCGTGTGGAAACATTAATCGTAACCCTATAAAGGTGTGTAGTAATTGACCCTTTTGTATTATTATTTTTCACTGATATGAAAGACACGTTCCTTATCTTTCCAATGCAATACAGCAAGCGATGCGTGCTGATGTTAAGGGGTGTCACGTCTCCCGCTCCTCCCCTCTAACCATAATCCTCTCCTTTCCCGGATCAAGCTATAAAGGCACAAGGCGAGACCCAGATGCAGACACAGGAGGCAGATGATTTGAGTCTTGAATCCAAAAGGGGTAGGCAAGAGAATGGTCGTGGACAGGCAAAAGGTCAAAACCAGGTCAGAGTCCAGGAGGTACAGAGTGGAAGCAGGCTCGAGGTCAGGGCAGGCAGAATGGTCAGGCAGGCGGGTATGGAGTCCAGAAAACAGGCAAGGGTCAAAAACCGGGAGGACTAGCAAAAGAGAATAGATGCAGGAGTATGGGGGAAACGCTGGTTGACTTGAAAAGCATATAGACGAACTGGCACAGAGAGACAGGAAACACAGGGATATATACACCAGGGATAATAAGCGACACCTGGAGGGGGTGGAGACAATCACAAGATAGGTGAAACAGATCAGGGTGTGACACAAGCCCTTGATAGTTGGCCATTAGGATCCGGAACCATCACCCACATCACCCAACCACTCACCCTCACAGTGGAGTCCATTCATCAGGAGAACTTCCGCTTCTTCATTACCAATGTACCAGTTCACAAGATCATCCTCAGCCTCCCGTGGCTTCAACGCCATAACCCTACCATCTCATGGTTGAGGATGAGAATCACAGACTGGTCACTCGAATGCCGAAAGACCTGCTTCCCCGTCCCCTGTGGTTCCACATCGGTTGAGAGTCCTGTGGCTGCCCTTCAGCGCAACATCCTGGAGGTATACCAGGACCTGCGGGAGGTATTCTCCGAGACCCACGCCACCTGTCTTCCTCCTCACCGCCCCTGGGACTGTGTCATCGACCTGCTTGCAGGTTCAGCACCTTCGCGCAAGCGCATCTAGCCTCTGTTGGTGGCTGAGACCCAGGCCGTGGAGGATTACATCCAAGAGGCGCTCCAACAAGGGTTCATCCGCACGTCCACTTCTCCTGCATCGGCTGGTTTCTTCTTCTTGGCCAAGAAGGATGGAGAGTTACGTCCATGCATTGACTACAGAGGACTCAATGAGATTACCACGAAGTAATCTCTCCCTTTTTGTGCCGGCAGCCATCGAACAGCTCCGCGGGGCCCAGTTCTTTACCAAACTGTACCTGCGGAGTGCTTACAATCTCATCTGCATCCAGGAGGGGAATGAATGGAAGACTGAGTTTAGCACGATGTCTGGTCACTACGAGTACTTGGTGATGCCATTTGGCTTAGCCAATGCTTCGTCAGTGTTCCAGTGTTCCAGACATTCGTTGCTCGGATGCCACATGGCCGTGTATATCGATGAGATCTTGATCTACTCGGCTACCCTGGAGGATCACATCACTCATGTTCGAGCAGTCCTGGAACACCTCCTGGCTAACCACCTGTTCATTGAGGCTGAGAAGTGCCAATTTCATCAAAGGGTAGTCTCCTTCTTAGGCTACTAAATCAGCCCACAGGGAGTGAAAATGGACGACAAGAAGGTAGATGCGGTCAGGTCATGGCCAGTCCCTACCACCATAAAGTGGTTACAACAGTATTTGGGTTTTGCTAATTTCTACCTCTGTTTCATCAGGAACTTCCGCTCCTCTCACCTCTCTCCTTAAGGGAGGGCCCCGTAGGTTTTTTGGAGCCCAACAGCCGACGATGCCTTCTGTCTACTCAAGGGACATTTCACCTCCGCTCCATTGCTCAAACACCCAGATCCCACAATATCCTTTGTGGTGGAGGTGGACGCTTCAGAGGTAGGCGTGGGGGCAATTCTGTCTCAACGACAGGGTAATCCACCGAAGTTGTACCCATGTGTGTTTTACTATGAGAAACTGTCCCCTGCAGAGAGGAATTATGACGCCGGTGATCGTGAGCTCCTGACGGTGAAGTTGGCATTAGAGGAGTGGAGACACTGGCTGGAGGACACCAAGGAACCATTCGTCATTCTCACCAACCATCGGAACCTGGAGTACATACGGACAGCGAGGAGGCTGAATCCGCCTATAATGCGCCTATAATCCCATCCTCCCGAGTCGTAGCTCCTGTGGTCTGGGATGTAGATGTGGACATCTGCCAAGCTCTGGAGAGGGAGCCCACACTCACTAACTGTCCTCCCGAGCGCATCTACGTTCCTAAAGGGAAAAGGCCCGGCTGTTTACCTGTGCACACACAGCTATCGTTGCTGGACATCCAGGTATTTCTCGCACTACTCAATCCATATCTGATAAATACTGGTGGCCCACCTTGGCGCAGGATGTCACTCACTATGTCAACTCCTGTTCCGTATATGCCCAAACCAAATCCCCCCAGAATGCTCCAGCAGGGAAGCTTCCTGTCATTTAATCCCTCTTTCTGGTCTCCCTACTGCTCTCCAGGTCGCTGAGGCACTCTTCCAGCAGGTCTTCATTAGGTTAGGCATTATGGCTTTCTGGAGGACATCGTCTCCGACCATGGCCCCCAATTCACATCACAGGTATGGAAAGCCTTTATGGAGAAGCTCGGGGTCACGGTCAGCCTCACTTCCCGGGTACCGGCCTCAGTCCAACAGGCAGGTGGAGAGGATGATCTAGAAAAAAGAAACGCACACCTATAAAGGCGAGGTGCTGGCTAGCGGAGCAGAACACTAGAAAATAAAGGAAAGCCGCACACTCTAAGAGCTCAGATGCAAAAATTTTAATAACCAACGTTTCGACAGCTAAGCTGTCTTCATCAGGGTATCATCACAAACACTGAGAGATGAGTCATTTATATAGTGTCAAGAGACACACAGGTGTTTGTAATCATGGCCAAGTATGGCCTAATATCATTGGTTAACTGAAATATTTAAAAAATGGTATACAAGGAACATACAAAAAGACAAACAAATGGATAACATATGATCATAGCATTTGTAGTCTAAAAAGTATCTAACAAACAATTACAATGGCAAAATCACAATAATCACAAGAATGGCTTCAGATCAAAGTCTATGTTGAGACCGAAGGGAGCAAGTGTCTTTAAATTAAAGATCCAGGCAGCCTCTCGTTTTTAACAATAAATTATCAAGGTCACCCCCTCTCCTCGGGAGGGTGACATGTTCGATGCCAATATAACGCAGAGACGAAATCGAATGGCCTGCCTCCAAAAAGTGGGCCGCAACTGGGTAAGTCAGGTTTTTGCACCTAATGGTGCTACTGTGCTCTGAGATACGTACTTTTAATTCACGCTTTGTTTTACCCACATAATTTTTACCACAGGGACAAGTTATAAGGTAAATAACTGCCTTAGTGGAACACGTAATAACACCTTTAATTGGGATAGATTTCCCTGTTTGGGGGTGTTTGAAGGATCTACATTTGTAAGTGCCATTGCATTGAGCACAGCCATTACACTTGTAATTTCGATCCAGTATGGGCGCAAATAGGCGTTGTTCAGGAATATCTTGGGGTGGTAAATCAGAGTGTACCAATTGGTCTCTGAGATTTCTGCCCCGCGAGAATACGACCAGGGGAAGATCAGAAAACACATTACCAAGACTATCATCATATTTCAGAATGTGCCAATGTTTGTGAACGATTCCTTTAATTTGTTCAGAGCACTTTGAATAGCGGGTAGTAAGAACGCATGAATGCGTCTTTTTGCGAGACTGACCTTGAAAAAGGTCATGTCTCGTTTTGTTTTGAATTTTCTCAATGGCAATATTAATCTGATCATTGTTGTACCCCCTCTCCTTGAACTTATCCTGAGTCTCAGCCATATTTCTGTCGAAATCTGATTGATTAATGCAAATTCTTTTGATTCGACAGAATTGGCTGTAGGGCAAACTATTTTTCAAGGGAAGTGGGTGACAACTGTCAGCCCTCAACAAACTGTTACGATCAGTAGGTTTCCTGTAAAGATCAGTGTATAAAACATTATCTTCACACAAGATCAGAAGATCAAGAAAACTGATTTGACGTGTATCAGATTGCATAGTAAATCTCAAATGTTCAGAACAGGAGTTAAGAAAAGCATAAAACGACTGGAGCAGTTCTGCATCACCCCTCCATAGAACAAAAATATCGTCAATATACCGTTTCCAAATAATGATGTTAGGCAAGAAAACATTTTTGAGAGGGTTAAAAATGGATTGTTTCTCTATGTAACCCACATACAAATTAGCATAGTTAGGAGCCATGGGAGATCCCATAGCAGTACCCTTCGTCTGAATAAAGAAATCATTTAGAAACATAAAGTAGTTGTGTGTGAGTACTATTTCAGCCAACGTTACAATGCAGGCACTGGAAGGTAGCTCATTAGGGTCACGTTGCAGAAGAAAATGTTCCATGGCTTCAATACCGCCCTCATGCGGAAAATTTTTGCATCTGAGCTCTTAGAGTGTGCGGCTTTCCTTTATTTTCCAGGTGGAGAGGATGAACCAGGAGCTGGAGAGGTTCCTGAGAAGTCAGGACCGGCAGGGAGAGTGGGCACATTTCCTTTCATGGGTAGAGTACGCCCAAAACTCGCTACGTCACTCCTCCACTGGGCTGACCCCCTTCCAGTGTGTTCTGGGTTTTCAGCCGGCCATGGTTCCGTGGACCCCGGGCCAGACTGAAGCTCCTGTGGTTGATGAGTGGTTCCGGCGCACAGAAGTGTGGAGCGATGCTCACATGAGACTCCAATGTGCCGTCCACCGTCAGAAGGAGCCGGCAGACCGTCACCGCAGGGTGACCCCTGTGTTCCACACTGGGGATTGTGTCTGGCTTTCTACCAGGAACCTCTAACTCCACCTGCCCTGCAAGAAACTGAGCCACCGGTTTGTGGGGCCATTCAAGGTTCTCCGGAGGGTCAACGAGTTGACGTATAGGTTACAGTTTCCCAGTAACTACCACATCTCACCTTGTCATGTCTCCCTTCTCAGGCCAGTGGTTCCTGGTCCCCTAGCTGATGCTGTCCCCCACGACACTCCTCCATCCCCCCCTTGGACATCAAGGGGAGTCCGGCATATGCTGTCAGATCCCTACTGGACTCCCGACGTCGTGGAGGTCGGCTCCAGTACCTGGTGGACTGGGAGGGGTATGGCCCAGAGGAGCAGTGTTGGTGGAGGACATTCTGGATCCCAACATCATCCGTGATTTCCACCTGCTCCGCCCGGACCGGCCCATCATTACGCGCACCTGCAGATCATCATTATACCCACCTGGACTCCATTACCTTCCTGAATACCTCCCCTATATCTGTCACTCCCTTGGGTACTTCCTCAGTCAGTATTGTTCATGTATAAACACCACTATTGTGTTGTCTCGTTTCATGTTTGTTGTTTTATTAAACGTTTATCCTGCACCTGCTTCTCGACTCACAGCATCATCGTTACAAGGGGCTCTTAACAAACCCCCCGGTCAGAAGACACCTTCATCAATAGGCGCTAAAGTAGTTAGCGTCTATGAACGAAGTAACGCACCTTATACTTTCAATGCATTTTTCTGCAAAGGGTGGTTAAACTGTTGGGCAAAAAAAGTGTAAACTTTGTTTACTTGCGTTTATCCTTAAGAGCAGTGTACCGCTGATATTTTTCAACTACTTTTCTCAGTGGAGAATAATTTCCTCATTCCTGTAAAACAGATCTATCCGGATCTAACCACACACACGTGACGCACCTACTGTACACTCACATAACCTGACTTAAACACAGAGGAGAGCAGTCTATTCACCTTTCTTCCATGTAGATAAACTCTAATGAAAAAAGGAAGGAATTTTTCTCTTCAATAAAACATCCTCTCATTCCAGGAGGAACTACAGACTTTCTTGAAGCCCTTACAGGAAAAACTGGAGGTCTTTAATAAAGTTAAACAAACCTGTGACTAATCAGTCAAGCACATTACTGTGAGGATGACTAGTAATAAGAGAACAGAGAATTGTATGTATTCGGCTCACAGTATTTTGTGGGTAAACTGTGACACTTCAATTAACATAACTTAGTTTCTCACTGTCTCCAGAACCAGACCCAGCACACAAAAATAATGATTAAAAAAGCTTTTCAGAAGCTCAGCCAGTTTTTTTCTTAACTGCATTGTTGGTTAAGGGCTAAGTAAGCATTTCACTGGAAGGTCTACACCTGTTGTATTCAGCGCATGTGACAAATAACATTTTATTTGACTTGACCATCAACTGTGCAGTACAATTAAGCAGTATCAATGACAGTTGTACACAACTATTATTAACTTGACATGTTCTTCTTGGCTTCCAAAAAACACCACGAACTAGAAATCATCCACAGTTCTAATGTACACTGAACAAAAATATAAATGGAACGTGCAACAATTTCAAAGATTTTACTGAATTACAGTTGAAATAAGGAAATCCGTCAATTAAGATACAGATAAGCATTTGCTGGTCACAGATACTGTACCTTTAAAAAAAGGTAGTGGTGTGGATCAGAAAACCAGTCAGTATCTGTTGTGACCATTTGCCTCATGCAGCGCGACACATTTCCTTCACATAGAGTTGATCAGGCTGTTGATTGTGGCCTGTGGAATGTTGTCACACTCCTCTTCAATGTCTGTGTTCGAAGTTGCTGGATATTGGCGGGAAATGGAACACGCTGTCATACACTTTGATCCAGGCATCCCACACATGCTCAATGGGTGACATGTCTGGTGAGTATGCAGGCCATGGAAGAACTGGGACATTTTCAGCTTCCAGGAATTGTGTACAGATCCTTAAGACATGGGGCAGTGCATTATCATGCTAAAACATGAGGTGATGGCGGCGGATGAATGCTATGACAATGGGCCTCAGGATCTTATCACAGTATCCCTATGCATTCAAATTGCCATCAATAAAATGCAATTATGTTTTTTGTCCGTAGCTTATGCCTGCCCATACCATAACCCCACCGCCACCATGGGGCATTCTGTTCACAATGTTGACATCAGCAAACCGCTCGCCCACACGACGCCACACACTCTGTCTGCCATCTATCTGCTCTGTACAGTTGAAACCGGGATTCGTCTTTGAACAGTACACTTCTCCAGTGTGCCAGTGGCCATCGAAGGTGAACATTTGCCCACAGAAGTTGGTTACGACGCCGAACTGCAGTCAGGTCAAGACCATGGTAAGGACGTATGCACGCAGATGAGCTTCCCTAAGACGGTTTCTGACAGCTTGTTCCACAGTTTCATCAGTTGTCCGGGTGGCTGGTCTCCGATTATCCCGCAGGTGAAGAAGCCAGATGTGGAGGTCCTGGGCTGGTGTGGTTACCCGTGGTCTTCAGTGAGGCTGGTTGGACATACTGTCAAATTCTCTAAAATGAAGTTGGAGGTGGCTTATGAAAAAGAAATGTACAAATTAAATGTAAATGTAATTATCTGGCAACAGCCCTGGTGGAAATTCCAGCAGTCAGCATGCCAATTACACACTCTCTCAAAACTTGAGACATCTGTGGCATTGTGTTGTGTGAAAGAACTGCACATTTTAGAGTGGCCTTTTATTGTCCCCAGCTCAAGGTGCACCTGTGTAATGATCATGTTGTTTAATCAACTTGTTGATATGCCACACCTGTCAGGTGAATGGATTATCTTGGCAAAGGAGAAATGCTCACTAACAGGGATCTGAACATGGTCTCTGTAAAGGGACAAAATAGTTAGTCTGGCTGTAGTGGGACAGTCCTGGTGGTGATGTGATTATGGTACAGTATGTCAAGGCTTTATCCCGGGAACAAGATGGTACTGTTGAGCGTGTTAGTGGATTTTAGGGGAAAACCAATTGTCTTAATAAAATTTAAAAAATACATCTTCAAAATCAACTCAATTATACTTAGTACTATAATGTATATAAATGGTTATCTTTTACAGTGAAATATTTTGCATGTTTAAGGTAATTGAGCTGTATGAGTGTGAAACTTTTTCTTGATCAACCTTGTCACAGTGCACTACCCCAACATGTTTCTGTAAATTAATTGTACAATTATTTGGGAAGCTGAGTCATTGGAGTCTTCTAATTAGGCAAACTGGGGTCACGTTTGGTCCAGGGCACCTTCAGCGGCGCCAGATGCAACCAGTGTTCAGGGGAAATGGAAAGGGAGCCTGTGACGCAACTTCCAATTTTGGACATTGAGACAACTCCTCCACATTTACTGAATTGGTTCAACACTGCAGAAGAGAACCTCCTCTGACAGGTAGATTCTTTTCACGTCAGGGTCAAAAAGAAAGAAACGCCACTCAGGCTATGTTAAATTATTGGTGCTTTCAAGACAACTGGGAACTCTGCAAAAAACAAGGTCAAATATTGAAATTAGTGATCTTCGGGTCAGAAAGTCAGAGCTCTAGAAAGATACCAGAGTAATTCCGAGTTGGATGACCATTCAAAACTATTTTTCCCAGTTGGAGCTAGTTTTTTTCCTCCCCCCCGAGTTCCCAGTTGTCTTAAATGCACTGAAGTCTGAGATTTCCGAATTCCTAGTTGTTTTGAACACGTCATTAGTATAGGGTAATCCGAGACAAAGAACCATGAAGAATAGAATAGCGCCATTCAGAGGTGAGAGGTGTCTGATTTACAACAACTGACCCAGGTCCTAGGTTCTGTCGATCTATTGGTCGGTGGGATGGGTTACAGAGTGTTGATGAGGGAGTAGGGTGAAGTTGCCCCTAGAGATGCTGATTTTGAGTCAGTTTAGTGCCTGCTGTACCGGGTTATGGACGCGCACTGGAGGGAGAGTGCAAGGAGCAGGAATCGGTCTCACCGGACTGGGGAGACACACTAAGGGCTGAATGCTCACAGCAGGCACTGGCTGTACCGGGTTATGGATGCGCACTGGAGGCCTGATGCGTGGGGCTGGCATAGGAGGCGCCAGACTAGTAACACGCACCTCAGGGCGAGTGCGGGGAGCAGGAACAGGACGTACTGGACTGGGCAGGCGCACTGGAGGCCTGATGCGTGGGACTGGCTTTGGAGGCGCACTGACCACTCTACCATAGAAAATAACTTATATTGGTCAGGACGTGACACCACCCCTCATCAATCTATCAATCAAATGTATTTATAAAGCCCTTTTTACATCAGCTGATGTCACAAAGTGCTACAGTGAAACCCAGCCTAAAACCCCAAACAGCAAGCAATGCAGATGTAGAAGTACGGTGGCTAGGAAAAATTCCCTAGAAAGGCAGGAACCTAGGAATAATCCTGGAGAGGAACCAGGCTCTGAGGGGTGGCCAGTCCTCTTCTGGCTATGCCGGGTTGAGATTATAACGGTACATGGCCAAGATGTTCAAACGTTCGTAGATGACCAGCAGGGTCAAATAATAATAATCACAGTGGTTGTAGAGGGTGCAACAGGTCAGCACTTCATGAGTAAATGTCAGTTGGCTTTTCATTGCCGAGCATTCAGAGTTAGAGACAGCAGGTGCGGTAGAGAGAGAGTCGAAAACAGCAGGTCCGGGACTGTGACGATCGTCATAAGGAGTAGACCAAGGTGCAGAGTGTTGAGTGCTCATGATAAATATTTATTTTAACTCAGAACACTATACAAAACAATAAACAAAGAAACGCAAATGTCACATTCTACAAGCTTCACTGAGCAATACAAAAACAAGATCCCACAACACCAGGTGGAAGAAAAAAAACTACTTAAGTATGATCTCCAATTAGAGACATCGAGGACCAGCTGCCTCTAATTAACGATCATCCCAAACAAAACCAACATAGAAATACAAAACTAGAACATGAACACAGAAATACAAAACATAGAAAAACACCCCCTGTCACACCCTGACCTACTCTACCATAGAAAATAACATCTTACTATGGTCAGGACATGACAGGGACAAGGTAGCACGTCTGGTGAACAGGTCAGGGTTCCATAGCCGCATCCATCAGCCCCTCACCTGACATTCACCTGCTCATGGTAATATACTGTACAATCCCATAAAACTTAAAAGATCCACCCCTCATACACCAAGTCCATGATACTCACCTGCTCACGGTAATGTACAACCCTCTCAGCTCTCTTAGGACATAAAACAGGACTTCTACAAAAAGTAAGTTCAAATTGAACCATTAAATATTCCACCTAAACTGTAACTTTCAGGCCCTGCTAACCAAACAAGGGTGAGTATTGGAAGTGAACTGTTGCCTCCAGAAGCCATTCCAGAGAAAGGAATGTGACTATGAGAGAAAATGGCTTCCAAATGGTTGCACATATCTCCTGTCCATTGTGGCATGACATCTTCAAGGATCCAGTCCTACTTTATTGTGTAGCCACAGCTTCTGTAAATCCTGTCTGCAGAAACACTGGGGAGAGAAGGAAGAAAAGGAATGTCCCGAATGCAAGAGAAACTCTTCAACAGAGCTTTTCCTTAACCTGGCTCTAAAGGACATATGTGAGGCCTTCTTACAGGAGAGAGCTTCAACAGACTCCAAAACATCGATTTAAATTCAATAAAGATTATTTGTATTTACTATTCATAAAACAAGCAAAACATGGTTAGACGCTTTAAACAGTTTTTTCCTGATGGTTGTCAGTCTGTAGGGCAACAAAATGTTTAAATTGTGCAAGGGGGTGTATATTTTCTATAGTCACTTTACAGACGTTTACCGAGTTTCCCTGTCTGATGTCATACATGTTTGAGTTTAGCCACGCCGATCACTTATAATTTCAATACAGTGATCTGTTCTCTCTGTTAAGCTCCTGTGATTCTAGACACTGCCCACCCAGATCTCATCCTGTCTGAGGATCTGACCAGTGTCAAAGTCAGTGAGACACAGCAGCTTCCTGACAAACCAGAGAGGTTTGATAGCTACAAATGGCTCCTGGGCTCTGAGGGCTTTCACTCAGGCACACACAGCTGGGACATTGAGGTTGGGGACAGTTATGGTCGCTGGGTGTGATACAGGAGGGTGTCCGAACGAAGGGAGTAGTTAAGAGTGGGTACTGGTCATTGAAGCAGTTTGATGCAAAATAAACAGCACAGTTGCCACCAGGACCATCCATTGACCTGACCGTAGCAGAGGATCAGAGTGCAGCTGGACTGGGACAAAGGAATGCTGTCCTTCTCTGACCCTGTTAACAACACACACATACACACATTCACACACACTTTCACTGATCGAGTCTTTCCATTAATTGGGGATTACAGCAAACACCAGTGTCTAAGCATCTTGGCAGACGAGGCCTTTTTAACAGTGGAATAGCCCTGCAATGATATTTACTCACAGCCAAATACAGCTGAGGTTAAACACTCCACAATGCTTAGGTATTTTTATTTTGAATTAGTCAGCAATGTTCAATAATTTTAAAAAACTGCTCCTTGCACGGCCATGTATTATTAGGCCTGTTCTTTGAGTGGTGGGTGACCAGTGGAGATCAGCCAGGATGGCCCTGTCCGGGGGTATCATCGGATGGGGCCACAGTGTCTTCTGATCCCTCCTGTCTCAGCCTCCAGTATTTATGCTGCAGTAGTTTATGTGTCGGGGGGCTAGGGTCAGTCTGTTACATCTGGAGTATTCTCTTGTCTTATCCGGTGTCCTGTGTGAATGTAAATATGCTCTCTCTAATTCTCTCTTTCTTTCTTTCTCTCGGAGGACCTGAGCCCTAGGACTACCTGGCATGATGACTCCTTGCTGTCCCCAGTCCACCTGGCCATGCTGCTGCTCCAGTTTCAACTGTTCTGCCTGCGGCTACGGAACCCTGACCTGTTCACCGGACGTGCTTGTTGCACCCTCGACAATTACTATGATTATTATTATTTGACCATGCTGGTCATTTACGAACATTTTAACATCTTGACCATGTTCTGTTATAATATCCACCCGGCACAGCCAGAAGAGGACTGGCCACCCCTCATAGCCTGGTTCCTCTCTAGGTTTCTTCCTAGGTTTTTGGCCTTTCTCAGGAGTTTTTCCTAGGGAGTTTTTCCCAGCCACCGTGCTTCTTTCACATGCATTGCTTGCTGTTTGGGGTTTTAGGCTGGGTTTCTGTACAGCACTTTGAGATTTCAGCTGATGTACGAAGGGCTATATAAATAAATTTGATTTGATTTTGATTTGATTTGATGGGGATGATGCGGGAGGACTTTTTTAGTTTTTGTTAAAATCCTTGTGGAACTGTTTTGTATGAGCTGTAATCTGTTGATTGCAAGTACAAGTAGGCCTACAATCACTGTGTTTCCATAATCAATTCTGAAAAGAATATAACTAATGAAATGATTGTGTTATATGATTGTTGTAGAGATTATTGTTTTGTATAGACCAACAGATTGTTTTGTACTACAAATAATTGTTTTGTATAAGCCTACAAATAATTGTTTTGTATAAGCCTACAGATAATTGTTTTGTATAAGCCTACAGATAATTGTTTTTGTATAAGCCTACAGATAATTGTTTTGTATAAGCCTACAGATAATTGTTTTGTATAAGCCTACAGATAATTGTTTTGTATAAGCCTACAGATATTTATTTTGTATAAGCATACAGATAATTGTTTTGTATAAGTCTACAGATAATTGTTTTGTATAAGCATACAGATAATTGTTTTGTATAAGTCTACAGATAATTGTTTTGTATAAGCATACAGATAATTGTTTTGTATAAGCCTACAGATATTTATTTTGTATAAGCCTACAGATAATTGTTTTGTATAAGCCTACAGATAATTGTTTTGTATAGGCATACAGATAATACTGATTTTAGTTTTGTTGCCCATTACTTGAGGAATAATCTCAGAAACTCTCTAAAATGTGATGTTTTGGTGCCTCTAGGCTAGGGAAATTCAGATGGCTGATTGTTGGCCTTTTACTGAAGACTGTTTGTTTTTTATGATTGTGTTATGTATCTCTCTGGTTTTCATAGTGTATTGATGTGTATATTTTTGTAATTACAGGGCTGTTATGAAAAACCTTGTTCTCAGCATGATCAAAATGAAGGTTAAATAAAAGACTATGGCTAAACAGCAGTGAAACACAAGTTTCAACAATACAGAATGGGAAAGGAGGACCAAGGCTCTCTTCATATAAATGAATTAAAATGCCTTCATTTGTATGGCATGCTCAATGGAAACAAAGTTTAAAAACTCCGACGTGTTTCGGCTGCATGGCCGTCAGGGAGTACAAAGATATGATAATAGTCCTCTTTTGAACATGTGGTTAAATTGGTTACAGAATTCATTGGACATCACCTAGTAAGCAATACTATACACATTCAAAAGTGAAATACTGTAGATATGTTATCAAAAATGCAGCTCAAGGCTAGAAGCATCAGAACCCATAGAAAGGTAGTTCTAACCTTGAATATGACTGGGCAAAGTGCTAAGAATAGGAGAGCCATCTATTTTATAGTACACTAGAACACAGCAAACATGGACCACAGCAGTCTAAACATAGCTGAGGGCATTAGAGCAAAATGTCCACTAGATGACAGCAAATGGACCTCTCACGACCCTACAGGAAACGTGAGAAATCCATATCTTCATTTAAACCAGGGTACTTAGTGACCTGTAGTTTGTAAAAAAACTTTCCCTTTGGTTTAGCTGTTTAAGACGGTCCCCTTTTCTAATTGAGGCCGAAACATGATCAACCCCGATAACTTGTAGAGAGGCCATGGTGTAAGGACTTGTAGTGCCTTGCCATAGGGTAGACTTCATAGCCTACCCGAATGGTGTACTTGTGTCCGCTAAGTGGCCTTGAAGGCGTCTCTTTATCTGTCCAATGTAGAAAACCTTGCACTGTGGACATTTCAATCTGTAGATGACATGAGTGGTTTTGCAGTTAATGAAATGCTTGACTTGATACTCCATTTAAAAGCTGTGTCAACAAATTACTTTTTCTGTGCAATATTTCCAGAATGGGACATGGGAGTGATTACAGAGTCTTTTTTATTTGTTTTATTTCACCTTTATTTATCCAGGTAGGCTAGTTTAGAACAAGTTCTCATTTACAACTGCGACCTGGCCAAGATAAAGCAAAGCAGTGCGACAAACAACAACACAGTTACACATGGGATAAACAAACGTACAGTCAATAATACAATAGAAAAAGTATATATACAGTGTGTGCAAATGAGGTAGGATAAGGGAGGTAAGGCAATAAATAGGCCATAGTGGCGAAATAATTACAATATAGCAAATAAACACTGGAGTGATAGATGTGCAGAAGATGAGTGTGCAAGTAGAGATACTGGGGTGCAAAGGAGCAAAATAAATAAATAACAGTATGGGGATGAGGTAGTTGGATGGGATATTTACAGATGGGCTATGTACAGGTGCAGTGATCTCTGAGCTGCTCTGACAGCTGTGCTTAAAGTTAGTGAGGGGAAGTCTCCAGCTTCAGTGATTTTTGCAGTTCGTTCCATTCATTGGCAGCAGAGAACTGGAAGGAAAGGCGGCTGAAGGAGGAATTGGCTTTGGGGGTGACCAGTGAAATATACCTGCTGGAGCGCGTGCTACGGGTGGGTGCTGCTATGGTGACCATTGAGCTGAGATAAGGCGGGGCTTTACCTACCAAAGACTTATAGATGACCAGGAGCCAGTGGGTTTGGTGACAAATATGAAGCGAGGGCCAGCCAACGAGAGCATACAGGTCGTAGTGGTGGGTAGTCTATGGGGCTTTGGTGACAAAACAGATGGCACTGTGATAGACTGCATCCAATTTGCTGAGTAGAGTGTTGGGGGCTATTTTGTAAAGGACATCGCCGAAGTCAAGGATCGGTAGGATAGTCAGTTTTACGAGGGTATGTTTGGCAGCATGAGTGAAGGATGCTTTGTTGCGAAATAGGAAGACGATTCTAGATATAACTTTGGATTGGAGATGCTTAGTGTGAGTCTGGAAGGAGAGTTTACAGTCTAACCAGACACCTAGGTATTTGTAGTTGTCCACATATTCTAAGTCAGAACCGTCCAGAGTAGTGATGCTGGACGGGCGGGCAGGTGTGGGCAGCGATCGGTTGAAGAGCATGCATTTAGTTTTACTTGCATGTAAGAGCAGTTGAAGGAGAGTTGTATGGCATTGAAGCTCGTCTGGAGGTTTGTTAACACAGTGTCCAAAGAAGGGCCAGAATTATACAGAATGGTGTCGTCTGCGTAGAGGTGGATCAGAGAATCACCAGCAGCAAGAGCAACATCATTGATGTATACAGAGAAAAGAGTCAGCCCGAGGATTAAACGCTGTGGCACCCCCATAGAGACTGCCAGAGGTCCTGACAACAGGCCCTCCGATTTGACACACTGAACTCTGTCTGAGAAGTAGTTGGTGAACCAGGCAAGGCAGTCATTTGAGAAACCAAGGCTGTTGAGGCTGCTGATAAGAATGTGGTGATTGACAGAGTCGAAAGCCTTGGCCAGGTCGATGAATACAGCTGCACAGTATTGTCTCTTATCGATGGCGGATATGATATTGTTTAGGACCTTGAGCGTGGCTGAGGTGCACCCATGAACAGCTCGGAAACCAGATTGCATAGCGGAGAAGGTACAGTGGGATTCGAAATGTACGGTGTACTGTTTGTTAACTTGGCTTTCGAAGACCTTAGAAAGGCAGGGTAGGATAGATATAGGTCTGTAGCAGTTTGGGTCTAGAGTGTCTCCCCCTTTGAAGAGGGGGATGACCGCGGAAGCTTTCCAATCTTTGGGGATCTCAGACGATACGAGAGGTTGAACAGGCTAGTAATAGGGGTTGCAACAATTTCGGTGGATAATTTTAGAAAGAGAGGGTCCAGATTGTCTAGCCTGGCTGATTTGTAGGGGTCCAGATTTTGCAGCTCTTTCAGAACATCTGCTATCTGGATTTGGGTGAAGGAGAAATGGGGGAGGCTTGGGCAAGTTGCTGTGGGGGGTGCAGGGCTGTTGACCAGGGTAGGGGTAGCCAGGTGGAAAGCATGGCCAGCTGTAGAAAAATGCTTCTTGAAATGTCCAATTGTCGCGGATTTATCGGTAGTGACAGTGTTTCCTAGCCTCAGTGCAGTGGGCAGCTGGGAGGAGGTGCTCTTATTCTCCATGGACTTTAGTGTCCCAGAATTTTTTGGAGTTTGTGCTACAGGATGCAAATTTCTGTTTGAAAAAGCTAGCCTTTGCTTTCCTAACTGCCTGTGTATATTGGTTCCTAACTTCCCTGAAAAGTTGCATATCGCAGGGGCTATTCGATGCTAATGCAATACTCCACAGGATGTTTTTGTGCTGGTCAAGGGCAGTCAGGTCTGGAGTGAACCAAGGGCTATATCTGTTCCTGGTTCTACATTTTTTGAATTTGGCATGCTTATTTAAGATGGTGAGGAAAGCATTTTTTAAGAATAACCAGGCATCCTCTACTGACGGAATTAGGTCAATATCCTTCCAGGATACCCGGGCCAGATCGATTAGAAAGGCCTGCTCGCTGAAGTGTTTTAGGGAGCGTTTGACAGTGATGAGGGGTGGTCGTTTGACCGCAGACCCATTACGGACGCAGGGAATGAGGCAGTGATCGCTGAGATCCTGGTTGAAGACAGCAGAAGTGTATTTGGAGGGCAGGTTGGTTAGGATTATATCTATGAGGGTGCCCCTGTTTATGGATTTGGGGTTGTACCTGGTAGATTCATTGATAATTTGTGTGAGATTGATGGCATCAAGCTTAGATTGTAGTGTGGCCGGGGTGTAAAGCATGTTCCACTTTAGGTCACCTAACAGCTCGAGCTCTGAAGATAGATGGGGGGCAATCAATTCACATTTGGTGTCCAGGGCACAGCTGGGGGCAGAAGGTGGTCTATAGCAAGCGGCAACGGTGAGAGATTTTTAAAAGAGAAGTTCAAATTGTTTGGGCACAGACCTGGATAGTAAGACAGAACTCTGCATGCTGACTCCGTCCCCTTTGTCAGAAAATGTTATAGTTAGGGATGGAAATTTCAGGGGTTTTGGTGGTCTTCCTAAGCCAGGATTCAGACACGGCTAGGACATCCGGGTTGGCAGAGTGTGCTAAAGCAGTGAATAAAACAAACTTAGGGAGGAGGCTTCTAATGTCAACATGCATGAAACCAAGGCTTTTACGGTTACAGAAGTCAACAAATGAGAGCGCCTGGGGAATGGGAGTGATGCTGGGGGCTGCAGGGCCTGGGTTAACCTCTACATCACCAGAGGAACAGAGGAGGAGTAGGATAAGGATATGGCTAAAGGCTATAAGAACTGGTCGTCGGGTACGTTCGGAACAGAGAGTAAAAGGTGCACGTTTCTGGGCACGGTAGAATAGATTCAAGGCATAATGTACAGACCAAGGCTGGTAGGATGTGTGGTATGGTAGGGTAGGAATACAGCGGAGGTAAACCTATGCATTGAGTGACGATGAGAGAGATATTGTCTCTAGAAACATCAGAGGAAGGAAATAATTGAGTAGATATATTTTATTGTCAGAAGAGGAGCTTACATTTACATTTTAGTCATTTAGCAGACACTCTTACCCAGAGCATACATTTTCATACTGTTTTTGTACTGGTCCTCGGTGGGAATCCTACCCACAACCCTGGCACTGAATGCGCCATGCTCTACCAACTGAGCTACACGAGACAGGCTCATTGTAATGGCTGGAATGAAATTAATGGAAGGGGGTCAAACATATGGCTTCCTGTAATATTCATATGTGAATACATACCGAATTATAATTGGATTCATTTTACCGCCGTATCCTACTGTGCGGTGATTGTGGTTGGAGATAGGCGAACATGTAGTTGTAGCTAGTTAATAAAAAAGTTATGTTAAGAAACATCCTGTAGTTCTGCGTTTTATTATTTGTACAAAGCGTAGAAAACAAGACATGGTGTCAGAGTAAATGGTCTTAAAAGATGGATTTTTCTGGAGTTCCTTCACCTCGAATGGACTTGGAGTCTACAAACTTACCCGATGCATGGCGTAAGTACAAACAGCATGTGGAGCTAATGTTCACGGGTCCTCTGAAGGCAAGAGGAGAAGAGGAAAAATGCAGCTACCTGCTCCTCTGGATCTGTGAAAAAGGGAGAGATATTTACAACACGTGGACACTTACCGAGGCTGAATCAAAGGTACTGAAAACATACTACGATCGTTTTGAAGCATATGTGGTGCCGAAGACCAATACAATTTTCGCCAGGTACAAATTCCATGAGAAAGTACAGGGAGCTAGCGAGTCTTTTGAACCGTTTGTGACTGAGCTGCGTCTGCTTGTGAAACAATGATTATGCAAACAAGGATGAGATGGTCAGGGGCCGTATTGTATTTGGAATACACTCACCGCGAGTGAGAGAGAAACTTTTGAATGTTGGGTCTGAGCTAACGCTGGACAAAGCTATCGACATAGCCAGATCTCACGAGCTAGCACAGGCTCAGATGAAAACCATTTCGCGCGGCAGCACGAGCGCATCACGTGAACAAACAGTGCACGCAGTCAGGCAGACATCAAAGCACACCTCCGGTGCCCAGAGAGCGCGTTTCAGAACTGAGAGAGACATAACTCCAAAACAGAGCGACACAGACTCAAAACGCCCCAAAACATGTGGATATTGTGGATACAAAGTGCATGGCGAACAAGGAAATTGCCCAGCTAAAGGCAAACAGTGTACTAAATGTGGTAAATGGAATCACTTTGCAAAAGTGTGCAGAGCTTACTGTGGAAAAACAGTACACACAGTGAGTGAAGATGAAATGTCAATCAAAGAGTCAAATGATGATGAACTGTTTATTGATTCAGTGACACAAAAAAGTCATATCAGACACAGAGCAAGCCTTGGCTGACATTGAGATAGGAACACAAGGCACAAAGCTAAAGTTCAAACTAGACACTGGTGCACAAGTAAACATTATTCCTCTGAATAAGTACCGCAGCTTGACATCTGAGTGCGAGCTACAGCCCACCCTTCGCAGACTGACTGGTTATGGTGGCGAACAGCTCCCAGTAAAAGGCACATGCACTTTCAAATGCAAATACAAGGAAAATGACATGATGTTGGACTTTTACGTTGTTGACACTAGAGCACCTGCAGTGCTAGGTCTTAAAGCATGTTTAGACATGGACCTCATCAAGCTAGTTTTATCAGTAACAGCACCAGTAGAGACAGAAAATGTACTGGAGGAGTTTGCTGATGTCTTTACAGGAATAGGATTATTCCCAGGAGAATGTACCATTCACCTTGACCCAGACGCAACCCCTGTGGTCTACCCACCGAGAAAGATTCCCCTTGCTCTCCGTGCCCGTCTGAAGAAAGAGTTGGAGAGCATGGAGCAATCTGACATAGTCACCAAGGTTACAGAACCGACTGACTGGGTAAACACGTTAGTGGTGGTGGAGAAACCACGCACAGGCAAGCTCCGAGTATGCCTCGACCCAAGAGACTTGAACAAGGCTATCAAACGGCCCCATTACCCTTTACCGACGCTAGATGGTATCACACACAAGCTAGCGGGAGCACACTACTTCAGTGTCATGGACGCTAGATCAGGCTACTGGGCTATCAAGCTCACAGAAGAGTCATCTAAGCTCACAACATTCAACACACCGTTTGGACGCTACAGGTTCCGTCGCCTGCCTTTTGGGATTATCTCAGCCCAAGACGAGTTTCAGCGAAAGATTGACGAAGTGTACGAAGGCCTTGACGGAGTTGTGGCAATTGTGGATGACATCCTTGTCTATGGTTGAACCAAAGAGGAGCACGACCGAAACCTCCGCGCGATGCTGCAAAGATCCCGCGAGAGAGGAGTCCGGCTCAACCCAGAGAAGAGCACAGTCGGTGCTACAGAGGTCAGCTACTTCGGACATCTTCTCACAGCGAATGGAATCAAGCCAGATCCACAGAAGATCTCAGCCATAAAAGAAATGGAGCCACCAAAAAACCGTGCAGAGCTGGAAACAGTGCTTGGCATGGTCAACTACTTATCCAAGTTCGCACCCAGCCTCTCCAATGCTAATGCACCCCTGCGTCAACTGCTAAAGCAGTCCAGTGAGTTTCTTTGGGACAAGCAACACGACATTGCTTTCCAGAATGTGAAAGACTTGATCATGAGAGAACCAGGACCAATCCTTGCCTACTACGACCCCAACAAAGAGCTCAGACTCCAAGTGGACGCGTCGAAGTATGGACTAGGTGCAGTGCTACTGCAAGAAGGAAAGCCCATCGGCTACGCTTCCAAATCTCTCACAGACTGTGAAATCAACTACGCTCAAATCGAAAAGGAGCTCTATGCCATTCTGTTTGGATGTAAACGTTTCCATCAGTACGTATATGGACGACAAGTCATTGTGGAATCCGACCACAAGCCCCTTAAGTCAATCATGAGGAAACCACTAGCTGCACCCCCGCCAAGGCTACAGAGAATGATCCTTCAACTACAAAAATACGACTTCACAATCACTCACCGTCCAGGCAAAGACATCCCTGTCGCAGACACACTCTCCAGGAAGTTTCTTACCTACAAGGACAGCAGCCTCAGTGAGGGCATGGACATGCAAGTGCACACTGTGTACAGCAACTTACCAGTTAGTGACACGAAACTGAAGGAGATCCAAGCAGAAACAGACAAGGACTCACAACTCACACAGCTGAGGAAAGTCATACAGGATGGATGGCCTGAGGAGAGGAGAAAATGCCCTCAGAGCGTCTCAGTTCATCACGATGGTTCCAGAATTCTATCACAGATCAACGGAATCATTTTCAAAGGAGAGAAAATTATTATTCCTACCAGTCTCAGAGAAGAGATTTTGACAAAGATCCATGCTGGACACATGGGCATGGAAAAGTGCAAACAGAGAGCACGGGACATTTTGTTTTGGCCTGGAATGTGCAAACAAATAGAGGACATTGTTGGTAGATGCACCATCTGTCTTGAAAGACGCCCCTCAAACACCAAAGAGACAATGTTACCTCACTGTATCCCAGACCGACCCTGGCAGGTCGTGGCAACCGATCTGTTCACCTGGAACAACGAGGACTACATCGTAACAGTGGACTACTACAGCAGATACTTCGAACTCGACAAGCTTCACAGCACCACATCTGCAGCTGTGATACACAAGCTGAAAGCCGCCTTTGCCAGGCATGGCATTGTTGAGACTTTAATATCTGACAATGGGCCCTGTTACAAATTAAATGAGTTTGAATCCTTCACAAAAGCATGGGAGTTCACACATGTCAACACAAGCCCACATTACCCTCAAAGTAATGGCCTTGCTGAAAAATCTGTGCAGATTGCTAAATCACTCATGGACAAAGCAAAAGCAGACAAGAGAGACCCCTACCTCAGTCTCCTTGAATACCGCAACACTCCAGTTGACAACTTCAAATCACCAGCCTAGCTGTTGATGAGCCGCAGACTTCGCTCAACCCTTCCCAGCACCAACCAGCAGCTGCAACCTGAGGTCGTCAGCTACAAGGAAATGCGTGAAAAACGTGCACAGAGACAACAACAACAAAAGCGATACTACGACAGGTCAGCTAGACCACTGCCACCACTGATCGACAGAGAGTCAGTTAGAATCCAGGAGCATGGCCTCTGGAAACCAGCAGTCGTCATCCAGCCAGCTGACACTGAACGTTCATATCACGTCCGCACCGCAGAAGGAGCGGTGTACCGCCGCAATCGTCGTCACTTACTGAACACAAAAGAACAACACACTGATGAGATGAACTGTTCCCCTGAAAGAGAACGTGATGGACTAAACACACACACAGCACAACATACACCACACTTACCTGCAACACCACAAGAGCTGTTGACTGACACAGAAGCATGCTCAGCATCATATCGCACAAGGTCAGGAAGAGAGGTCAAGCCCAGAGCTGTCCTCGACCTGTGAAATGTCAAAGGGTGTAGGCGGATCGCTGCCCTAAAAGAGTTCCAGACTGTAAACTTGTTATTGAAAGTTCACTTGAAATGCTTTGGTATTGTATTTGTTTGAAATGTTAAGATGTCATTTCTACAGTGAAAGCTGAGTTGCTGAGAATCCCTTGTTTGAAAAGTAACAGTATGTTGGATCATTGTTTCAGAGTCTATGTTGATTCATTTGGTGTATTATGCAATATAAATGGTTACTTACCTTTTGTTCAAACTACAGAGCATGTATTCAAAAGAAAAGCTTAGAATATGTAAAACATTTGTATTTTGTTTTAAAAGAAGGGGGATGTAATATCCATATGTGAATACATACCGAATTATAATTGGGTGCATTTTACCGCCGTATCCTACTGTGCGGTGATTGGTTAAGACCACCCAGACGGTTAGGTCATGGCAGTTGATTGTGGTTGGAGATAGGCGAACGTGTAGTTGTAGCTAGTTAATAAAGAGTTATGTTAAGAAACATCCTGTAGTTCTGCGTTTTATTATTTGTACAAAGCGTACAAAACAAGACACTTCCATTAGTTTGTTGTGTTGGATACTGTTCCATTTAAGCCATTCCAATGAGCCCGTCCTCCTACAGCCCCTCCCACTCGCCTCATCTGATTATTGTATATCATTCTGAAGATAAACATGTAGCACAGTCCCCACTAGGGTCGTCCACTGACCTCACAGTGGCACATAAATCCCAGAGGATCAGGCGCTGTCATTATCTGACCATGGCCTGTTAACAACAACACATCTTCAAACAGACTTTCATTGAGAGTCTTTACACATCTAAACAATGGAAGAATAAATACCCTAATGACAATCTTACCAATGAAGACCTCTGTAGTGGAACAGCACAGTTGGAGCCTCTGTAACAGTGAAAAAGCACAGCTGGTTAAGTGGAGTGCTTAAAATGCTTAAATACTGTATGTTTGTGGTGTTGAGTGGCTCTACAGTATTTAACATAATTGAGTTCTGGTATATAAAGCCTATTTGTTTACCATTTGATTTCTTGGCTTAGTTTATAAACTAGCGTAATTGTAATAAATCCGGTTGTGTCAATTAAATAAAAGTAATGTCAAGTGAATCATTGGTTGGTTGTGTTTCTTCTTCAAACAAATATCCACAATTTAATTTATTTTATATTTGTCTGATGCGCATGTGTTTGGATTTTGCCATTTTAGTTGTCACCAGTTACCACAGTCACAATGTAATAAACCCCGCCTATTTCTACCAATTTAAACCTAACCACATTACTAACCTTATGCCCAACCCGAACATTAAATTAAGACCAAAAATCGTATTTTTGTTTTTATACATTTTTACGATATAGACAATTTTGACGTTGACGCGGTGGTAACCCACTCACCGTGTCATCATCATCATCATTCCATTTCACTGGAAGATCTTAGCGCTGCTACATCATCTTGAGACAACTGCGAAACGAAGGAAATCCATCTCAGTCAAGAACCGAGTAAAGGAGGCGCCGATAGCTAGATTCCTGAACCTGTATTTCTCTATTGCTGGGGCAAATAAACGGTTCAGAAATGGTAAGAATAGCTTATTATTCTATTGTCTAAGTGCCATGAAGCTTTTATTTGAGCTAGTTAGTTAGCTATCCTCTAGCTAGCGAGGCAGCAGCTCGTTGTGGGTAGCCGCGCAAGCAGGAGATGTTTTGGCGAATAATCCTGACTCATTGAACAGGGTGCCATTTTAATTTATCGGAAATTATGGTTTTAACCTCATATTTAGTTAAGAATATTGTCTGGCTCGTCATAACCTTATCAAAATACTCAAACATGAATTAGACCGACGGCTAGCTATCGGGTTCAACAATGGCAGCTACGCTGTTTAGAAAACTAACCTAGCTAGCTAACGGCTGTCGTTCTTTCGGCTAACTTAGCTGCGTCAGCTAACGTTAGATACGTTAGCTGCCTTGTTATCCTGACCTAGTAATGGTGATGTTGCTTTAACTAGCCCATGAATGTGTTGGCTTCTATGTTGATTTAGCGAACAAGTAACTTATACCAATAATAACTAGCAAGCTTCAAAAAGTCACCGTGTTACGGTATGTGCTCAAATGTTTTGCTATTAGATAACGTTAGCGAGATAATGTTAAGTTAGTTGGCTGGCCAACAAGAACAGTTCATGACACTCACTAGTCTGGCTAAATGCTGTTGGCAAACCAGTCTGTCGTTTGGAGGGTATTGGTCTATATTTAGTTATGACAATACAGATGAGGTCGAAGGCAAGCTGCTTTTTGGCCTCTGTAACATTGAAGAGATTGCCCGCTAATGTACATTGAGCAAATTAAAACTAACGTTATTTATTTAGCCATAAATACTCTGTCCAACCAAAGTAATGAAGTCGTTACCCTCTTCGGACTCTGTCACTAAACTACACTCATTTGGTTTGAGTATCACAACAAACAATTATTTCTGCTCTGTCAAGGCAGAGTGGTAAACTGGGTGTAATGTAAGTGAGGGAAAGACAGTGTGTCAATGGAACAGGCGTCTTTCAGGTCATGTAGGCCTAGTTAGTGTTTGGTTTCAGTGGGACCGAAATCTGACCCTGTCTGCCTCACAATCACCACCCCAGTAATGGCTTCCCCACCATTCACTAACTACCCCATGATGGTTAGTAGGAGACAACCTCTTCAGGCTCTGTGCTTCCCTGACTTCCTCTGAGGCAGGACTTGTAGGAAATAGAGCAGAGCAGCTTGACATCTCACTTTTTTTACCTTTATTTATTTAACTAGGCAAGTCAGTTAAGAACGCATTCTTATTTATAATGACGGCCTACCGGGGAACAGTGGGTTAACTGCCTTGTTTAGGGGCAGAACGACAGATGTTTGCCTTGTCAGCTCTGGGATTCGATCCAGCAACCTTTCGGTTACTGGCCCAACGCTCTAACCACTAAGCTACCTGCTGCCCGTTCTGTTCCTCTGAATCAGTCAGCAAAGCGACCTGTTTGATACAGCCTGAGGAAACCTGGACGATAGACGTGTGTGTGTGTGTGCAAGGCTGAACACCCCCTCCCTGCCTTTACCTTAGATGACCTGTGTCTGTTTAACATGTGAGAGGCGTGCTGACTGCTGAGAGCTGTGACTATAAAATCAATCCTGGTGTGTGTGTGCGCACTAGCCTTTCAAATGCTGAGCTGAGTGAGAATCAAAAGCTGCATACACTAATGAAATAGCCTGCCTTATTGCCCCAAAACACACCCTCCACTCCAAGCTAGAAAGCAATTAAATGGTTCCCAATATGCTGTGATTTGACTACAGGATTGCATGTTCCCGAGGCACAGCTTTTGCGTTATCTGATACACAGTATCTCTGTTCTGTGAATGAATCCCTCTTTCACGGTTAGAGCATTGGGCCAGTAACCAAAAGGTTGCTGCTTCGAATACCCGAGCCGACAAGGTGAAAATGTGCCCATGAGCAAGGCACTTGACCCTAATTTGCTCCAGGGGTGCTGAACTATTATGGCTGAACCTATAAAACAACTCATTTGACTGCACCTATCTGGTGTATGTGGCAATGAAACATTTATTCATACATTTGTTTTGCTTGTGGCAGACTACACCTGAGGTTTACCTTTTTTTTTTTTTTTTTTTTAATGTATCATTTAGCAGACGCTCTTATCAAGAGCGATTTACAGTAGTGAGTGCATACATTTTCATACTGGTCCCCCTGCGGTAGTCAAACCCACAACCCTGGCGTTACAAGCGCCATGGTCTACCAACTCAGCCACACGGGACCTCGAGGCATTGGGTTTGTTAAACCTGTAGTCAATAAGGAAGTAGGTTAATCTTCTCTCGTTGAGAAGACCTGATTGGGTCGAAGGCTAGCGAGGTGGTTTAGCTCTGTGTTTCTATTTATTACATTGTTGGTGTGTGTTAATGTATATGTAGGCTATTAGGTAGGGCCAGGAAGATATCGGTATCACAATCTTTTTTTCCATGGCAAAAATGAAAACATGAAGCAGCACAACCTCTTTGGTCCTTTAAAAACCTGCTGTATGTAAAATATTGTGTGCTATAATACATAATGATGTTTGTTACCAACATTAGGGATGTTTCCTATAGAAGTTAAATCTGCTTTGTTTTGTTTCCTTGCCACGATACTAACGAGTATCGCGATACTGGTATCGTCCCGGGCCCTAGTAAGGTTCAGTGACTCTGGCCAGAACACAATGACTGAGGTAGCCTAATGAGATTTACCGGACTGCTTTCCCACGACCACGGCTCTCTCCCCTGACTCATTGTGCCATTATGGTTTCTCACGTTTGTGTTGTTAATGTATAATTTCCTGCAGAAAGGCCCAATTGGATTAGCTAGATATTAAAACATTAGCCTTACTGTTAGTGTAAGCAGTTGTAGGGTTGGTGAACCTTATTTGGATCACCATTAGCTGACACCATTAGTAAGGTTACATTACTGTTCTTGTCATGTGTTGACACGCTAGTCTAGCACAGATGTTAGTTTCTATTAGCAATCAGCCCTGAGGTGTAAACTACAATAACGGTTCAATGAGTTAGCCAGCTAACTTGTCTAAATGTTCTGAAACAACTTAGTATTTAATTTTTTATAGATACAGTTGAAATGGGCATGGTCTCTGACTCAACAACCAAAAACAGATATCTGAGTTTAGCTTTCTTAATGAAACAAAAAAGCAATAGGTATTTTGGTTGTTTATCAAAGTTAGCTGGCTAACTTATTGAACCTCCTTTTGTAGTATACCCCTCTGTGGTCTTTCCTAGAAACAACACATGATGGGGTCATGAAATTTGCAGTAGAGGAACATGATGACGTTGATGTGCCAGAGTTTCAGGTTTCACAACTAACTGTGAGGAAATCACTGTCATGGCCTCCATGTTCACAGCATGGACATCCTGTAAGTTACTCACTCACCCCCCCCCCCCCTTCTCTCTTTATTAAAGGACTCCTGCCATCATGTGTACACACACAGATACTTACACACACACACCGTAAACAAGTGACCACTGCTACTGGTGTGTCTAAATATAACATGGGAGAACTAGGCCTATCCACCAATCTAGTGCTGGTCATGAGCACAAACGCACACAAACTGCTTGTCAACAGTGTCAGGAAGTAAATAGTGTTAAGGTTGCAACACAAACAAACATCCTCAGCCTTGGGCCTAAATGACGGTAAATGACCAGAGATGGAGACAAGGCTGGCTGTCCTCTGCTATATATAGACCCTCTGCCTGGCTGTCAACAACAATGAGCCTCACTTCCCTTCTCTCTCTTCATATCTTTGTAAATTGGAGAGGGACATTGTTGATGTTGCCATTTCCTGGTCTCCTGGCCAATCAGGGTTTATATTACATAGCGACGTATCTGACTGTAATCAATGTCTTTGGACTGTGGAGAGCTCCTCTCATGTTGAATGTACTGCTGTTTCTGTCACATTATTCGAGGCCAGTCTGCCTGCCAGAGGACTGGGAAGGAAGTAGCCTGGCCCTAAAGTGGACTAATCTGTCATTAGCTAGCTGTAATCACGTAGTTCATAGTTCAGCTGCTAGAAAGAACAGCAACCACTGTTAGTAACCACTGGTTTCTCTCATTCCTCCAGGTCTTGTGGTGAGGTGTTGCTGCATAAGGCTGTGAGGAGGAGCAACTGACGACAGAGCCAAACTTACTGACACGCACTCACCAGCCTCCCATGGACGGCACACTCTGAGACAACACTTGAGAGGAGAGAAACAACAGGAGTGGGAGCAGAGGAGAGAAGAAGGAGCTGAGGAGAGCAGGAGGGACGTGACGATGTCGTCCAACAGGGGCCAGAACCCACATGGGCTGAAGCAGATCGGGCTGGACCAGATCTGGGACGACCTGAGGGCTGGCATCCACCAGGTGTACACACGGCAGAGCATGGCGAAGTCACGCTACATGGAGCTCTACACGTATCCCACACGCTAAGGGGGGTGAAGGCCAGGGGAGGTGGTGGAATTTAAAGGGTTATTAAGTTGGTAAGGCTGCTGTGATTTCCCTTTTGAAGGGTGTTTAAGGTTTATATGTCCTATTTCCCAAAGTGGAAGCTCACAGCAGTATGCAGTGTATAGTGCAGTGTCATTATGGTGTTGTGTTCATGGGTGTGTCCTAGTGGTGCAATACTTACTGATGGGCTAGGTCACATCACATGTAGAGAGGTCAGAGTCCTGCTGCAATAGACCTGATACCACCACAGTGTTTCTGTCTTAACTCCCCTGCCTGTCAGCCATGTGTATAACTACTGTACCAGCGTGCACCAGTCCAGTCAAGGCCGGGGATCTGCCGTCCCCAACAAGCCCTCCAAGAAGAGCAGTACTCCTGGGGGGGCCCAGTTCGTAGGCCTGGAACTCTACAAGAGACTCAAGGAGTTCCTCAAGAACTACCTCACCAGTCTGCTCATGGTGAGTGGTACAGTGACATGGGGATTCCATCCTCTCCTGACCCACTGGCACTTTGATGACCTTTCACAGCTTTAATGTGTGGTTGGATACAAGGAAAATATGGTGCCAATTCCACTTATCATTGTTTACTCTTTCTCTTGAACTGTACCTTATTTTGTTTGGTGACCAATGCATCTTCCATCTCCCTCCTCTACTCGCTCTCTCTCTCCCAGGATGGTGAGGACCTGATGGATGAGTGTGTGTTGAAGTTCTACACACAGCAGTGGGAGGACTACCGGTTCTCTAGTAAGGTGCTGAATGGGATCTGTGCTTACCTCAACAGGCACTGGGTCAGACGTGAATGTGATGAGGGACGCAAGGGCATCTACGAGATCTACTCGGTGAGAGGGAGGGAGGGGGTGTCTTTGTGTGTGTCAATTTTCAACTGTAAAAGATGAGTGAATTATGACATTAGTTTATCCTCTCTCCTCCATTTATCCCTCCTGCCCTCTCTTCTGTAGTTGGCTTTGGTAACGTGGAGGGAGTGTCTATTCAGACCCCTAAACAAACAGGTGGGTATGATGATGTCACATCTGACTGACACAACACACGCACGGTAAATAGAATCACCAACCACGTCAGTTCAGTGTGTTTCACTGTGTCGTTCTATGTGTAACTGGTGTAGCGATGGAAAGAGCTGCCATCTTATTCTAAGACGGTGAACAATGTAATTCATACATTCATTGACTTTACACCGCTCGCTCTCAGGTAACGAATGCGGTCCTGAAGCTCATCGAGAAGGAGAGGAATGGAGAAACCATCAACACCAGACTTATCAGTGGTGTGGTGCAGTCCTACGGTACAACACACCTCAAACCAATCCACTTCAAGTTTTCACTTAGACACGCGTTTATGAAATATCACATTCCAGCACATCGCAGAATTCTCTCTATAGAAGAATTCAGAAGTCTCAGACGTGTGTGTGTGTGTGTTGTCTCGTATAGTGGAGCTGGGGCTGAATGAGGAGGATGCGTTTGCTAAGGGTCCTACGCTGTCGGTGTATAAAGAATACTTTGAGTGCCAGTTCCTCACGGACACCGAACGCTTCTACACACGAGAGAGCACCGAGTTCCTCCAACAGAACCCTGTTACTGAGTACATGAAGAAGGTGAGGATGGAGGGGGGGAAAAAGAGGGTGGGGGTAGCAGCAGTGACGGGTGTAGGTGTAGCTCCATGAAAGCACCAGGAAGTTAACCTTGTGTCTCTGTGTGTGTAGGCCGAGGCCCGTCTGCTAGAGGAACAGAGACGTGTGCAGGTGTACCTCCATGAGTCCACTCAGGATGAGCTGGCTAGGCGGTGTGAACAGGTGCTCATAGAGAAACACCTGGAGATCTTCCACACAGAGTTCCAGAATCTACTGGATGCTGACAAGAACCAAGGTAGGAAATGGTGTAGGGGGGTTTTCAGCTGCTCAACCCAGGAAATGGAAAATACAATAGAGAATAAGCATAAGGAGTTATATATGCCTTGCTGTTATGAGTGCCTGTGTTTTTACACAAAAGTTGTGTGTACTCAGTCTCATTCTCTCCTCTACCTCATTCTCTTAATTTCTCTTTTCCTCCCTCTCTCAGATCTAGGTCGGATGTATAACTTGGTGTCTCGTATAACGGATGGCCTGGGAGAGCTAAAGAAACTCCTAGAAACGCACATCCACAACCAGGGCCTGGCAGCTATAGAGAAATGTGGAGAGGCCGCTCTCAACGTATGTGTACACACACACACACACGTGTATATATATTAGAGGTCGACCGATTAATCGGAATGGCCGATTTCAAGTTTTCATAACAATCGGAAATCTGTATTTTTGGACGCCGATTTGCCCTACATTGCTTTACATTGCACTCCACGAGGAGCCTGCCTGTTACGTGAATGCAGTATAATATTATTTTTTACCTTTATTTAACTAGGCAAGTCAGTTAAGAACACGTACTTATTTTCAATGACGGCCTAGGAACGGTGGGTTAACTGCCTTGTTCAGGGGCAGAACAACAGATTTTTACCTTGTCAGCTCGGGGATTCAATCTTGCAACCTTACGGTTAACTAGTCCAACGCTCTAACCACCTGCTTTACATTGCACTCCACGAGGAGCCTGCCTGTTACGCGAATGCAGTAAGAAGCCAAGATAAGTTGCTAGCTAGCATTAAACTTATCTTAAAGAAAACAATCAATCAATCATAATCACTAGTTAACTACACATGGTTGATGATATTACTAGTTTATCTAGCCTGTCCTGCGTTGCATATAATCGCTTAGGTACACGTTGCTCCAACCATAAACATCAATGCCTTTCTTAAAATCAATACACAAGTATATATTTTTAAACCTGCATATTTAGTTAATATTGCCTGCTAACATGAATTTCTTTTAACTAGGGAAAATGTGTCACTTCTCTTGCAAACAGAGTCATGGTATATGCAGCAGTTTGGGCCGCCTGGCTCGTTGCGAACTGTGAAGACTATTTCTTCCTAACAAAGACAGCCGACTTCGCCAAACGGGATGATTTAACAAAAGCGCATTTGCCAAAAAAGCACAGTCGTTGCACGACTGTACCTAACCATAAACATCAATGCCTTTCTTAAAATCAATACACAGAAGTATATATTTTTAAACCTGCATATTTAGCTAAAAGAAATCCAGGTTAGCAGGCAATATTAACCAGGTGAAATTGGGTCATTTTGCATTCATTGCACGCAGAGTCAGGGTATATGCAACAGTTTGGGCCGCCTGGCTCGTTGCGAACTAATTTGCCAGAATTTTACGTAATTATGACATAACATTGAAGGTTGTGCAATGTAACAGGAATATTTAGACTTAGGGATGCCACCCGTTAGATAAAATACGGATCGGTTCCGTATTTCACTGACAGGAAAAACGTTTTGTTTTCAAGATGATAGTTTCCGGATTCGACCATATTAATGACCTACGGCTCGTATTTCTGTGTGCTATTATGTTATAATTAAGTCTATGATTTGATAGAACAGTCTGACTGAGCGATGGTAGGCAGCAGCAGGCTCGTAAGCGTTCATTCAAACAGCACTTTTTTGCGTTTGCCAGCAGCCCTTCACAATGCATTGCGCTGTTTATGACTTCAAGCCTGTCAACTCCCAATATTAGGCTGGTGTAACAGATGTGAAATGGCTAGCTAGTTAGCGGGTGCGTGCTAATAGTGTTTCAAACGTCACTCGCTCTGAGACTTGGGAGTGGTTGTTCCCCTTGCTCTGCATGGGTAACGCTGCTTCGAGGGTGGCTGTTGTCGATGTGTTCCTGGTTCGAGCCCAGGTAGGAGCGAGGAGAGTGACAGAAGCTATACTGTTACACTGGCAATACTAAAGTGCCTATAAGAACATCCAATAGTCAAAGGTACATGAAATACAAATCGTATAGAGAGAAATAGTCCTATAATTCCTAGAATAACTACAACCTAAAACTTCTTACCTGGGAATATTGAAGACTCATGTTAAAAGGAACCACCAGCTTTCATATGTTCTCATGTTCTGAGCAAGGAACTTAAACGTTAGCTTTTTTACATGGCACATATTGCACTTTTACTTTCTTCTCCAACACTTTTGTTTTTGCATTATTTAAACCAAATTGAACATGTTTCATTATTTATTTGAGGCTAAATTGATTTTATTGATGTATTATATTAAGTTAAAATAAGTGTTCGTTCAGTATTGTTGTAATTGTCATTATTACAAATAAATTAAAATCTGCCGATTTTAATCGGTATCGGCTTTTTTGGTCCTCCAATAATCGGTATCGGCTTTGTAAAATCATAATCGGTCGACCTCTAGTATATATGTATGTGTTTGTCCCTCCTAGGACCCTAAGGTGTATGTCCAGACCACACTGAACGTCCATAAGAAGTACAACGCTCTGGTCATGTCTGCCTTCAACAATGACGCTGGCTTCGTAGCTGCTCTAGACAAGGTGCACTCTAGCTTTTAATAAACAACTTTTTTGTCCTTGAAAAAAAAACAGTACGGATTCCTATATAAATACCCAGAACTTATGTTGTAGCGCGTTCTCTCTCCAGGCGTGTGGTCGTTTCATCAACAACAACACGGTCACTAAGATGGCCCAGTCCTCCAGTAAATCACCTGAACTACTGGCTAGATACTGTGACTCTCTGCTCAAGAAGAGGTGGGTAATCTACTGTATGGCGCTGGGGCTATTGTCTCTCTGACATAACTAAACATTCACTGTGTTCTGTTGTTCTCAAGTTCTAAGAACCCAGAAGAGGCAGAGTTGGAGGACACACTCAACCAAGTGGTGAGGACCTACTCTTCGTTCATAAACCTTTTGACTTTCTCTTCAGAACTAATTTGAGTTACCAACTGTCTCAACCTCATATCTCAATAAACCTTTCATATGTTGATCATCCCTCAGATGGTGGTGTTTAAGTACATAGAGGACAAGGATGTGTTCCAGAAGTTCTATGCTAAGATGCTGGCTAAACGCCTCGTCCACCAGAACAGTGCTAGCGATGACGCAGAGGCTAGCATGATCTCCAAACTCAAGGTCTGTACCATATACAGTATCTCACAGAAGTGAGTACACCCCTCACATTTTTGTAAATATTTGTGTATATCTTTTCATGTGACAACACTGAAGAAATGACACATTGCTACAAAGTAAAGTAGTGAGTGTACAGCTTGTATAACAGTGTAAATTTGCTGTCCCCTCAAAATAACACAACACAAGCCATTAATGTCTAAACTGCTGGCAACAATAGTGAGTACACCCCTAAGTGAAAATGTCCAAATTGGGCCCAATTAGCCATTTTCCCTCCCCGGTGTCATGTGACTCGTTAGTGTTACAAGGTCTCAGGTGTGAATGGGGAGCAGGTGTGTTAAATTTGGTGTCATCGCTCTCACACTCCCTCATACTGACTGGTCACTGGAAGTTCAACATGGCACCTCATGGCAAAGAACTCTCTGAGGATCTGAAAAAAAGAATTGTTGCTCTACATAAAGATTGCCAAGAAACTGAGCTGCAGCACGGTGGCCAAGACCATACAGCGGTTTAACAGGACAGGTTCCACTCAGAACAGGCCTCGCCATGGTCGACCAAGGAAGTTGAGTGCACGTGCTCAGCGTCATATCCAGAGGTTGTCTTTGGGAAATAGACGTATGAGTGCTGCCAGCATTGCTGCAAAGGTTGAAGGGGTGGGGGGTCAGCCTGTCAGTGCTCAGACCATACGCCGCACACTGCATCAAATTGGTCTGCATGGCTGTCGTCCCAGAAGGAAGCCTCTTCTAAAGATGAATGCCAACATGTACTGTGACATACTGAAGCAGAGCATGATCCCCTCCCTTCGGAGACTGGGCCGCAGGGCAGTATTCCAACATGATAACGACCCCAAACACACCTCCAAGACGACCACTGCCTTGCTAAAGAAGCTGAGGGTAAAGGGGATGGACTGGCCAAGTATGTCTCCAGACCTAAACCCTATTGAGCATCTGTGGGGCATCCTCAAACGGAAGGTGGAGGAGTGCAAGGTCTCTTAACATCCACCAGCTCCGTGATGTCGTCATGGAGGAGTGGAAGAGGACTCCAGTGGCAACCTGTGAAGCTCTGGTGAACTCCATGCCCAAGAGGGTTAAGGCAGTGCTGGAAAATGATGGTGGCCACACAAAATATTGACACTTTGGGCCCAATTTGGATATTTTCACTTAGGGGTGTACTCACCTTTTGTTGCCAGCGGTTTAGACATTAATGGCTGTGTTGTGTTATTTTGAGGGGACAGCAAATTTACACTGTTACACAAGCTGTACACTCACTACTTTACATTGTAGCAAAGTGTCATTTCTTCAGTGTTGTCACATGAAAAGATATACTCAAATATTTACAAAAATGTGAGGGGTGTACTCACCTTTGTGATACTATACATACATACATACATACAAGCATTTATCCAATCTCACACAGACCGATCACCCCAAGGAATGTAAAAGAAAATATGTAATTTTGAAAGTATTGTGACTCTCTCTCCCTTAGCAAGCGTGTGGCTTTGAGTACACATCTAAACTACAGAGGATGTTCCAGGACATCGGAGTCAGCAAAGACCTCAACGAACAGTTCAAGAAACACCTGACCAACTCTGAACCTCTCGACTGTAAGCACCTGTTGGTTTGTCTAATAAACCTAATACTTCTGTTTACTGGTATTTGTTGTAAATGTGTTTCCAATGCTAAATAATGAGGTGTGTTACAGTGGACTTCAGTATCCAGGTGTTGAGTTCCGGGTCCTGGCCGTTCCAGCAATCATGCACCTTCGCTCTGCCCTCCGAGGTGAGGCTCAACTCAATACCAATTCAACCTTGTAACGATACACACATCACTCCTGTAACTCCAACACAACTTAATACAACAGAAAATACACTCCCCAACACATTTATTTGGACAGTGACGTTAACTTTTAATTTGGCTCTATACTCCAGCATTTTGGATTTGAGATCAAATGTTTTATGAGGCGATAGTACAGAATGTCGTCTTTTATTCTGAGGGTATTTCCATACTTATCTGTTTTAGAAATAAAAGGACGTCATGTATCTAGTCCCACCATTTGAAGGTGACATCAGTCAACTCAGCAAAAAAAAGAAACGTCCTCTCACTGTCAACTGTTTATTTTCAGCAAACTTAACATGTGTAAATATTTCTATGAACATAAGATTCAACAACTGAGACATGAACTGAACAAGTTACACAGACGTGACTAACAGAAATTAAATGTGTCAGTAAGTAACAGTCAGTATCTGGTGTGGCCACCAGCTGCATTAAGTACTGCAGTGCATCTCCTCCTTATGAACTGCACCGGATTTGCCAGTTCTTGCTGTGAGATGTTACCCCACTCTTCCACCAAGGCACCTGCAAGTTCCCGGACATTTCTTTGGGGAATGGCCCTAGTCCTCACCCTCCGATCCAACAGGTCTCAGACGTGCTCAATGGGGTTGAGATCCGGGCTCTTCGCTGGCCATGGCAGAACACTGACATTCATGTCTTGCAGGAAATCATGCACAGAACGAGCACTATGGCTGGTGTCATTGTCATGTCAGGATGAGCCTGCAGGAAGGGTACCACATGAGGGAGGAGGATGTCTTCCCTGTAACCCACAGCGTTGAGATTGCCTGCAATGACAACAAGCTCAGTCCGATGATGCTGTGACACACCGCCCCAGACCGAGACGGACCCTCCACCTCCAAATCGATCCTGCTCCAGAGTACAGGCCTTGGTGTAACGCTCATTCCTTCGACGATAAACGCGAATCCGACCATCACCCCTGGTGAGACAAAACCGCGACTCGTCAGTGAAGAGCACTTTTTGCCAGTCCTGTCTGGTCCAGCGACGGTGGGTTTGTGCCCATAGACGACGTTGTTGCCGGTGATGTTTGGTGAGGACCTGCCTTACAACAGGCTTACAAACACTCAGTCCAGCCTCTCTCAGCCTATTGCTGACAGTCTGAGCACTGTTGGCGGGATTGTGCGTTCCTGGTGTAACTCGGTCAGTTGTTGCCATCCTGTACCTGTCCCGCAGGTGTGATGTTCGGATGTACTGATCCTGTGCAGGTGTTGTTACACGTGGTCTGCCACTGGGAGGATGATCAGCTGTCCGTCCTGTCTCCCTGTAGCGCTGTCTTAGGCGTCTCACAGTACAGACATTGCAATTTATTGCCCTGGCCACATCTGCAGTCCTCATGCCTCCTTGCAGCATGCCTAAGGCACGTTCACACAGATGAGCAGGGACCCTGGGCATCTTTCTTTTGGTGTTTTTCAGAGTCAGTAGAAAGGCCTCTTAGTTTCCTAAGTTTTCATAACTGTGACCTTAATTGTCTACCGTCTGTAAGCTGTTAGTGTCTTAACGACTGTCCGAGGTGCATGTTAATGAATTGTTTATGGTTCATTGAACAAGCATGGGAAACAGTGTTTAAACCCTTTACAATGAAGATCTGTGAAGTTATTTGGATTTTTACGAATTATCTTTGAAAGACAGGGTCCTGAAAAAGGGACCTTTTCTTTTTTTGCTGAATTTATTTGGACAAATTCACTTGTATTACATTTAGTCTAAAGTTTGGTATTTGCTCCCATAGTCCTAGCACAATCACTTTTATTGTAAATAAGAATAGAATGTTTCTGAACACTTCTAAATTAATATGGATGCTACCATGATTATGGATAATCATGAATGAATCGTGAATAATGATGAGTGAGAAAGTTAGAAATGCACAAAGATCATGTCCTTAAAACATGCTAACCTCTCACCATAACCAATAAAAGGGAAGTAAATGTTTTTGGGGGGTATGATATTTATGCCTCTAGCTTTCTCACTCCAAATGCTTATGACCCCTTCAAATGGATGAACTAGATGCATAAAGTGCTTTCATTTCAAAACGGTAAAACGTATGTATAAAAAAGAAATGTCCATAAATAAAATGTGACATTCTGTACCGTCACCTCATATGAAACACTTGATCTCATATCCAAATGATAGAGTATATAGAAACCAATTAAAAGTTTTAGCTTCACTGACCAAATACGTAGGGGAGAGGAGACATAATGCATCAACCTCTCGTCCTCCAGCTGGAGCGTAGCTACCAGCGGTTCACCGCATTCTACGGCAGCAGACACAGCGGTCGGAAACTCACCTGGCTCTACCACCTGTCTAAAGGAGAGCTGGTCACCAACTGCTTTAAAAACAGGTACAAAGTTGGTACAAGGTCACTTCTCACTAGAATCTGGAAATGTACGTCATCACAGATTTAATTCAATGTATGTTCCAGGTACACTCTGCAGGCCTCTACCTTCCAGATGGCTATCCTGCTGCAGTACAACACAGAGGACCTGTACTCTGTACAACAACTCACTGACAGCACACAGATCAAAACCGTGAGTTATGCTCATACTGTGCTCTAAATAGAGATGTATTAAATGTGAATAAATGCTTTTAAATTACCCCTGATGAGATTAGCACATTTGTATTTCACTGGCTGTGAATATTGTTTTTACCATTTTGTTGTTTTTAGGACATTCTGGTTCAAGTGTTGCAGATCTTGTTGAAATCCAAATTGCTGGTAAGTGCAAGTCAAGTAGAATGTGTTGTGTAATGCTAGTCCGTTCACTAGAGGGCTCTGGAGTATAAAATCCTACACGCTGATGGAAAGTAGTGACTCAAATCAAATTTTGTTGGTCACATACACATGGTTAGCAGATGTTAATGCAAGTGTAGTGAAATGCTTGTGCTTCTCGTTCCGACAGTGCAGTAATATCTAACAAATTTAGAATGACTACCTTACATTTGTGTATAAGGGGATGGAATAACAATATGTACGTGCGGCGTAGGATATGTCAACATTATTAAAGTGACTAGTGATACCATTATTAAAGTGGCCAGTGATTTGAGTCTGTTGGCAGCAGCCTCTCTGTTAGTGATGGCTGTTTAACAGTGTTGAGAGAGAGAGAGAGAAGCAGTTTTTCAGTCTCGGTCCCAGCTTTGATGCACTGTAATGCGGTCTGTGTGTCAGGTCCTGGAGGATGAGAACGCTAACATAGACGAGGTGGAGTTCAAACCAGAAACCCTGATCAAACTCTTCCTGGGATACAAGAAGTAAGTCCGCTCTCTGTTTCTCCTTTTGTGTTGTCTGGTTCTTGTGCGTTTTCTGTCTAAGCATAGATTTAATCCTTAAAAAAAGAAATGGTTGTTCATGTCACCAGTAAGAAGCTGCGTGTGAACATTAACGTTCCAATGAAGACTGAACAGAAACAGGAGCAGGAGACCACACACAAGAACATAGAGGAGGACCGCAAGCTCCTCATACAGGTGTGTTCCCGACCGCAAATACATGCTTGTTGAAACTCATGTACTGAATTTCTCTTTCAGCGTGTATCACTAAGTATTATGAACTGTGTAGGCTGCCATAGTGAGGATAATGAAGATGAGGAAGGTTCTGAAACACCAGCAGCTCCTGGCTGAAGTCCTAAACCAGCTCTCGTCCCGCTTCAAACCCAGAGTCCCTGTCATTAAGGTAACACACACTCCTACCTGTCCCAGAGTCCCTGTCATTAAGGTAACACACACTCTTACCTGTCCCAGAGTCCCTGTCATTAAGGTAACACACACTCTTACCTGTCCCAGAGTCCCTGTCGTTAAGGTAACACACACTCTAACCTGTCCCAGAGTCCCTGTCATTAAGGTAACACACACTCCTACCTGTCCCAGAGTCCCTGTCATTAAGGTAACACACACTCTTACCTGTCCCAGAGTCCCTGTCATTAAGGTAACACACACTCTTACCTGTCCCAGAGTCCCTGTCATTAAGGTAACACACACTCTTACCTGTCCCAGAGTCCCTGTCATTAAGGTAACACACACTCTTACCTGTCCCAGAGTCCCTGTCATTAAGGTAACACACACTCTTACCTGTCCCAGAGTCCCTGTCATTAAGGTAACACACACTCTTACCTGTCCCAGAGTCCCTGTCATTAAGGTAACACACACTCTTACCTGTCCCAGAGTCCGTCATTAAGGTAACACACACTCTTACCTGTCCCAGGGTCCCTGTCATTAAGGTAACACACACTCTTACCTGTCCCAGAGTCCCTGTCATTAAGGTAACACACACTCTTACCTGTCCCAGAGTCCCTGTCATTAAGGTAACACACACTCCTACCTGTTGCAACAACTGTAATATTTTTGTCTTTAAGTACATCTTTTTCACCCCCTTCCCTCTCTGCCCCCTTTTTTCTCTGCTACCCTTGTCTCTCCTCTGTAGAAGTGTATAGACATCCTGATAGAGAAGGAGTATCTGGAGAGAGTGGATGGAGAGAAAGACACGTACAGCTACCTGGCTTAACCCGCCCCTTCCCTCTTATTTTTGTCTTTTTTTTTTTATGTCCGAGTAATAAAGTGTGGTTCTTCTGACTGGCAGACGTGTGTGCTCTCAGTGGGACATATACACATGGACACACGATCTTGTTTTGATATGCAAATATGATCACCCCCCCCCAAACCCTCACCCCATGGCATAGTGCGAAGTCCAACCAGAGAGCTGTGTCCATAGTTACTGCATGCAACTGCCTCCCTGCTAGCCTGGTCTGATTGATATCCTACGAAGCAGGTTTGAGAAATTAGCGAGGTAACTTTGGTCAACTGAGTTCAACTCAAGATAAGCGGTCATACGAAAGTGGCTCACCTTTTAGCCAGGTACATTTATATGGCAATGAATCCTTCAGAACTACCCTGCTGAGGCAGGCTAACTCATTGCTAACTCCACTTACCTTGAGTGAAATGACTGGGCCTTGAGATGAGGACCAATGAAATCAGATTCCCTCATCAACCCCTTCATTTCAGAAAGATGACTGATATTTGACGAATCAAATGTTATGTTAAAATCACATTACATATTTTAGTAATGTCAGAATGCATTTTAAACTTAACGCAATGTAACTTTTGTATGACTTAATACAAACAAGTGTGTGTATAAGAGAGGGGGGAGCTTGTGCATTGATAAGCACACCAAAGCAGGCATTAATTACAAATAAAGACAGCATCTCACACCGCAGTCTGCAAGATGCATTTTGATTTCGGCACAAATTAAAATGTTAAACTGAGTCGCCCATGGATTGATTTGTCTCATGAGTTGGCCGTGCGACATGCACGCGCAGTTACAAGCCTGCCAGAGTTAGACATTTTGACCGTTGTAGTGTACGGATAAAGCCTGAGCTGGTTTGTTTTAGAAAACCCAGAGTAGATCTAGCGTTCTTCGTAGGATACTCAGGTGTTGTAGCAGCCAACTATCGTTATCATCCCAGACAAACATGACAACACATGCACTAGGAGGAGTTGGCTGAAGCACTGGACCAGTACGCTACCTCCATATAGCCAGAGTAGAGAGATGACTGGTTTTAGCACCGGTCCGGATGAAGGAAATCAGTTGTCTGGATAAAATGGAGACGCCCCTGCAATTTAGATCTGAGTCGGAGGGCTCTATTCAATCTGTATCGCTGAAGTTCAGCGGAGACTGCATTCACGGTAAACGCTACATATTGCCTCAAACTACCTTTTAAGTTCTATCGCGTAGAGCACTGAATCAGCACTGCTAAAGTGTTGGATCCACTGAACTGGTGCCCCATCCCAAACCCAGCCTCTTCCCCCACTGGGTCTTGTAAAATCCCTGGTAAGGGGTTAAGGTTTCATAGGGTATTGGACCTGTAACCCCTGTATCGTTACTGCAATGAGGAAACCATTTGTATAGTATGGTTAATTTTACAAATGTGTGCTAAATAAAGTCAAGGTTTCTCTAGTGGTCTTGTCACTGGCTGGGTTGTTACTTACACCAAGATGTGGTGTGAATTTATTATAAACTGGGTGGTTCGAGCTCTCAATGCTGATTGGCTGGCAGCCGTATACCACAGGTATGACAAAACATTTATTTTTACTGCTCTAATTACATTGGTAACCAGTTTATAATAGCAATGAGGCACGTCGGGAGTTTGTGGTATATGGCCTATGTACCACACTCCCTCGTGGCTTATTGCTTAATTATAGCACTGTATAGTCTATACCGCTCGTTTAACAACTCTTTGAAAATAATTGTTTGTGCAAAATTACTCATTACTGAAGTGGTTTTAAAATGCATATGAGAAGGCTTTGGTTGTCAGTGGTTCAAAAAACAATTTGACACCTTCATTTTCTTTTATTCTGGATCACTTTGAACAATACTCCCTGTAAAGACAGTAAAAATCAGCACCTTGGAAATCAGACAGTAGTGGTCCCGGCTAGACAACTGGAGGAAACGTTAGACAACATTCAATATATAATTTGTATAGAGCAGTTTCCCTATTCCATATGACAGAAGCACCATTGTTCTATGTAGTAGGCCTATATTTCGATGAACATTCTGTAATGTTCAATCCCACTGCACGCCAGCTGGCTCTACAACTCAGGAAGTATACATCCTAACAGATGGGTGAGATACTAGTCCTCAGGAGCTGCTGTATCTGCTGGTTTTCCAGTCAGACCGATTTAGACCTGGTGTGAGCTGTGACATTGGATCTCCCAAGAACCAGAGTTCCCCACCCCTGTACTAACATGAGCAACAAACTACTTAAAACAAAGGAGATAGGCTCCTGACTTCCATCTAAACACAACCGTCAGTCATCTAGATCTGTCTGTAGGTCTTTACAGAGCTCTCTCAGTTGCTGGTAAAAGTTGACAAAGTTACAGTTGTAAAAACAGGAGATAAAATCGGAGCAGTTCGTCCCACTGCAGGTGAAGACGTGAACATTACTTAACATTATTCAAGGCTGGTTGTATTGGTTCAAGTCTGCAGTATTCACAAGCACCAGGCATCACTAGATTATAGTAGCAGTGAGGTCTTCCCGGGACTACAAACATGGAAGCGTTCGTCATCATGCATTAACCAGATTGAGGATACATCTTTATCAATAAATCAACACTTAAGGGCTCTAATCAAGTGACTATTCAGTGTTCTAACGACGAGATTCAAGGCACAGCAGAAGTGGATACCTGGGGCCGTTTACAAAACATCAAGGTTTAAAATGTGAGAAAACATCACACCGTCTTAGTTAGCACCATCTAGAATAGAGATTGTATCAAAGCATGCCTCAGGTGGTCAAAGGTCATCAAATGTTCAAAACTTGAAGAAATGAAAGACAGAATATAGTTTTAGGAATAAACCAGAAGTCAGAGAAAAAAAAAAAAAACAGGTAGTGCTGCTGGTCAACATGCATCGTACACTGTCACCTCATATCAGGCTATATAGTCTCAAAACAACGTTCCGGCATTCAAGAGTGCGTCTGTGGGGTCTGAGACTAAGGTTTGGACACTGGCTAGGGGAGGGGGATAAAGTCAGTCACAGATGTTTTTAACCTGCATTTAGTCTAGCTGGTGGTCAGGGGCTAAGTAAAATGTTCAACAACCACTTGTTATGGTTGAGTCAATGTGTCCATGGATTTGGATCAAGTATAAAAAGCGTAACAGAGCTAAAGAGATCCCCGCAGTGGATTTATTAAGACCTGTTTGTGTTTGTTAGCTGTAATTGGAGGAAAGACCATTCTAGTGACCATAGCAATGAGTCCTACATAACTCAGAACAGGAAGATTTGTTGGTAGAAAAACTATTGAAAGTGGGGAAAAAAAAGGTCAAAACTTCCAAGAATTCTTGAAGCATCCCAGGATTCCGACAATGAGCCGTTTGTGTTTCCTGAAGAGAAGAGTGTGCGTGCGTGTGTAAGGCCTTTGATCTAGAGGTAGAAAAGGGGATCATGGCATCTCTGATTCCCGCTCGATGCCGACGTACTTCAGAGCATCAGCTTGACTGTACCTGAGAGAGATAAGACAAGTTAGCTACAGATGTCAAATCAACCACAAAGTGTGTCAATGAGACCAAACAAGGAGCAAGTTTTAGACACCCTCCTCACGGGGTATTCAGATTGAAATGTCTGCAGACAGGCTGGTTAGCAACCCTTATATACTGACCGGTAGTCAAAGAAGAGCTCTTCTCCAGTCTGGATGGTTCTCTTAGCGAAGATCCCTATCCTGTGGTCCCCATTCACCATCATCACTGCAGAGAGAGGAGGAGAAAGACTGTTAGCACAACACAGAGGTCTTATCAGTGAAACTCTACATCAGAGTGTAACGTCTGTTGGTCCCATCTGCTGGTATATTAGGTTATACACAACAGACGGGATCAGCTGACATACTATACATCTGGTGGTTTAAACAGTACCGTAGCACACCTCGGTCTGATCCTCTCTGGAAACAGTCACCCAAAATCAACTAATGAAAGGGATTATGGCATTGTCTGACCTTTTGCATAGCAGTTGGGGTGGACGGAATGGTTGGCGAAACGAATCTTGTTTCCTTTCCTAGTAGCATCCACTACAAAGTCTGGGGTGGAGAGAGAGAAAGAATTAGCTTTCCCTCCCACTTAGCTTATCAAAAACAGTATTTCAATACTTTTGTATGCGTGTGTTACCGTTGTTGAGGTTGAAGAGGAAGCTACACATGTATTTGTCGTAGACCTTTCCTCTGCGATCCGCCTCATCTTGGGAGATTATCTACAAGGAGTGGAGAGAAAAACAATCAACACGGAGAACAAAACAATTATTTTCCACAGGCTTGTACATTACACACAAGTCAAACAAAACCATCACCCTGAAAGACACAGGGCCGAGTCTCACCTCCCCACAGTACTCAGAGATGAACTCATTCTTCTGAACTGGCTCTTTGATGAAGATGCCCCAGCCTGCTACGTCAGACGGAGCTAGGAGCAGGTGCTGAGAGGGGGGGGGAACCACAAGAGTGAGCTACTGATATCAAGTGTGTGTGTGTGTGTGTGTGTGTGTGTGTGTGTGTGTGTGTGTGTTACCTTCTTGGCTCCCCTCTGTATGGAGCAGTTTTTACAGGAGACGTTCTTGCTGTCCCAGTGTTCAGCGGCTCCGCAGGTCAGACACAGGTCAGGGTCACACTCTCTGACGGCCAGGTAACACGGACACTGTTTAGTATTACACTGGGCCTTACACCTGCAGCCTGGGAAACGGTTCTGACCTACACACACACACACACACACACACACACACACACACACACACAGAGAGAGAGAGACGGTTCGAGAGTGTGGACTGGTTTGCACTGTAATTATGGATCCAAATAAAGTATTAAAACATTTCCTCACACTCTGAGCTGCACTGGCAGAACTTCTCACAGAAGTTCTGAGCAGTGACACAGGGACAGGAGGAGTCACAGGGCTGGCGGGGGTGGTCACATGGCTGGTAGTTATACACGTGGTTGGATGAACCATCTACAGGGGGAGGGGTCAAGCACAGGTCAGCACTGTCACACAACAAAGATAAAAACTGATAAATTAATCACAATGATCAAAAGAACACATTCAATCACATTCTAAGATTGAGCGAGGCTGTAATGTCAGGAGAGTTCTAGAGACAATCGTCACCTTTCTTCAGTTGGATCTTCCTGCAGTGAGTGGCCCACAACCTAAAAAAGGAGATTGTGAGTAGTCTTTTCCATGGAAGCTAACAACCAGAGCTTCTGATTATGTCCTGCAGTCAAGCCCATTACTGCACCCTGAAGTAAGCCCATTACTGCACCCTAAAGTAGTCTGTCCATATTTGGGCATGGCGTACCTGTGTTTCCTCTTCTTCTTCCGAGGGGGCGTGTCTTCGTCCTCAGCCGGAGCGCGAGCGATGATACTAGACTCCTTCACTCTGAACTCATATACCTAGAGACACACCCATTACCAGACAATATACAAAATGTCTTTCCATAAAACCTGCCAAGTAAAGAGGAAGTCATGGGAGAGAAAGCTAGAGAAATGCATAGGTGCTGTGGTGATAGAAACAGACCTGTCTGCAGGTCTTGGTTCCTATGAGCCGTGCTATAGCGCAGTAGTTGTCGTAGTAGGTTCCGATGAGAACCCTAAAGAGTGAAGCTTCGGCTCCGCTCCAATCAACAACCTGAGGATCACACGTCAGCTTCAACTTCACTGGAGTCTGGCACCGTGAGTTACCCTCTGGATTACACAAAAGGCAATGGTTAGTCTGTGGATGCGTGCATAGGACTGGGTATGGTGTTTGGCTGGCGCACGTGTGTATGTACCTGAACTGCTGGTGGTCTCGTCCTTCTTGTCATCATCGTCATCATCATCATCATCTTCTTCTTTGTCGTTATCGTCGTCTTTCCCCTCCCGCTCGCTGTCCGTGTCTTTGGTATCCGTGGAGACTGTTGGTGTACTGGGCCGGCTGTTGCCGCTGGGTCGTCCCCGGCGACGACTCACTGGGCGTTTGGAAGGGGTCTTGGACCTCTCGGGTGCCATGCCGTCAGGATACTCCCTCACCAAACCATCCTAGACAACCACCAAAGAACAACAGTCAGAACTGAAGGTGTCTGAGTGTGTGTCTGAGTGTACGTCTGAGTGTACTTGCCTGCACCAGGTACATGTAGCACTCGTCACCACAGGGTTTACTGTCCACCAGATTCTCCATGTTCTTACGCTTATAGGTGTTAGGAGTCGCATGGAAGGCTGGAGAGAGAGAGACGAGAGAGATGAGTGGTCATAGTGAAGTCAGAGTGTTGGTGCATAACAGTCCAAATGTGGTGAGAGAGAGTGTGTGTCCGTACACTCACGGTGCAGGAAGCAGTCGTATTTGAAGCAGCGTCGGCAGAAGAGTGTGTGGAAGGAGTGTAGACTCTGTTCCCTCTGAACGGAGCGAGCGTTGGGGCCGTCCATGTTAGGAGTACACTCTGGAGGCAACGCACCGGGCAACTGGGGCTCTGTCAGCTCCTTGTACCTGATCACTCACACACACCATTAGATCTGAGGCAGGACGGGAATATGCACTACTGACACAATAACCGTATTATCGTGTAACCAACAATTATGGACAATAACTGAGCTAAAAGAAAGTGTCATAATAATTTTCATAGATTCATTTTATGGGGGGAATTCAACTATATTTTCAAGTAGATATAGTTTACCCAATAGCAGTATTTATTTTTTACATCAAGAGGGTAAAGTTGGTAATGGTTTAACAACCAGAACGGCACAGTTGAGAGAAGGTTCATTTCCAAAACCTCCAAACATTAGTTTGAGAGACAGGGTGCCATCAAAGCTGTGTTGTATTCATTAGGTATGATAAACCTCATTTGCAAATATGCATTATGTACAGTACAAGCTCAGAAATAAAAATCACAATCATTACAATAACTGTGTCCATTTGCATGACAATTAATATACTCCAAAAGCTATCATCACAGACACACACAGAGGGGTAGTTACTTTTCTCGAAGTTCCTCTGTTGAGCCCTTATCAGGGAACATTGAGGAGATGGCTTCAAAGATCTTATCAGACGGAAACTTCTTAGAGCTGTCACTGCTGCCTTGGCCTGCAAGCAGAGGACAAAGGGGTTACACACACAATTTCTGCCAACAGTCACTGCGTCAGCCCACACAGAAGAGCGTAAGGAGAGATAAAGATCTGAAAGGTCAAGGACCTAGGGAAGGGAACTAGGGGAGAGATCTGAGAGATAAAGGTTTAAGGGAATGGTTTTGGGATAGGGCCCATATCTATTCTCGGTTGGATGATAGCAGTGGCCGTCTGTCTTACTGTCAGTGTTGATCAGGGGTTCCTTTCGGGGGTCCTCGGCCAGGTGGTCCTTCCCCTCACAGAGCTCCATCTTCTCAAGCTTAAACTCCTGCTCTTCTTCATCATCATCCTCATCATCGTTGTCACTGTACTGGGTCAGGGCACCCACCAGCTCCACAAAGATCTCATCGTTGATGAAGCCGCACTCTGGAAACACAGTCATTTAACATGAATACACACCACACATCCAAAAACACAAGATTTGATATCAAATATTTGTGCGCATGCACGCACGTGCATGTCTTACCCCTGTCTCCGTGAACTTTGCCATCGTAGTTCTTGATGAGTTCTTCAATGAAGGTTCCGTCTTGATCTAGAATCTCGTCTCCCATGTAGGGGATGTTGTGGAGAACCGTTTCGTCTTCTACCTACAAGGCAGACCAGGTGTGTCAGGACAACTCCATTATAGTCTGTGACGTCACTATCATCAAGTCGGAACTAGACTACGGAATCGGGTTGGATAACTGCGGTTCTAGTGCACGTGTCAGAACAAGCTTAGTATTGCGCAGTGTGCGTGTTTACCATGAAGTTCAGCTGTAGCAGTGTGTGTGTGTGCGTGTTTACCATGAAGTTCAGCTGTAGCAGTGTGTGTGTGTTTACCATGAAGTTCAGCTGTAGCAGTGTGTGTGTGTGTTTACAATGAAGTTCAGCTGTAGCAGTGTGTGTGTGTGTTTACCATGAAGTTCAGCTGTAGCAGTGTGTGTGTGTTTACCATGAAGTTCAGCTGTAGCAGTATGTGTGTGTTTACCATGAAGTTCAGCTGTAGCAGTGTGTGTGCGTGTTTACCACGAAGTTCAGCTGTAGCAGTGTGTGTGCGTGTTTACCATGAAGTTCAGCTGTAGCAGTGTGTGCGTGTTTACCATGAAGTTCAGCTGTAGCAGTGTGTGTGCGTGTTTACCATGAAGTTCAGCTGTAGCAGTATGTGTGTGTTTACCATGAAGTTCAGCTGTAGCAGTGTGTGTGCGTGTTTACCATGAAGTTCAGCTGTAGCAGTGTGTGTGCGTGTTTACCATGAAGTTCAGCTATAGCAGTGTGTGTGCGTGTTTACCATGGAGTTCTGCTGTAGCAGTGTGTGTGTGTTTACCATGGAGTTCTGCTGTAGCAGTGTGTGTGTGTTTACCATGGAGTTCTGCTGTAGCAGTGTGTGTGTACCATGAAGTTCTGCTGTAGCAGTGTGTGTGTGTTTACCATGGAGTTCTGCTGTAGCAGTGTGTGTGTGTGTGTTTACCATGGAGTTCTGCTGTAGCAGTGTGTGTGTGTGTGTTTACCATGGAGTTCTGCTGTAGCAGTGTGTGTGTGTGTGTGTGTGTGTGTGTGTGTGTGTTTACCATGGAGTTCTGCTGTAGCAGTGTGTGTGTGTGTGTGTGTGTGCGTTTACCATGGAGTTCTGCTGTAGCAGTGTGTGTGTTTACCATGGAGTTCTGCTGTAGCAGTGTGTGTGTTTACCATGGAGTTCTGCTGTAGCAGTGTGTGTGTGTGTGTGTGTGTGTGTGTGTGTGTGTGTGTTTACCATGGAGTTCTGCTGTAGCAGTGTGTGTGTGTGTATTTACCATGAAGTTCTGCTGTAGCAGTGTGTGTGTGTTTACCATGGAGTTCTGCTGTAGCAGTGTGTGTGTTTACCATGAAGTTCTGCTGTAGCAGTGTGTGTGTTTACCATGAAGTTCTGCTGTAGCGGGGACCAGGAGTACATGACAGGGACAGAGGCTACAGCGTTGAGCGTCTTCAGAGGTATCACCTGTTTGGAGAACTCAGAGAAACCACTGTCCACCGTACACTGTAGGAGACAAGACCACACACACTAGAAGACTCAGACAAGCCTAAAAGTCCTAAATGGTGAAGAACAGTAAACTGGTAACGTAGATATTCAATATCTCTGGATAGGTGTGTGTTGTGTGTGAAACACGCGCTGACCTCTCTGGTCCCTCGTAAGGAGCTAACAGATGTCATGATGTGAACGGGCTGGATCCTTCTTGTCTTCCACTCAGCGTTCAGGATGTCTGTCCGCTCCAAGATCCTCTGACGGTTAGAGTTAAACATACTCTGGGAGGGAGAGACACTGTCAGAAACCTGTGTGTGTGTGTGTGTGTGTGTGTGTGTGTGTGTGTGTGTGTGTGTGTGTGAATGACGAGAGAGAGAGAGATATATAATGTTTGTTTGTGTATATGTACCTTGACCTCATCAGCCCGTCTGAAGCGTTTGAGTTGGCGTAGCCTCATGTACTCAGACTTCACCCTTCTCCTCCAACACACTGGTCCCTTCTCAGACCGCTTCCCTGTCAGCACCATGATCAACCTGGAACACACACAGCTTTGGAACCATGCACAGTACAAGAGTAAAGGCAAAGAGCTATGGTTCTGGACTAACGGCTAAGAGTTGACATGAAAACACACAAGTGAGCTTTGGACCGCATAGCTGGTTATTGAACATGTTGATAAGGGCGCACCCACAGTCTCTTCAGAGTCAACGGCTGTTTCAGTTTCTATTCCCACCTCTACTCCCTTTCTACAGCTGCACTGAGACAGTCATGCCAGGCCAGTTCATAGTCATGCAAATAAGGGGAAACACCCCCAAACTAATTTCTGGTTGCATGTTTCAAACTCATTGTCCATTTACTTGGGGTAAAACATAAATCACAAATCAGTCTTTGCTGGCTTCCATTACACATGCTCAGTCCCAACTAAACACAGTATTGAAGCCTCCATAATAACATCTGCGTCTCTCTGCTCGATAAGGCCTGGAGAAACGGATGCTGGAGAGGGCCCTAGTTCGAAGTCATTGGCAACAGAAATCAAATTAGAGTTGTGCGTCTGCTACGTGACTGCTGTCTAGAATAGGATGAACTTTAATGTCCCCAAGGGAAAATTGTCTTACCAACACAGTACTGCTGTATACAAAATAGATTACATTACACACTCTGGTTTTTTTCTGCATAGTGTTTTTTCCAGCCTCTTATGTCCAAACAGTACAATTATATATTTTATAATTTGGGGGATGGGAAAAAAATTGTGTAAAATGACTAAAACCAGATATAAAGTACATATAAAAAATATATAAGTCATTATCTTTTCTAAGATAATATTTGAGAACTAACAATCACCAAAATAAACACTAGTCAGTCAAATTCCAAAAATTCTGCATTCAGGAGTATGTCATGGCATGGGGCACCCATTGATTTGTTACAATGTTTGAGTCACTCAGATAGCATAAGCCATGGTGAAATGTGTAGAATTGAAGGAAATCAGCTTTAAAACGGCAACATGTTATCTCAGCCCCATGGCACGAAATTAGCTTTAAACTGCACATTTTTCTCTTAGCCTCATTGCAAAATGTGTAGAATTGCAGGACATGAGCTTTAAAACAGCTACATTTTGTCACTGTGGCCAACAGGAGGGCCTCTAACATTTTAGGTCAGTGACTGCACCATTGGCCAAGCCCATGGCCCCACCCCCACTTTCACCCAGAAAAACCCTGCAGACTAAACATAATAAATACATTGCATTGTCTGTGATTGGTCAAAACAACTTACTGATCACATACTGCTAGAAAGAACACTGCCTATAGCTCTGGCTTGAGGAACTAGAATGTATTATTTTCTTACTCTGTCCTGCTTGGGTGGGTCTAACTCAATGGAACCCCTTCCTTGAGGAAATACAGTATCCAGTGCTGCCATAAATATCTGTTATCTTATCACACCAGTCACCACACTGGATGCTCATGTTTAGGGCTTCACCACGCATAGAGGAAAGGAGGATGACTTACTGTAGAATTACACATCACTGAAAATGATTTGTCAAATCTTTGTGTTCAACAGTTCAATACAAATAGCCTCCCTGTGGCTCAGTTGGTAGAGCATGGTGTTTGCAACGCCAGGGTTGTGGGTTCGATTCCCACGGGGGGCCAGTACGAGAAAAAAAAAATGTATGAAATGAATTGAAATGTATGCATTCACTACTGTAAGTCGCTCTGGATAAGAGCGTCTGCTAAATGACTAAAATGTAAAAAATGTAAATGTAAACATGTTCATATGGTAGACTGAAGGGCTCAATACTCAAAGATGGAGGGGACAATTAACAATCTTATAATTAAACGGTAATAGAGAGCAATAGTAATGGCGTCTCTTTTTGTAGGTACTAACTCCTCCATGGTTCGTTGAACAAAGTCTTTCAGCTATTTTTTTTAAAACAAGGTTTTTGGATAAACGCCCAAAATAAGGCCTGCGTCTGTGGTAAACACAGGTTAGGAGATCTTATACGTTTTGTTCTATGAGACAATCTTCATCAGCTAACATCACTTTGCGAATTTTGAAGCATTTATGTAATACTTAAAAAATATAACGCAAATAAAAAGACTTCATAAAGGTAACTGATTGATATTACCATTATAGAACAAAACGTATAAGATATCATAAGCCTGTGTTAACGTCAGACCTTATTATCGGCGTTTATTCAAAAAAAACTATTCCTTCCCCATAGAAATGTCTAAACGAACCAGAGGTAAATCATTTCCGGTTTTGGGACTACAAACTGGCGAGTTCTATTCTGTTCAAGACTAGTGCCATATTACTGGTATGTGGTGGCAAGTGGCTGAATAGCGCCCCTATTGGAAATGTGAAAAACAAGTATATCAGAGTCGGGAAGGCTTTCACCTTTCGCTCTCAACTGCCTCGAGTGACACACATTGGAACCTAATTCTGATCACTCCGCTTTGATGTCATTGCCGTCGCCAAATAAATTGCTGTCATGTCAAATGTGACACTTTTTCTGATAGAATTGTAGCGAACACTAGCTAGCGGTTCTCGAGGTAGCTAGTATCATGCACATTTCCCAATTCAGATGTTAGCTAGCTAAAATGTCAATTTCAAACCATCCTGCCAAATAATTCGATTTAGCTAGCTAACTAATGCTAAAAGGTTTAATGACACCTCTACACAGTTCAATAAAGTTCAATATTGGGAGTCAACGTGTAAACCTGGTACGATTTGAAGTGAAAGGAAAACCCTTCCGCGCCTTCTCCGCAGACAAACACTCCAGTTAATTTACAAAGTGAAGTAACGCTACACAACTGTCATCTTGCCACATTCATTGGCTGGCTAACTTATTGGCATAATTTACATAGATAACTGCCAGATCAAACAAGTGAATAAATGTGTCAACTCTAACATTAACCTTCCATACCTAGCTAACCTGTTAGCTAGCAAGCTAACCAGCGACCAAGACAGAGATAGCTAGCTAACGTTACATATGTAGCTAATTTTTTATTTCCGAGGAAAGAAGAATTGTATATTTTGACAGCATTTCCTACCTGCAGAGGGGGGTCAGTCCTCATTCAATGAAGTGACTCGGGATCTATCCGACACGCACCAAGCGAGAATCTTTCGTTGATCGGGATTGGATTACTAACGTTACTATGTTTTGTTGGCTAGCTCGTTAGCAGCGAGAGAAAGGGGGAGTCAATTCACCTCGCGCGTCCTCTAGCTAGCTAGCGAACAACACCGGCTCGCTACGCTTCTTTCTGATATGTATTTCCCAATGGAAATAACGTCTTGTAAAATATACTGTTTTACTGAACAGTTTCTACATTTCGATATTTCCGCCTCAGCAACTATTCAAACGTCTCTCTCCGTCTCTTTCACTCACATTCGCCGCCCACTCGGGCCACTGCAGCTTCAACGAGCGCCAAACATATGGGCCAATCACCGCGGCCGATATTCAAGATTCTCACTACGGTGCATTGCGATGGGTCGGATTGTATCAGGGAGCTGGCCAATGATAGGCCGCGCTACAACGGGGCCCTGGAATGGGGGACATGTGGAGAAGTTTCCTTTGTTCTCTTGGTTATCAACGACACAAATGCCTAGCAAAGATGTAGATGCGAGGTGTTTACTCTATTAGCTGGTGCCACATGTATGTGCAACTATTTACAATTACGACTCCTCGTCATGGTAATACCATATTAAATAATCCATGAGCAAATGTGTCATGTACAATTTCAGTAGATATGAGTAAATATTGGTAACAAAACCGTTATATACAAATCACAAAGCAATGTACTAAACGGTGGATGTGTTTTATATTGTAGAAAACCGTGTATAATGTAAATATCTGCTTTATTTGTATTCTGGTCATGGCATGTAAACCTTGTTATGGTCAGATATAGTCTCAACAGTCTAAAGTCGCTTCCTCTCATCACCTTTTCTCTATATGCACTGAATAATTGCTCACTCATTGCGTTAGCTCTCCTCTTTCTCAAAACTCATTGAAGGAGATGGTGGCTCTCGTCTAATGGGTTTTGGGAAGGAGAGAGGACGCGAGGAGTAAGCAATTATTCTCCCTAGCTCTTTGCTGAGTATTCAATTGACATCTTACCCATGACAGTAAAATCTAATTATTGGTTAATCCTCTTGTACATACTTTACAGCTAGGCTGAGTTTACTGACTTGTAATCATGTACGGAGGTCGACAAGGAGAGGGAGCCACTTTAGATTATTGAGAGGGCGTCATACTCGCGGCTAGGGTTATCCAGTTTACTAAGTCCCGCCCTTCTCATACGCTCATTGGTAGATGGCACGGGAGACGAATCGGCCTCGCTCATACAGTAATAGCAAAGATTTTTATAACTAAAACAAGATTGACCAAAACCCGTCGTTTCAAATGGGAACGAATGAGTCATAGTGGGCAGAACTAGCAAGGAGGTGGGCAGAGCCAAGCACGAGCTAGCGAGATTCTATTGGCGCGTTCTAGCACATATTTGCATATTTCCGTTAGGGAACGCCTAGTTTGTGAAGTGCATGTGTGCATTTTTTATTTATTTAACCTTTATTCAACTGTGAAGTGCGCCTGTGCATTAACTAAATTCGCCTTTGCACTCCTAAACAATGCACTTTTTAAAAAACTTTAGCAAAGGGTAAAGTCTACACAATTTTGTCCACTCTGTTCATAGCATATTTTAGTTTTGGGAACAGAACTGTATTGCATTTTTATTGAGATCAATTGTTTCATTGATAAGAAAATAAGCAGAAAATCTGCCAAAATCCATCTCATTCCATCTTCTCCCACTGCCAGCCGTGTAAAGTTCTTAAGTAAAAAATTGTTTAAAGTACCACTTAAGTAGTTTTTGGGGTGTCTGTACTTTACTATTTATATTTTTCTCTGCTTTTACATTTTATTTTATTTATTTCACCTTTATTTAACCAGGTAGGCTAGTTGAGAACAAGTTCTCATTTGCAACTGCGACCTGGCCAAGATAAAGCATAGCAATTCGACACATACAACAACACAGAGTTACACATGGAATAAACAAAACATACAGTCAATAATACAGTAGAACAAAAGAAAACAAAAAGTATATATACAGTGAGTGCAAATGAGGTAAGTTAAGGTTAGTTAACACAGTGTCCAAAGAAGGGCCAGAAGTATACAGAATGGTGTCGTCTGCGTAGAGGTGGATCAGAGAATCACCAGCAGCAAGAGCAACATCATTGATGTACACAGAGAAGAGAGTTGGCCCAAGAATTGAACCCTGTGGCACACCCATAGTGACTGCCAGAGGTCCGGACAACACGCCCTCCGATTTGACACACTGAACTCTATCAGAGAAGTAGTTTGTAAACCAGGTGAGACAATCATTTGAGAAACCAAGGCTGTTGAGTCTGCCAATAAGAATGTGGTGATTGACAGAGTCGAAAGCCTTGGCCAGGTCGATGAATACGGCTGCACAGTAATGTCTCTTATCGATGGTGGTTATGATGTTGTTTAGGACCTTGAGCGTGGCTGAGGTGCACCCATGACCAGCTCTGAAACCAGATTGCATAGCGGAAAAGGTACGGTGGGATTCAAAATGGTCGGTGTTCTGTTTGTTAACTTGGCTTTCGAAGACCTTAGAAAGACAGGGTAGGATAGATATAGGTCTGTAGCAGTTTGGGTCTAGAGTGTCACCCCCTTTGAAGAGGGGGATGACCGCGGCAGCTTTCCAATCTTTGGGAATCTCAGACGATACGAAAGAGAGGTTGAACAGGCTAGTAATAGGGGTTGCAACAATTTCGGCAATTACAATTACTTCACTACATTCCTAAAGAAAATGATGGGCTTTTTACTCCATACATTTTCCCTGACACCAAAAAGTACTAGTTACAATTTGCATGCTTAGCAGTGCAGGAAAAATATCAAATTCACACACTTATCAAGAGACTCACTTAACATAAATGCTTCCTTTGTAAATTATGTCTGAATGTTGGAGTTGCCACTAGCTGTCAAAAAAAGTTATAAAAAATGAAATTGTGCCATCTGGTTTGCTAAATATAAGGAATTTGATGGATAGCATTTACTTTTACTTTGTACTTTTACTCAAGTATGACAATGGAGTACTTTTTTCACCACTGTACTTAAGTACATTTCAAATCTTATACTTTTAGACTTTTACTCAAGTAGTATTTTACTGGGTTACTTTTACTTGAGTCATTTTATATTAAGGTATCTTTACTTTTACTCAAGTATGACACCTCTTCCCACTGCCAGACACTTGGCTTTGGAAACGCCAAGCGGATGCTTCACATTTATACATCCAGTGAAATATTTTCAATGACAGATATATCTGTCTCATTGTTCTATCTGTGGAAGTCGTGTCTACAGTATGCACAAAACATTCAATATTTTCATTTTACAAACCACATCTCATGTGGTTTGTAGCCCTCAAATTCAACTCTGAACCTCAAAGCCAGTTCCACTGCTTTTTTTCATTGTTCCCCTCAAGGTTATTATAGTAAACTAGAACTGAAACTAAAACTAATAACGAATGATTAGCATGAGGTTGTAAGTAACAAGAACATTTCCCAGAACATAGACATATCTGATATTGGCAGAAAGCTTAAATTCTTGTTAATCTACCTGCACTGTCCAATTAACAGTAGCTATTACAGTGAAAGAATACCATGCTATTGTTTGAGGAGAGTGCACAGTTTTGAACTTGAAAAGTTTTTAATAAACAAATTAGGCACATTTGGGCAGTCGTGATACAACATTTTGAACAGAAATTCAATGGTTCATTGGATCAGTCTAAAACGTTGTGCATACCCTGCTGCCATCTAGTGGCCAAAATCTAAATTGCACCAGGGTTGGAATAATACATTATGGCCTTTTGGTGTGACTTCATTATGTCCACCAGTTTTTATCGACACATGATAGTTAAATGGAAATGCACCCTTGCAGGAAATTGTCGCATCTATTTTCAATGCAAACTTTTTAAATGTCGACAATAAATCACTGGACAAGTTAAGTGACTGTACATTATTTATAATGAGGCATTCCTGGAGAAAATTGGACCTCTCTGAAATGAAAATGGATGGCCCTCCCTTCAGTAAAAAAAATATATATATATATATATATATATATATATATATATATATATATATATATGAAGTGGATAGCAGAGAACATGCATACTGTTTACCCTCACTCCTAGGACAGACCAGAGCCTGCTGTATGCCGTTTTAGAAATGGATCTTTGTTTTGTAAGCATTACATGGTTGTGGTTGTGGTTGTGGTTTCGCAGACCACACAAACAATGATACGGGTGAAAAATCTTTATTATAATAAAATTACTGCATTAACCTTTCATCTCATTTGCGGTTTGAGAAAAAATAGCCTTTTATAAACGCATTTCATGCAATTCTACATCATTTTACATAACTAGCAGAATCTGTTATAATACCACAACAGAGCATGACAACTAATTAGCAGCACCAGATATGTTTTGATTTCTATACAAGCTATTGTTAAAAAAATAGGATAGTCTAAGTTCGGGACAGTGCTAAAGTTGTCTATCAACTGTAAAAATTGAGCACAACAGAACCAATTACAACTGAAGTATCTGATCATCAATGAATTCAAGAAAAAGCATTATATATAATTTTCAAATGTATTATATTTTATTCCATGATATTGTTGTTACAAAATAGATTTGTGTTGACTGTGATTAGGGCATGGGAATATAAGAGTATGTTCTAGGCTAAATTAGAATGCATAGCTCATCTCATGATCCTAAATGCGAAATGTATAGGCATGTTGTTGCAATGCCAGGCTCTAGCGCAGGGCTAATCAACTCTTACTTTACGAAATCGGGAGCCTGCTGGTTTTCTGTTCTACCTGATATTTAATTGCAAGCACCTGGTGTCTAAATCAGTCCCTGGTTAGAGGGGAACAATTAAAAAATGCAGTGGAACTGGCTTCGAGGTCCAGAGTTGAGTTTGAGGGCTCTAGCATGTAACAAATGCTTCACAATTTATTTAATAAATGGTAGTCTATAGCCTTGAAATAATTAAAATATAGCCTAAATAATTCATTTTTGTGACTTGGTAGGCTACATGGCTTTATCCTGACTGATTTAGAGTTAGTATGTTGTTTAATAGCCTGCTGAAATGTTGAGCGTCAATTAATAGTGACAGAATCACACTTTACATCCCAAGCAAAGTCAATTGTTTGTCTCCTCGGCTATAGGTTGTAACGCAGCCTCTGCATGTCATAGAGACAAACCAAATATATTCTATATGCATCGGAGTCACGTCTTTCCCCGGCATTTTACAGCTTGTTTCTAGCATAAAGAATTGTGGACTAAAGCATTGTTATACACTAAGTGGACAAAATATTAGGAACTCCTTCCTAATATTGAGTTGCACCCCCAATTTGCCCTCAGAAAGTGTTCCACAGGGATGCTGGCCCATGTTGACTCGAATGCTTCCCACAGTTGTGTCAAATTGGCTGGAAATCCATTGGCTGGTGGACCATTCTTGATACACACAGGAAACTGTTAAGCGTGAAAAACCCAGCAGTGTTGCAGTTCTTGGCACACTCAAAACTACACATGGCACCTACTACCATGCGCCATTCAAAGGCACTTCAATATTTTGTCTTGCCCATTCACCCTCTGAATGGCACACATACACAATCCATGTCTAAACTGTCTCCTCCCCTTCATCTACACTGATTGAAGTGGATTTAACATTAATAAGGGATCATACACTCATTCCAAAATCATGGGCATTAATATGAAGACTGTTCCCCCTTTGCTGCTATAACAGCCTCCACTCTTCTGGGAATGTGTTCCACAAGATGTTGGAACATTGCTGTGGGGACTTGCTTCCATTCAGCCACAAGAGCATTAGGGAGGTCAGGCACTGATGTTGGGTGATTAGGCCTGGCTCACAGTCGGAGTTCCAATTCATCCCAAAGGTGTTCGATGGGGTGGAGGTCATGTGCAGGCCAGTCAAGTTCTTCCACACGAATCTCGACAAACCATTTCTGTATGGACCTCGTTGTGCATGGGGGCATTGTCATGCTGAAACAGGAAAGGGCTTTTCCCAAACTGTTGCCACAAAGTTGGAATCACAGAATCGTCTAGGATGTCATTGTATGCTGTAGCGTTAAGATTTCCCTTCACTGGAACTAAGGGGCCTAGCCCGAACCATGTACCTAACCGGCCTTCCCTGTGGCTCAGTTGGTAGAGCATGGTGTTTGCAACGCCAGCATGGTGTGTGCAACGCCAGGGTTGTGGGTTCGATTCCCACAGGGGGCCAGTACAAAAATGTATTCACTACTGTAAGTCGCTCTGGATAAGAGCGTGTGTAAAATGTAATGAAAAACAGCTGCAGACTATTTTTCGTCCTCCACCAAGCTTTCCAGTTGGCACTATGCATTCGGGCAGGTAGCGTTCTCCTGGCATCTGCCAAACCCAGATTTGCCTGTCAGACTGACAGATGTTGAAACATGATTCACCACTTCAGAGAATGCGTTTCCACTGCTCCAGAGTCCAATGGCAGCGAGCTTTACACCACTCCAGACGGCGCTTGGCATTGTGCATGGTGATCTTAGGCTTGTGAGTGGCTGCTCAGCCATGGAAACCCATTTCATGAAGCTCCTGATGAACGGAGAGCTTGCTTCCAGAGGTAGTTTGGAACTCGGTCGTGAGTGTTGCAACTGAGGACAGATGATATTTACACGCTACCCACTTCAGCACTCAGCGGTCCCATTCTGTGAGCTTGTGTGGCCTACCACTTTGCGGGCTGAGCCGTTTCTACTTCATAATAACATCACTTACAGTTGACCGGGGCAGCTCTAGCTGGGCATACATTTGAATAAGTTACTTGTTGGAAAGGTGGCATCCTATGACGGTGCCATGTTGAAAGTCACTGAGCTCTTCAGTAAGGCCATTCTACTGCCAATGTTGGGCTATGGAGATTGCATGGTGGTGTGCTCGATTTTATACACCTGTCAGCAACGGATGTTGCTGAAACAGCCGAATCCACACATTTTTAGGGTTGTCCACATACTCTTGTATATATAGTGTATGTCACGCCCTGACCTGAGAGAGCCTTTTTATGTCTTTATTTAGGTTTGGTCAGGGTGTGATTTGGGTGGGCATTCTATGTCCTTTTTTCTATGCTTTGTATTTCTTTGTTTTGGCCTGGTATGGCTCTCAATCAGGGACAGCTGTACATCGTTGTCTCTGATTGGGAGCCATACTTAGGCAGCCTGTTTTCCTTTGGGGTTTTGTGGGTAGTTAATTTCTGTTTAGTGTTTACTTGACAGAACTGTTTTGGCTGTCGTTCGTTTCTTGTTTTGTTGTAAGTGTTCCATTAAAATATTATGATGAGCACTAACCACGCTGCGCCTTGGTCTACTCCATTCAACAGCCGTTACAGTGTAACCATTTTCTTTAACAAAAGCCACAATACCCTCACACACCCTCACACACCCCCTCAATTCGAGCCCTGGTTTTAACTTAACACACCAAGCTCTTCACTGACACCAAGATATTTAAGGGTTGCATGGTGACTGAAGGAATTGGCTGACAAAATCTATAGATTTCAGACTATAATTTTGTCTGTCAAACAGGTTGCCTATGTCACGGCTCCTCCTCTGCAGTGCAGGGGCGGTTCCTCCTGCAGGCAGAGTAGGGTCATTAGTGTTTGGAGCTGGCGTGATTGGAGCCACCTGGGCTCAGGGTATAAAACTGCTCCACTAACCTCTCTCTTTCTCTCTCCCTGCTCCTCCAGGTATGATCCTGTTTTGTTTGTTCCTTTGTTGGTTTATTTAGTTTCCACTCAGTCATGTTCACACACACACATATTCACGCATCCATGCACCTTACATACACCTTACATTATGAACATTTCCACACCTCATTCCTTTTTCTTTGTTTAGAGTTAATAGTTTTGTTTTACAATAAAGAACTTTTTGAATTGGCCAATACCTGTTGTTGATGTCCCCTCATTTGTGCCACAGGCTATGAGCCGGCCTGTGACACCTACCTCTTATTTTTTGAATAGGAAGAAATAGGCTCCAACACAAAGCAGTCTTGTTGTTAGTAGCCTAAAGTCAAATTACAATTAAGATAGTAATGTAAGTTATGTCAATTACTAGAATATGGCTTATTGTGATGTCAATAACTCTGATAAATAGCTTCATTATGGTCAACATAACACTGTTTTTATTCAAATCAATTACAGCAGTAGCAAGCTTATCTCCGGTCCTCCTCATCTTCACGCTCTCCGTCTGAAAGTGAAGAGGACATCAGTAGGCCTAGTCCGCACACACAGATATTGCATTATTTTGACAAATAAAATATTTTTGGAAGAAGCCTTTGACTTGCCTCCTGAAGTGCCAGCATAAACAGCACAGCCATTGGTTAGGCATTACTAAAGGGTTCACATCAGCAAGAGCAGGGCAGGGCTCATGATTGTGATAGCCTATCCATTGGCGTGTGTAATGCTGTGTAACCTAGTTTTATATACACCATCCCAGCAGCGGAAAAACTTGGGAAGGAAGTACTTTAAAAATATATAACTTTGCCCTGTGCTTCTCCGAGCATACTCTTTGTATAGTATAGGCCTATATATAGGCTATGGATCATTTAATTGAGCACTTGATATTGCGCGCCCAGCAGAGAATCAGGGATGAGGTGCAGCATCGGGCACACAGAGATATAATATGCAACTAATTCTCAAACACTGAGCAATATGACATTTAATTGATTAACAACAGGGTTGGGTCGGTTTCTTTCTAAATGTTACAGTTACAGTTACTAGTTACCTATCCAAAATTGTAATCAGTAACGTAACTTTTGGATTACCCAAACTCAGTAACGTAATCTGATTACATTCAGGGCTCCCGAGTGGTGCAGTGGTCTAAGGCACTGCATCTCAGTGCTGGAGGTGTCACTACAGACCCTGGTTTGATTCCAGGCTGAATCACAATCAGCCGTGATTGGGAGTGCCATAGGGCGGCGCACAATTGGCCCAGCGTTGTCCGGGTTAGGGTTTGGCCATCATTGTAAATAAGAATTTGTTCTTAACTGACTTGCCTAGTTAAATAAAAATAAAAAATACTTTTAAGATTACTTTCCCCTTAAGAAGCATTAGAAAAATACCAACATTTATGTTACCAATTGAACAACATCTATTGCAGGATAAATCAATATTAAAGTTTACATAGCTGGCCATATATGGATGATACATTTTACTTTATGAGTTGGTTAAGATGGCTTCTTGTAACCAATCACTTTCTACTACATATAATAATACAATAAAATTATATCTTTATATTAAAAACCAAAGTCTATCAGAATTACAGTCATTCCAATAAATGTTATACCCCTTGATCTTCAAGAATAGGACTTGTAGACATGGAAGTATAGATGAGCCAAATTGTTTTACCTGAGCATAAAGGACTTATTAGCCAGCCCTACTGTGTTGCTTATGATTTTGTTGTCATGGAGGACGGATTGGGCTCATTGATTGAGTTTAAAAAGAAATGCTGCGCTCATGGAATGGCGTGCTTTCAGCACTACTGAAAAGTGCTTTTGACATGTGAAAAATGAATGCCATATGCTGCATTTGCTATAGGCTTATTGTTTACCTTTTTGTTGGTGACACTTTCATATCTTGATAATATGCAGCTGTTTAAAGGACAAATCCACAGATGAAACAATAACAAAATTGCCACCCCGACTCTGTTTTGGTTAAAAGCTGAGGGATTGGCCTGGAGAAATGTAACCACTCTCAGATTAATAGATAGAGCTATGGATATATATACAGTTCAAGTCGGAAGTTTACATACACATTATCCAAATACATTTAAACTCAGTTTTTCACAATTCCTGACATTTAATCATAGTAAAAAGTCCCTGTCTTAGGTCAGTTAGGATCACCACTTAATTTTAAGAATGTGAAATGTTAGAATAATAGTAGAGAGAATTATTTATTTCAGCTTTTATTTCTTTCATCACATTCCCAGTGGGTCAGAAGTTTACATACACTCAATTAGTATTTGGTAGCACTGCCTTTAAATTGTTTAACTTGGGTCAAACGTTTCGGGTAACCTTCCACAAGCTTCCCACAATAAGTTGGGTGAATTTTGGCCCATTCCTCCTGACAGAGGTGGTGTAACTGAGTCAGGTTTGTAGGCCTCCTTCCTCGCGCACACTTTTTCAGTTCTGCCACAAATTTTCTATAGGATTGTTGTCAGGGCTTTGTGATGGCCACTCCAATACCTTGACTTTGTTGTCCTTAAGCCATTTTGCCACAACTTTGGAAGTATGCTTGGGGTCATTGTCCATTTGGAAGACCCATTTGCGACCAAGTATTAACTTCCTGACTGATGTCTTGAGATGTTGCTTCAATATATCCACTTAATTTTCCTTCCACATGATGCCATCTATTTTGTGAAGTGCACCAGTCCCTCCTGCTGCAAAGCACCCCCACAACATGATGCTGCCACCCCCGTGCTTCACGGTTGGGATGGTGTTCTTCGGCTTGCAAGCCTCTCCCTTTTTCCTCCAAACATAACGATAACCATTATGGCTAAACAGCTCTATTTATTTTTCATCAGACCAGAGGACATTTCTTCAAAAAGTACGATCTTCGTCTCCATGTGCAGTTGCAAACCGTAGCCTGGGTTTTTTATGGCGGTTTTGGAGCAGTAGCTTCTTCCTTGCTGAGCGGCCTTTCAGGTTATGTCAATATAGGACTCGGTTTACTGTGGCTATAGATACTTTTGTACCTGTTTCCTCCAGTATCTTCACAAGGTCCTTTGCTGTTGTTCTGGGATTGATTTGAACTTTTCGCACCAAAGTACGTTCATCTCTAGGAGACAGAACGCATCTCCTTCCTGAGCGGTATGGCGGCTGCGTGGTCCCATGGTGTTTATACTTGCGTACTGTTGTTTGTACAGGTGAATGTGGTACCTTCAGGCAGTTTGGAAATTGCTCCCAAGGATGAACCAGACTTGTGGAGGTCTACAATTGTTTTTCTGAGGTCTTGGCTGATTTCTTTTGATTTTCACATGATGTCAAGCAAAGAGGCACTGTGTTTGAAGGTAGGCCTTGAAATCCATCCACAGGTACACCTCCAATTGACACAAATGATGTCAATTAGCCTATCAGAAGCTTCAAAAGCCATGACATAATTTTCTGGAATTTTCCAAGCTGCTTGAAGGCACAGTCAACTTAGTGTATGTAAACTTCTGACCCACTGGAATTGTCATACAGTGAATTATAAGTCTAATAATCTGTCTGTAAACAATTGTTGGAAAAATTACTTGTGTCATGCACAAAGTAGATGTCCTAACCGACTTACCAAAGCTGTAGTTTGTTAACAAAAAATTTGTGGTGGTTGAAAAACGAGTTTTAATGACTCCAACCTCAGTGTATGTAAACTTCCGACTTCAACTGTATATGTATATATATAATTTACAAGTCAAAAAATGGATGTAGCAACTACAGATCGCCCCTTTAAGTAAATCAAAAGTGTGTGAGTTTGAGCATGTGTCCATTAGGCATATGTTTTTTTATCATCATGAATTATATTGAGCAATAAAAGCCCCACTTTTATTCCATAGGCTGGGATCCACGCTATGAAGCTATTACAAGAGCGCATTATTAACTGGCTGTCCACTGGTTTCAAAAACAGTGATTGATAGACAGCTTAAACTTCTTTAATTCAACCATTATTGGGTTCGAATACACATTTAGATTTGTGAACAGCCATCCACAACAACCACAATTTGTAAGGCACAAATAGCTAAATGAGAGAGCAGTGTGATTCACATCAATGCGCTATGCAGTGGCGATTTTAGCATGTAAATCTTGGGGGGGAATAGGTGGGATGCCTGCCAGCAAAGCCACGACACTAAACAATACATTAATTGCACTATAATGGTGCAAACGGTACCCACAAACTGTTAGGGCCTACATAAAGCTGTCCCAACAGCAGAGTCCCAACAGCAGTCCCAACACCTTACCACTGCTACACCTGGCTTTCAGCGGAGCCTTGTCTGGCAGCTAAACAGTTCATTCAGCCTCATTTACTGCCTTTAAAAAAAACATAGCTGATATGGCTGACTTGCTTAAACAAATGTGATTTCTAATGACAATTGAGATTTGTACAAACTAGATTAAGACATTAATGAGCAAGAGACGACGGACGTAGTCAATATAACTAATTGTTCAGCACTTTTGAAATGTACAGCGACAGAATTCAGAACATGGGCCGTTCTTACAGTGTACTCCCTGTACAACAAGTCAGAACCGTACGATAAATAAAGGGGGCATATAAGCAGACAATGAAAGCTCTTACAATATTCAATGATTACATTTCTCTTAAACAGGTTATAGGCTACATGTGCGCCACCAAGTTAGAACAGTAGGCGAAATTAAGAGGTGAAAATAGACCAAATTATTAGGGTGAGGTACATTGAAATACCTTTGGGTGTTTGTCAAAAAAGATACACGTCATATAACACTATTTGACGCATTAAATAAGCTTTTAATTTGACACCTCAAATAACACAGTTCTATTATAGAATGTTGTGTGTTCTGAATTTGCACGTGCAAACCAACCGCCACCACTACCATCAGTAGCACTGTCAAAGCTGGACAACAAAAGTTAGTAAACAAGCAAACACCGGCCAAATTATTAGGGTGAGGCACATGGGCTACGAACAGTTTACTACACAACATACACTTAGTATTACTTTCTTAGCTACAGGATACATATCTCTCTGGCATCCTACACAATTTATGTAGCAGCATTTTTGGACTCACGTTGTTGTGATGTGCTTGAACAGGAAAGTGGCTCGGTGGTCCTTCGTGGGCAAATTTTGTCATCAAAGAGAAAGATGCCAGATTTACAAATCCGAGTTGAATGACCGTTCAAAATGTTTTGAGCTATTTATTTCCGACTTCCCAGTTGCAATGCTTGCAGTTAGCCACTGTCACCTATATCCTTACAAACCACTCATTGTTGAATCTCCAAATTGGTGTGTAATGTTTATGTCCAATGGCCGATGAGCACCGATATGTTTTATCTATAATTTCTCTTCATTATTTCTCTTCATATGACAAGGATTAAAAAGGGTTTGCCAGTAGACTTGATTCATGATGATGACTGCTAGCTAAGATTGTGAAAGTAAGATGTTGACATGATCAGTCCAGTCAAAGCTACTGTACATATGTGATTATACATAATTTCTGTGGCCAATGACCTTGAGCCTTCTTGGAAGGGCACCTGTAATATAACTCTAATATAACTCAACGGCAGGACCCAAAGGGCTGAAATGTTGGATGTCTACCCTTTCTAAGGACTTAAGCTTGGCGATTGCGTAAGGTCCCCATGAGTGACAGAACACTGAGCCAATCACGGCGCAATGCTCCTATTTTCTGTCGGCCCGTCCCACCACCACAGAAAGCACTGAGCTAGGCTGAAACACCTGCATTTCGGAGCTTCCTTAAGAAAACAAAAAAAGAGACCATGTTTGTATGCGGATTTATTAACTCAATTATATATTTTTTTACATTGTTTGCAAACTGATATTTGACACGTATTAATGCCGAAATAACATGCAAAACAGGCACCCCCCCAAAATATATATTTTTATGTTTTTGCAAAAAATGTGGGCCTCAAAACAGGTGGGGTTCTGCCTTTCTCAATGTCATTGAGAAAACAGTGTCAAAGATTTTTTTCCCGCAAACATGCTTTCTGAATTTAAAAGTAATCCTCGAAGTAATCTAGTTCTTCAAAAGTATCTGTAATCTGATTACAATAGTTTTGCTGGTAATGTAACATTCATTAGTTTTTTTGTAATCCCTTACATGTAACAGATTACATGTCATTTATGGTCGGGGAGTAACGGATTACATGACCCTCCCCGATTGAAATTTAAAAACATGACCCTACCCCATTTTCCATCAGGTAACAATTGTGTAAATTTCAACCACTCCCTAAAGGAAACATTTGAGTGTTGCAATTCTTTATCACACAATCTGCAACCGTAATGTGTGGACATTGTACAATCAGTGAGAGCCTCATATCACATTTGTATATATCTACTGTGCAAATTGGTTGTTTCAGTCATGTCTTTGGTTACATTCATGTGGGTCAAACAAAAAACACTTTAATGATTGGTTGACAATAGAGCCTCACGCAATGTGGGTGATTTCTGCAGGATGAAGTTGAAGAGCAACTGCAGATGACTGCAGTCAAAACATCTTTGATCACATGATTTTTGTCAAGTTAATGCAGTTGACATGTAGGTCCAAGTCAGACAACTTATTTATCCCCAACATATGGTCACCACCTTTCAAAGTGATCCACTCAAAAGCAGCCATTGAGATGAGAACATGCAAGACTGCACTCTGCCACACATAGTATCTGTGCAAGTTTCACACAGGAGCCATGATACCAAAATAGCAGAGAAGTTTAGCATCGCTCAACCCTCCTGGTTGTTACAGATATTGACTCACTAGTTTGTGTCATGCATCTAAGTATTCTCGCAGTCTCCCTTTAAACCTAACCTTAGACCTGACCCATTACCTTACGCATTAATGACCCACAGTTGCAGGAATGGACATCCCCAAAAATGATACAACACATACATGGAGCATAGCCTCCCACACTAAAGCTAAATATAAAAAAAAAGGTTCTAAAACTTCAAATAACTACTAAAGTGGAGCTAAAAACTGAAACTAAAAACAATTAATCTTAATAGAATGTAATAACCTCTAATCAGGGAATGATTTAGACAGGGTGCAATTAATTCAGGTAGAACAGAAAACCAGCAGGCTCTGGACCTTGTAGGGTAAGAGTTGAATACTCCCATACTATTTAATAGGACAGACAACATTCCTTAGAAATGTTGCTTTCACCTATCCTGTGTCCTCAGTACAAGAATCATGCACCCCACACAACTACCACATCAGTTCATGTTTTATTTAAAGGCTTAGAACTCCCAGTGCTTACATGCTTTTAGACATGGAAAAAAGCAGAATCTCTTGATTTGATATGAAAAAAAAAAAAAAAAAAGACTTTACATCTGGTAAATCAGACCAACTCAGTCACAGCCCTCTGCGGGGACACTGAAATCAACTCCGAGCCCCTAAACACTAGGCCCTAGTGGAGATCTGAGAGGGTTGGATACATATGGTGGTAGCTCCATCTTGCACATAGGTGGCTAGGGTGTAGGGGCTAGGAAGGGTTGATTTGGAATTGACTGTCTGCCCTCGGCTCCTCCAGGGCACCTGTAGTCTCTACACTGGTATGGTTAGAGTTCTTAGCTACTCAGAAAGATATTTTTAAAGTTCATCTTTGCTCTGTGATAACTTTGTGGCGTGCTGTTCCAAGAACTTACTAAATCCTTCTATGGTTCTATCCCCACCCTCAAATTTGATTGGGCTCTGCTTGCTGTTGCTAGGCGCAAAGTAGATGGTGGGGAAGCCCTCTGTTTTGTAGCTGTCGTGAGGCACGTCGTTAGCCGTGGCGTCCATTTTGGCAATGACCAGGTTCTTCTCGTTCTTGTATTTCTTGCCCAGGGCAGTGTAGTCAGGGTCCAGCTTCTTGCAGTGACCGCACCACGGGGCGTAGAACTCGATCAGGACGTCTTTCTTGGTATCCATGACAATGTCGTCGAAGGTCTTTCCAACCACTACCTTCACAGGGCCTTTGTTGTTCTTGGGCACCGGCTGGGATTTGATGACGGGCTTCAGTTTGCCTACAGAGAGGGAGAGACAAGGGACACAGACATGGTGACCAATGGACACTAATGTATAGTCCATTACACAATATTGGCAATGAAGACCTGTCACAGTGATGATATTTGGCTGCCTGCAGACAAGGTACTCAACTCAGGTTAATATGTAACTCAAAACAACATGTTGTGGTTTAAAGTCCTGACATTTTATAACAATTGCTGTAAAGCTCACCTTTCTTGAAGGCCATGATGAATTCCCTCAGCACCTCAGAGTCCAACTCCTCAGGCTCCATGGCAAACTTCTTGCCACCAGCTCCCAGAATCCCCACATTGACTTCCTCCCCGCTGTCGCTGAGCCCCAGGCTCTTCAGCTCATCTGAGTAGTCCTCCTCGTCAGCGATGGCAAAGGTGTATTCTGGGAAATCCTTGGCCACCTCCAGAACCTTGCTCCTCCAGAATTGGGTGGCTACAACAGAAATAGAAAGGGTTATCAGACATGAGATGAGCTGCAATTAACACCGCCAAGGTTCTCCAACCGCCGGTCCTGGAGGAGAGCTACTGGTAGTGCAGGCTTTTGTTCCAGCCCTTCAGCATGACAAAAAAGGTATTATGGAAGCAACGCAGCTTTAGACAATATTCACACAACATAGGAAATAAGGGGTTGAGGACACTTGCCTTTCCTGAAGTCGAAGCCGAAGTCCACACCGTAGTAGACAACAACCAGCGGCCTCTTGGTGTAGCGTTTAGCATCGTTGCTCTGTTTCCTGTGACCCACCAGTGGCAGGATGTGTTTCTTAAAAAAGTCCTGCACCTCAGACACCTCTGTGGAGTCCTGAAAAGGAGAGATGGGCCAGGTTATGAGAACATCTTACAACATTAAACATACAGAAATCATTTCAGCATTTTCTTAGGACAGGAGAGCATGCTTCATTGAAGTCTACTTGAGGTTAGACAAACACACACCTTGTGGACAGACTTACTTTGATGGTGAGTGTGTGTGAAGCTTTCTCGTACTTGGACCTGAACTTCTCAGGCTGCACCATGACGACCTGGCCGGGGGAGGCCTTGAGGAGCTTGGCCAAGTCTAAACTGAAGGTATGGAGGAACTTGAAGTCCTCTCTAAGAACATGACCTGGGAGGACAGATAGGAGGAGGAACACAGGGACACTGAGTACAATACAATCACTATTGATCCCCTTCAGAAAGCCTCACCAGGAGCACAGGAATTTCCTATACACCCTCAATACTACACATATAGCATTCTATGTATAGACATACTCAGGGTATGTACAGACCGTGGCAAGTCAAATTCAAGGACTTACGTACTTTTTCAAGCACCAATATTTATTTTCAAGGACCATCAATTTGTAAAAGTTAATCGCCACAACCTCATTGGGAACCTTACAAGTTCTACTAAATAATATGTTGTTTATAAGGCTGTTCCAGACAAAAAAAATATTTAAAAACGTGGAGTTCCCTATGTTTGAAGAAAATCAACTATACTGTAGGTAGGCTACTGAGCTCGTCTTATGCTTTAAGCACACTGATTAAATAATCAAGACACACAAACGAGAAGGAGCAAGAGATCAAGAGCCTAACCAGAAGAATATATACACAAAAATAAAATTAAAAACTGTCCCCGAACATCTTCCAGCTGGCCTTGGCAGATTCAGCCAGTAAGCTCCTGAAGTTACCAGTAGGTAATGGCTACACCAGGGGTCATCAACCTTTTCCATTTAGAATGCCAATTTATCTTACCATTTCTATCAAACTGCATGCCCGTTATGATTGTCATATGCACATTTCCATGGAACAGTTTGTCATTTATAATAAAGTCTTCGTATCTGAAAATGATCATGTGGTTAATCAAAATTCTAAAAGTAACTTCTATTGCCAACAATGTAAAAATGGCCTCCATAAAGCCAACAAATAAAACAGTGTAGCCTGCAGGTAGAAAATACCCTGATAAAAATAAATATCCTATGAATCAGATTGGCTAAGCATTGCCTGTCTACAAGGAACTTTAAACATTGTATCAACTATTAACTTGGTCCAGCCTGAAGCTGGTGCTAGCAAACTTGCAATATTGTATAGAATATTCTGGGCCCTCAGAGTTTCCTGTGCCAGTGAGCTCCAGTGCCAGTGAGCTCCAGACTGACATAGCTGTAGGCTATTTGTGCAAGGGATAAGTAATCAGGTCAGCCTATTGTATTAGGTTTCCACCGGATCAGAGCATGACATCCCCCCCCCCCCCCCCATATCGTGCTGAGTGGTTATCAAGAGCTGGAAAGATCTTACAAATTGACAATAGTTCCTCAACGTAGTCGCTCAATGAATGCAAAAACAGATTTTGATTACGTGCCGTTTGAGGTAAAGAGAAATTATTTGAGAATTCACCATCACTGTGGAGCAAATTTATAGGCCTACATTTTACACAGGCCAGGTAGCCTAGGCCTACTTCTACGGGTAATCTAGGGCGCGTCCTTATGCAACATTGACAAGAGCGCTCCAACCAAACACGTAAATGGAATGAAAAAAAAACTTGTTCCTCACAAGTGTAGCGTAGGTCGTGCAGTCCGCAAACAAAGTGTCCACTCAGACAATGAGAACGGTAAAAAACTAATTGAATAAATTAACAAATTACTGTAACCAAACAAACATTGTAGATTAGAAATGTGAATGGTAAACGTACTACTTACTGGTGAGCCATCCTCACAGCCTCTGCAATGTATTAGTCCACTGAGACAGGCATGAATCAGACCGGTGTCTCGTGTTATTTTATACATACGGAAAATATTCAGATCTTGACTTTTTCCACATTTAGTTACATTACAGCCTTATTTTAAAAAGGATTAAATAAAAAAAGAACCAACTTAAGAAAATGTCAGATTTTCAAGGTATTCCAGTACCAAATTCAAGTACTTGAAGCACCTTGTGTGAACCCTGCACTGTATACACCTAAGCAATGTTAATTAAAAATGAATACTTACAGGCCTCTAGGTAGAGGTCGTAGGTCGTATCCTGCTCCGAGGAAAACACACCCACTATGACAGCGTCGTCACCATCTTTGATCAACTCTGACACCTGTTTCACCATCTGCACCTGCTTGGAGGGAGGCCCTGCCTGCTCGCTCATATAGTCAACGATTCCTACACAGAGAACACAGAATAGTTAGAACACTTGGCTATATCATTACAATGGGACGCATCCTAAAATCCATAATGTTAGCAGATATATTTAGTTATTGGGTAGTGTCTGAAACAGTCTGAAGTGTGGACATACCACTCTTCTCTCTGGGTCCGTTGTAGTCAAAGGCCTTCCCCTTCCTGAAGATCTTGAGGGTGGGGTACCCTGACACCCCGAAACGGATGGCGATGTCCTTCTCCTGGGTGGCGTCTACCTTGGCCAGGGGGATGGGAGGAGAGCGCTGGCTCAGGTCCTTGGCTGCCTTCTCATACTCTGGAGCCAGCTGCTTACAGTGGCCACACCTGGAGGGACAGTTAAAACAGCATCATAACGCTTCGTTAGGCAGGAACAACAATCATGAAGCTTCATATAAAATAGCTTTATCCCCTCCACTCCTTTACTAGATAGAAAACACAAAGGAAGTGATAGATTTCATGCATCAGACCAGTGCAGATGAAGCAGAGGAGACAAGGACATGAAGTGACTAGATCATTGAGATGCATCCTAAACGTTGTCTAGAGGTGGACTGACTGACCATGGGGCGTAGAACTCCACCAGGATGATGTCAGCGTTGTTGACCACATCGTCAAAGTTGTCCTTGGTCAGCACCAGGGTTGCCTCAGGAGGGGGCTTCCAGTCTGGCTGGGCCACCTCCTTCACTTGAGCCACAATGGCTGAAACAACCACAGTTCCCGCATTAACAGTGTTACTAAACTGAAAGGGGGTTGCAATCCAGTCTGTCTGGGTTGCCTCTTTCACTCAAGCCACAATGACTGAAACACAATCACAGTTATAACATTACCAATGCTACTGAAGTGAAACTAAGATAGTAGCCTGTTTCCGCTTTAGTCAAACAAGGCCAAGATGCACTAGCGTAGTCAAATACAGAGAGCCAGGCTACCAGCACAGTCTTGTTAGTGGTTGTCCTACCCTGCTCATTCTTGGCTCCATCATACTCCACAGGCTCCCCCTTCTTCATGATCTTGAAGGTGGGATATCCCGACACCTCAAATCTACTTGCTAAGGAACTGGACTTGGTCGCATCCACCTTGGCCACAGGGATAGGGGGGTCATTCTCTTTCAGACTCTGGGCGATCTTCTCATACTCAGAAGCAAACTGCTTACAGTGGCCACACCTGGGAGAGGGGAGGACAACAGATTAGAGAAGTGTCAATCAAGGAGGAAATGATTTCAATGGTGCATATATCCCATGCATTTGAGATGAAGGCCTTCCAGTTTTTCACACTGCATTATCGGCTACCAAGAGCTGCACAATAGACGTGGATGGACACGTTGCCAATGACTGACAAATATTGACTTCTTATTGTCAACTCTCCCTTTAGGCAAACTTACCATGGGGCATAGAACTCAACCAGCACAGTGTCCTTGCCCTCCATGAACGTGTCAAAGTTGCTGTCGGTCAGGACCAACACTCCGTTCTCATCCTTCACCTCTGTTCCATCATCTTCATCATCCTCTTCATCGTCACTGTCATCAACCTCATCGACGTCTGCTACATCTGCAAACATCATTGATAACACTGAAAAACAGAACGTCTAGCAACAAGTCAGGACAGCGCAGTTGGGTTTGCGTTGCAACAAAACCTAGCTCTCAAACCCAGGGGAGCTTACAGCAGGCCCCTCTTTTGGGTTCTCAGCTGAAAGCATGGAACAGAATGAACAGAAATAAAAACGCAACATGCAACAATTTACTGAGTTAGAGTTCCTTCTACTGTATGAACTGTAAATTGAAATAAATTCAGTAGGCCCTAATCTATGGATTTCACATGACTGGGAATAGATGACTTAAAAAAATAAAAAGGTAGGGGTGTGGATCATAAAACCAGTCAGTATCTGGTGTGACCATTTCAGGATCTCACAGTATATGTGCATTCAAATTGCCCTTGATAAAATGCAATTGTTTGTGTTGTCCATTGCTTATGCCTGCCCATACCATAACCCCACCGTGGGACACTGTTCACAACATCAGCAAACTTCTCACCCACACAACACCATACACGCTGTCTGCAATCTGCCCGTTACAGTTGAAACCCGGATTCATCTGTAAAGAGCACACTTCTCCAGCATGCCCTGTGGTCATCCAAGGTGAGCATTTGCCCATTGAAGTCAGTTACAATGCAGAAGTGCAGTCAGGTCAAGACCCTGGTGAGGACGACGTGCACGCAGATGAGCTTCCCTGAGACGGTTTCTGACAGTTTGTGCATAAATTATTTAGTTGTGCAAACCCACAGTTGTATCAGCTGTCCGGGTTGCTTGCCAGACAATCCCACACATGAAGCCAGCTGTGGTCCTGGGCTGGCATGGTTACATATGTTCTGCAGTTGTTTGGATGTATTGCAAAATTCTAAAACGTTGGAGGCGGCTTATTGAAGAGAAATTAACATGAAATTATCTGGCAACAGCTCTCGTGACATTCCTGCAGTCAGCATGCCAATCACACACTCCCTCAAATTGAGACGTCTGTGGCATTGTGTTGTGTGACAAAACTGCCCATTTTAGAGTGGCCTTTTATTTTCCCCAGCACAAGGTGCACCTTAGTATTGCTCTTGATATGCCACACCTGTCCGGTGGATGGATGGATTACACTGAGTACAGTAATTGTATCTTTAGTATTAGAAATGTTTGTCATTCCTATGACAGTTAAGTTCCAAATCTTTCCAAAAATGTATAGCGTGCAAGGTGTATTTGCGTTTATACTGAGCATTTGTGCAGCGTCGGGGCACTTTCCTCACAAGGTTAAATAAATGGGATGTCCAATGACCCAATGTTATGCAATGGAATTAGCCACGCTGTAACATTACTGAGGGCACGCACAACATTCTATAAAAGATGGCCAGCAATTAATAATTAGCTAGCTAGTTAGCCAACTAGCTTGCGAATACGAGCTGACTGGCTAATTATAACGACAGAAGAAGCCAGCTAGCTAGCGTGCACAAGACCTGGCTAACTTAATTAATTACTAGTTAACGTTAGCTAGCTACTTACCATCTTCTTCACATTGGATAACAGTGGCAAAGTGGGCAACGCCAAGCAAGACAATTAGCAGCAGCGCTATCTTTCTCATTGTCAGGTTTTCCAATGGGATGCTATCCGTGTACCGAGTGAGACTTCTCCCTTTAAGCTAGTAACTGATGAATATAATCAAATGTGTCTATTATTAGAAATCTCTGTAGCGCTTGATCATTCCCGAAGTGAAGTTAAACTGATCTTTGGCTTGTTGTTTCATACAAACTAGAAAGACTTCAAAAATCACGCTCCCCACCTCCTGAAATTGAATTTGTCTGACTTGCCACGTTCTAATTGGCTGTCATCGTCGGTTTTCCTCCAATTGCGTACCGCCACTTAAATTCCTGGATCCTATACGTTCGAGCGTGCTATTGGATAGTTTACCAATTCTTGTAATGTCATTGGACTGAATGGACTACTGTTTTTTCAACAGTGAGTGAACATAAAACAAGAAAAAGTTGTACTAGTACTTTTGATATCAAGAGGATCATGAAGAGGTTTATTTATTTATTGTGCAAGGATGTCTCTGGATTGCTGCAACAATGCAACTGTCCTGTAAGCATATTAGTTAGTTAGTCAGTGAGCCATGTTGTAATGTTCATTCTTTCAAGAAAGTGTGCGCTCCCCTCACCCTATCCTGCACACCATTTATTTGAGAATGTATTTTACACACCATTTATTTATTTGTTTTACAATCAGGGCACATTGTTTATTTCATGTTTTTGAAAATATACATGGTGACACAAGCAGTGGCCTACTGAATACTTGCAATTAAGCCTGATTCCCTCCACACAGAGTATTTCAACATGTTTTTTTCAAAATATCCCTCTTGAATCGCATATTGATGAAGATAATTCATTATTTTATTAATTAATTCATTAGACTCGCCATACAGTGTCAACCCCAGCACTGTCTGACTGTCCCTAGAATTCCCTCCTCTGGCTCAGTCTCTGGGCTCCCATGGACCATAACCTCCACCACAGTCCTGTGTGGCCCTCCATGGCCCTCCACCACCCCAGAAGCAGTGGTATATCTGGAGCTGGGCCCCTCTACTGTAGCCCATTGGGTATTTCTGGGACTTCTGTGGTTCTTCTTACCAGACCGACCGACAGCGGTCCAGTGGCTGATCTGATTCTCCAGAACCACAGTCTTAACCAGCTGATTATCTATCCAGCCTGTTAGGCTCTGGATCTGAGGCATGTTGTCCCATGTCCGAGCCTCAGCTAGGTGCACCGAATCTGGGGAGGAGAGGTAGCTTGGCCCCCCTGTGGAGGTGGAGCTCTGGAGGTTTCTGTTTGATAGGTGCTCTCGGGAGGTCCTCCCTGGTGCTCCACTATGCAGGAGACTGCCGGATGTCCCAATCTTACTTGAGAGTCCCCCAGCTGGGGCTAGGGTCTGCCTCCTCTGGCCTGCCTGCTGCAGATGGTGGAGGGTATCCAACTCAAGCTGAGATCTGGGATGGAAATATAAACGACTGGTTAACAACCCAGGCCATCTGAGTGACTTAGGGCTATGCTAGCTAACTGAGCTAAAGCCTAAACATAAACTCAAATAGTCAAGTAGTCACTGGGCGAACATAGTTCAGTGAACCACCTCTACCATTCTATGTTTTCGATGTGAATGATATTTTGTTGTGGTTTTACCTGTAGTGGTGTGCGTCAGGTAAGTGTTCCCTGGAGGTCAGTGGGAGGCTGGTGATGTCAGGGGGATCATTGAGAAGTGTCTCTTCAGTCATGTGTGCTGTTTCACTGGCAGCAGAGCGCTACAAACGAAACGCACAGCATTAAAACTGTGCTGGCATCAGGGACAGCTCATGAGATGGTGGCCAGTTCAAATTGAAAGTGGGACATGTCTAAGTAACTCCACCTAGATTGCTTCACAGAGGCTTACATATTCAAAGGTTATGCCTAAATCATATATACACTGGCGGGTTGGTTCAGACAGTGTGGGTGAGACACCCAGGTGTGCCCACCTGTGAGGCCAGGCTGGAGGGGCTCTGGGTGGGGGAGAAGATATCTTTAGGAGGTAGGGTGTGGTGCAGACTGTTAGAGAAGGCATTTAGTCTAAACTGCAGCTCATCCACCAGGCTCTCAAATTCCTCCAGGTAAAAACTCTGAGGAGAAAAAATATATATCAGCCGGTTAACCCCTTCCATACCTCAATCTAAACCACAAGGTTGTTCTCTGCTTTCATTTGACAGTCAAAGCAAAGCAGTCCTATCTTCAAAACTATCTTTCGGACATTAGCATGGAGGTCAAAAGTCACTCACTCTCCTGTGGGCATGGCTATCTCTCCATCTCTGTCTGCGTTGGCCAATGAGCACAGCCGCCCGGCCCCTGATGTAGCCAACCACGTCACAGAGAGTCAGTAGGCTCCTCCTCCTACCAGCTAGTTTAGCAGCTCTCACTAACGAGGAGACGATACCAATCAACTAGAGACAGACAGACAGACAGACAGACAGACAGACAGACAGACAGACAGACAGACAGACAGACAGACAGACAGTCAGTCAGTCAGTCAGGAGCAGAGGGTTTACAGCAGACTGATGTAGCTTGCTAGGGCTGGATAAAGCAACAACAAAGTACATGGTGATGTGTAGGGTAGACTACGTGTATGTTTGTTGTCTCTGGATCGCCTTGGAAACTAGTTGATTTATGTCAAGGATTTTATCAAACACGAATGTTTAAAAACAGTATTATAAAAAGTGTTTAAAAAGAGTATTATAAAAAGTGTTTAAAACAGTATTATAAAAAGTGTTTCAAAACAGTATTATAAAAAGTGTTTCAAAACAGTATTATAAAAAGTGTTTAAAAAGAGTATTATAAAAAGTGTTTAAAACAGTATTATAAAAAGTGTTTCAAAACAGTATTATAAAAAGTATTTCAAAACAGTATTATAAAAAGTGTTTCAAAACAGTATTATAAAAAGTGTTTCAAAAAGTTTAATGAGTACCACTGCTGTCCAGGCCACAGTGAGGGTGAGACAGAGAGCTCCATGGTAGAAAGACAAAGACAGGCTATTGGGGCTGTGGAGCTGGTGGGGCTGAGAGGCCATGGGCAAGGAGGGGGCCCGGGAGCCCAGTTGGCCCCTGGAGAGAGACAAGAGTGTGAAGACGGAGTGGGGCAGGGAGCTGAACCCCCAGGACCTCCTCAGGAGCAGCAGGTTTCCCACAGAGGACAGAGCCACCAACAGGACAACTCCTGACAGCTGGGGACGGAATAGAAACGGTACAAACATCAGGACACACTCTAGAAACATAATGTGTATGACCTCTTGAATTTTAATCAATTAACTTTTACCTGAAGTACTGAACTGTACTACTGAACTGTTACTTGAAACTTCTTAAAATAAAACATTTAAATTAGGATTATTATATTTTAAATAGTTTCCATGCAGACTGTTTGTAGTTAACTTCACTAGGGTAAGGGGCAGCATTCGGAATTTTGGATGAAAAGCATGCCCAAATTAAACTGCCTGCTAATCAGGCCCAGAAGCTAGGATATGCATATAATCGGTAGATTTGGATAGAGAACACTCTAAAGTTTCCAAAACTGTTAAAATAATGTCTGTGAGTATAACAGAACTGATATGGCAGGCGAAAACCTGAGGAAAATCCATCCAGGAAGTACTATTATTTTGAAAGGCTGTTTTTCCATTGAAAGTCTATCCACCATACAAAGACTTAGGACCCAGTTCACAATCTCTATGGCTTCTTCTACACGTGGCCAGTCTTTAGGCATTGTTTCAGGCTTTTACTCTGAAAAATGAGGGAGATACAGCACTTTCAATGAGTGGACAGTGGAAATTTCCAAACATGAGTCCAGCGTGTGATCGGGAGCGCGCCTTTCTTGTTTCTCCTTTTCTATTGACGAAGCTTTTGTCCGGTTGAAATATTATTGATTATTTATGACAAAAACAACCTGAGGATTGATTTTAAACATCATTTGACATGTTTCTACGAACTTTTATTGTACTTTTTAAACTTTCGTTTGGATGTTGAGAGCGCGCTTTGTGCCTTTGGATTACTGAACTAAACGCACCAACAAAACTGAGGTTTTTGGACATAAAGAGGGACATTATCGAACAAAACGAACATTTATTGTGTAACATGGAGTCCTGGGAGTGCCACCAGATGAAGATCATCAAAGGTAAGTGATTCATTTAATCGCTATTTCTGACTTTTGTGAGTCCTCTCCTTGGCTGGAAAATGTCTGTATGGTGTTATGTGGCTAGGCGCTGTCCTAACATAATCGCATGGTGTGCTTTCGCCGTAAAGCCTTTTTGAAATCTGACACAGCGGCTGGATTAACAAGACGTATATCTTTAATCCAATGTATAACACTATCTTTCATCAATGTTTATGATGAGTATTTCTGTAATTTCATTTGGCTCTCTGCAATTTTACCAGATGTTATTTGAGACAATGCATTACTGAACATAACGCACCAATTTAAACTGAGGTTTTGGACATAAAGAGGGACTTTATTGAACAAAATGAACATTTATTGTGTAACATGGGAGTCCTGGGAGTGCCACCAGTTGAAGATCATCAAAGGTTAGTGATTCATTTAATCGCTATTTCTGACTTTTGTGAGTCCTCTCCTTGGCTGGAAAATGTCTGTATGGTGTTTTGTGGCTAGGCGCTGTCCTAACATAATCGCATGGTGTGCTTTCACCTTAAAGCCTTTTTGAAATCGGACACGGTGGTTGTTTTAACAAGAAGCTTATCTTTAAAATGTTGTATAATACTTGTATGTTTGAGGATTTTTAATTATGGGATTTCTGTTGTTTGAATTTGGCGCCCTGCATTTTCACTGGCTGTTGTCGAGGATGATACCAGAGAGGTTAAGGTAGAAGGTGAAAGGTTGCCGTGTCTGCGGGTTGTTTACCATTGGCCAGAGGAGTCTGGAGAAGGCGAGTCTGAGTAGAGTCACTGAGGCGGCCATGGTTCTGTTAACCCCCGACAAACACATACACCGCACCACCAGGAGGAAGAGCAGTATGCCACGCAGTGTACGGGTGTGCTGGAGATACAGAGGACTCATCATCAACATCAACATCATCATCATCATACACACACCTCACTCTCTCCCATTCTCACCTGTTCCCAGGTAGACAGTAAGCTGACATCCACATGCGTCCTGAAGTCGTGTCGCTGCAGCAGGTCAATGACCTCCAGAGTCAGAATGGACTGATAGATGTAGTAGATGTAGTACACCAGGGTTACCAGGAGTATACTGACCTGGAGGGAGACAGAGAGAAGGGCAAACTGACCTATTATTGCTAAACAAACAGAAAGAAAATTCCTACTGAGAGAAATGTTTGTAGGGTATAAAGTTCAGTGTGATTTGCTTAGGACTGAGTATGAAGAGGCTAGCTTGATCACAATCGAACGATAGAAAGAGAACTCAGACAACTACAGTGAGCAAACCCAGATTTACAGAGAATGTATTGCTGTATATACTGTATGAGAGAAGGGAGGGGCAGGGGGTTCTCTCTCACCTGGAGCCAACTCTGGGGGTCTCTCAAGTATCCCAGCATGCCTTTCTCCCCAGCAGAACAGATCTGGAGGACGAGCTGGACCAGAGAGACGAGGAGGAAAAGGAGCTGGAGAGGAGAGATGAAGGCAAACAAAACTACAGCTCATATTCACCTTCAGATATCATTGGCCTTCATGTCTGAGATAAGACTAATAGAATGGGCCTTTGTTCTAGCCCAGCTCACAATTCACTGCTCACAGTTCACTTCTCACTGCTTATTGCTAGTAGTCCTGTGTAACAGTGGATGGAAGACCAGACCCTATCTGACTGAATGTGGGGGGTTGTCGTGGAGGGAAGAGATCAGGGGTGGGCAAAACCCTGCCCGTGAGCCCATTCAATCCGGGCCGCAGGAGGTTTGAGTAAACACATAGTATACATACAGTACCAGTCAAAAGTTTGGACACCCCTACTCATTTAAGGTTTTTCTTTATTTTTAGTATTTTCTACATTGTAGAATAATAGTGAAGACATCAAAACTATGAAATAACATATGGAAACATGTAGTAACCAAAAAAGTGTTAAACAAATCAAAATATATTTAATATTTGAGATTATTCAAAGTACCCACCCTTTGCCTTGATGACAGCTTTGCACACTCATGAGGTGTTGGAATGCATTTCAATTAACAGGTGTGCCTTGTTAAAAGTTAATTTGCGGACTTTCTTTCCTTCTTAATGCGTTTGAGCCAATCAGTTGTGTTATGACAAGGTAAGGGTGGTATACAGAAGACAGCCCTATTTGGTAAAATACCAAGTCCATATTATGGCAAGAACAGCTCAAATAAGCAAAGAGAAACAACAGCCCATCTTTACTTTAAGACATGAAGGTCAGTCAATGCGGAAAATTTCAAGAACTTTTAAAGTTTATTCAAGTGCAGTCGCAAAAACCATCAAGCGCTATAATGAAACTGGCTCTCATGAGGACCGCCACAGGAAAGGAAAACCCAGAGTTACCACTTGTCACGACTTCCGCCGAAGTCGGCTCCTCTTCTTGTTCGGGCGGCGTTCGGCGGTCGACGTCACCGGCTTTCTAGCCATTGCCGCTCCATTTTTCATGTACCGTAATTTCCGGACTATTAAGCGCACCTGAATATAAGCCGCACCCAATTAATTTTTATTTTTTAATTTTTTTTTAACATAAATAAGCCGCACATGTCTATAAGCCGCAGGTGCCTACCGGTACACTGAAACAAATTAACTTTACACAGGCTTTAACGAAACACGGCTTGTAACAAAAATAAATAGGCTTTAACGAAACACGGCTTGTAACAAAAATAAATAGGCTTTAACGAAACACGGCTTGTAACAAAAAATAAAAAATTAGCAGTAAGCTTTAGTTGTCTTTTTGCACCGAGTCAATTCCTCACGCTGCTGTTTCCAACGTCTTATCATCGACTCATTAAGACCAAGCTCCCGTGCAGCAGCTCTATTTCCGTTTCCAACAGCCAGATCAATCGCCTTCAACTTGAAAGCTGCATCATATGCATTTCTCCGTGTCTTTGCCATGATGAGGGTGACAAAATGACTACCGTAATCAGAATGATGGTAAGTTTGAGAGCGCTCGATTTAATCTAAACAGTAAACAAAAAAGTTGTTTGACCTTAACCCGTTCAGCAATTTCATTGGTCTAATGAAAGCTTCATGCCGCCAAAAAACTGAGCACGTCACAGAATGTGTTTTTAAAAAAATTGAAAAAATTGAAAGCGGGAAAAATCCATATATTAGCCACGTCATTGTTTAAGCCGCGAGGTTCAAAGCCTGGGAAAAAAGTTGCGGCTTATAGTCCGGAATTTACGGTATCCATTTGTTTTGTCTTGTTCTCTGCACACCTGTTTTTCATTCCCCAATCAATCTACATGTATTTATTCCTCTGTTCCCCATCATGTCTTTATGTAAGATTGTTTGTTTTACGTGTACTTTGTCTATTGGAAATGTTGTTATGCGCCAGACATTTGTCTATGTTTCGTGTTTTGGGCACGTTGTTTGTGCTTTTTGCTATTTTTACCGGAATAAAGTGTGCGCCTGTTCACTTCACTCTGCTCTCCTGCACCTGACTTTGCCTCCAGTACACATCCGTTGACACCTCTGCTGCAGAGGACAAGTTCATTAGAGTTAACTGCACCTTAGATTGCACCCCAAATAAATGCCTCACAAAGTTCAAGTATCAGACACATCTCAACATCAACTGTTCAGAGGAGATTGCGGGAATCAGGCTTCATGGTTGAATGGCTGCAAAGAAACCACTACTAAAGGACAGCAATAAGAAGAAGAAACTTGCTTGGGGCAAGAAACACGAGCAATGGACATTAGGCCGGTGGAAATCTGTTCTTCGGTCTGACTAGTCCAAATTTGAGATTTTTGGTTCCAACCGCCGTGTCTTTGTGAGACGCAGAGTAGGTGAACAGAGAATCTCTGCATGTGTGGTTCACACCGTGAAGCATGGAGGAGGAGGTGTGATGGTGCTTTGCTGGAGACACTGTCTGTGATTTATTTAGAATTCAAGGCACACTTAACCAGCATGGCTACCACAGCATTCTGCAGCAATACGCAATCCTGTTTGTTTTACAACAGGATAATGACCCAACACACCTCCAGGCTGTGAGGTTAGTTAGAGGATGGGGCTAGGGACTAGGAGTGTTATGGTGTTACCTGACATGCCATACTGAAGTAGTCCCATACAGTAGGTGAATGGTAGACCCTAGCTGACTGGACACGGGCGGAGGTGTGCAAAGCTCCACCAGGTAATCTCTCGGCCATCAGGTTCACACTGATGAACAGGTTGGTGGAGGGGCTGTAGAGGGTGAACTGGGTTGCCATGGCTACCGTTCGTCTATCCAGCCAGCCAGCTGACCTCAGGGATTCTAGCCTGGACACAAACTCTGACCTGGGTGTTAATTAGAGCAGAAAGGACAGGATGACATCCGCAACATGGTTTCTGTTATCATTGACTAAGCTCAGGTGTGTGTTATAGAATAGGGGAACAGATATTTAAAACAAATATTGAACCTTTATTTAACTAGGCAAGTCAGTTAAGAACAAATTCTTATTTACAATGACGGCCTACAACGGCCAAACCCGGACGACGCTGGGCCAATTGTGCGCCGTCCTATTGGACTCCCAATCACGGCCAGTTATGATACAGCCTGGTGATACATACATGATGTGAAAAAAGTCTGTTTACTCATGTACATGGTAGTTTCTTTGAGATAATGGTGCTGAGTGGTTGTGTTGTGTTCTGACCGTGTTAGACCCAGTCGTACTGTGGTCCCAGTTCCTGTGTAACACTGGAGTTGACCGCAGAGACGAAGTCCGACCTCCATGGGTAACGCCATCCCAGAGACTCTTTCATCTGGGGGATATGCCGTGAGGCATTCTGGGAACAAGGTCTCCATTACAGGAGGCACCTGAGGGGAGGTCAGAGGTTAGTTATGGGTTCACCCAGCAGGATACATTTAGGTATCAAACACACAGACAATAACTTAATTTTCTAGTTTCTAAAGAAAATAGACCACTCACAGCAAAATTAAATGTGGAATACATAGACATTGTGATAGTTTGCACAGACAGTAAAATCTGAGCTGTACTGCAATACTGTGTATGTAAAACCTACATGTTTCAAGCAGACCATCATAATCCCTGTGCCCAAGAACGCCAAGTTAACCTGTCTAAATGCAACAAGCTCTCACAGTCTCACATCAGAATTTGACATTTATCCACGTTTCTGAAATGCCAAATTTCGAAATTGTTCCAAACGTAAAATATCGAAGTGTTTAAGGTTAAGTTTAGGCATTAACTCGAAAATATTAAGGTTAGGTACTAACTCTGAATGGTGAAGGTAAGGGTTAAGGTTTGGGATAGGCCAAAAACAACTTGCTATCGCTGTATTCGAACATGCAACCATTGGCACCAAAGGCAAAACCGAAACCTACTTGAAGGTAAGAGCGCTCACTGTTGCCCCTAGTGGCCAGTTACCATGTCATCTCCCGACGTCCTCAGACATGGATGGTCGTCGAATACTGACTTGTATCATGGGTGACCTGGCTGCTAAATGACTATCGCCCCATAGCACTCACATCTGTAGCCATGAAACGCTTTGAAAGACTAGTCATGGCTCACATCAACACCATCATCCCAGAAACCCTGGACCCACTCCAATTCACATACCACCCCAACAGATCCACAGATGACACAATCTATATTGCACTCCAAACTGCCCTTTGCCACCTGGACAAGAGGAACACCTATGTGAGAATGCTGTTCAATGACTACAGCTCAGCGTTCAACACTATAGTGTCCTCCAAGCTCATCACTAAGCTAAGGATCCTGGGACTAAACACCTCCCTCTGCAACTGGATCCTGGACTTCCTGACGGGCCCCAGGTGGTGAGGGTAGGCAACAACACATCCGCCATGCTGACCCTCAACACGGGGGCCCCTCAGGGGTGCAGATTTAGTCATGTACTCCCTGTTCACCCACGACTGTGTGGCCGCACACGACTCCAACATCATTAAGTTTTCCGACGACACAACGGTGGTAGGCCTGATCACCGACAACGATGAGACATACTATATGAAGGAGGTCAGAGACCTGGCAGAGTGGTGCCAGGACAACAACCTCTCCCTCAAAGTCAACAAGACAAAGGAGCTGATCGTGAACTACAGGAAACGGAGGGCAGAGCACGCCCCCATTCACATCGAAGGGGCTATAGTGGAGCGGGTCGAGAGATTCAAGTTCCTCGGTGTCCACATCACTTAGGACCTATCATGGTCCGAACACACCAACACAGTCGTGAAGAGGGCATGACAATGCCTCTTCCTCCTCAGGAGGCTGAAAAGATTTGACATGGGCCCTCAGATCCTCAAAAAGTTCTACAGCTGCACCATTGAGAGCATCTTGACTGGCTACAACACCGCTTGTATGGAAACTGCATGGCATCTGAATGCATGGCGCTACAGAGTGTAGTGACTATTTATATTGACCAACTTTTTATTTGCACTGGCTCTATGCACACTCACTGGACTCTACCCACAGACTCACACATACTACACTGACACTCCAACACACACACACATGGACTACGACTACATATGCTCACACACACAAAACACACACACACACACATAGACACACTTTCACACTCTTTACATACACTGCTGCTACTCTGTTTATTGTATATCCTGATTCTACCTCTACCTACATGTATATATTACCTCAACTACCTCTAACCCCTGCACATTGACTCGGTACCAGTACTCCTTGCATATAGTCTCGTTATTGTTATTTTATTGTGCTACTATTTCCTTCTGTATTTTATGAAAAAGTTCTTACTTTTTAACTATGCATTGTTGGGAATGGGCTCATACGCATTTCACTGTAAAGTCTACACCAGTTGTATTTGGCGCATGTGAAAATGTAATTTCCTTTGATTTGAATTCCTCAAATACACTCCATGTTGACTACACTACCCCCTGCTGGTGAACAAGTGAACCTGCAGTTTTACAGAGAATTAAAAAAAACAGAGTAATTCCTAGCCATTTAAACGTCAACATTTAACAATCCCCAGTGTTTTTCCGGTCAGTTAAATGAGATGTGTCCATTCACCCCTGGTTTACCTGGCATTGGGATGCATTGAAAACATCAATCTTACTCAAGATGGGCTCTCCTATCAGAATACATGATCCCTGGACGGCACCTGCCTGTCATGAGGGGAGATAAAGAGGGTGTAAAACACATGCGCGCACTTACACAGGCACATTTAAGGCACACACTCTCACACACACTCTCTCACACACATACACACACACACACACACACACACACACACACACACACACACACACACACACACACACACACACACACACACACACACACCTTCCCAGTTGCTGATATGTTGTTATACCAGGTGTCCCAGTCCAGCCCATCCAGTACACTGGTTAAGGTCCAGTTCCACCACTCCTCGTGGGTTTGGATGGACAGGAAGGGGTTATGTGGGCTCCTAAATTTTGTTGAAAAAAATAGTTTCATACTGATCGTGAAAATGTATACATATGAATATGCTAACAACAAGCAACAAACTGCAGATACAAGGGATAATATTCCTGTTCCCCTCCTACCTGGTGAACTGTGTTCGGACGGCATGGTTGAGGTGATACTGGTCTCTAAAGGAGCTGCCATAGGTTACACACAGCAGGAGGAACAGCATGGAGATACACACTGCCACCTCCCTATAGAGGGAACAGACTGGGTCAGAAACACACTGCCATCTCCCTATAGAGGGAACAGACTGGGTCAGAAACACACTGCCATCTCCCTATAGAGGGAACAGACTGGGTCAGAAACACACTGCCATCTCCCTATGGAGGGAACAGACTGGGTCAGAAACACACTGCCATCTCCCTATAGAGGGAACAGACTGGGTCAGAAACACACTGTCATCTCCCTATAGAGGGAACAGACTGGGTCAGAAACACACTGCCATCTCCCTATGGAGGGAACAGACTGGGTCAGAAACACACTGCCATCTCCCTATAGAGGGAACAGACTGGGTCAGAAACACACTGTCATCTCCCTATGGAGGGAACAGACTGGGTCAGAAACACACTGCCATCTCCCTATAGAGGGAACAGACTGGGTCAGAAACACACTGCCATCTCCCTATAGAGGGAACAGACTGGGTCAGAAACACACTGTCATCTCCCTATAGAGGGAACAGACTGGGTCAGAAACACACTGCCATCTCCCTATGGAGGGAACAGACTGGGTCAGAAACACACTGCCATCTCCCTATGGAGGGAACAGACTGGGTCAGAAACACACTGCCATCTCCCTATGGAGGGAACAGACTGGGTCAGAAACACACTGCCATCTCCCTATGGAGGGAACAGACTGGGTCAGAAACACACTGCCATCTCCCTATAGAGGGAACAGACTGGGTCAGAGACACACTGTCATCTCCCTATAGAGGGAACAGACTGGGTCAGAGACACACTGTCATCTCCCTATAGAGGGAACAGACTGGGTCAGAAACACACTGCCATCTCCCTATGGAGGGAACAGACTGGGTCAGAAACACACTGCCATGTCCCTATAGAGGGAACAGACTGGGTCAGAAACACACTGCCATCTCCCTATGGAGGGAACAGACTGGGTCAGAAACACACTGCCATCTCCCTATAGAGGGAACAGACTGGGTCAGAAACACACTGTCATCTCCCTATAGAGGGAACAGACTGGGTCAGAAACACACTGCCATCTCCCTATAGAGGGAACAGACTGGGTCAGAAACACACTGCCATCTCCTTATAGAGGGAACAGACTGGGTCAGAAACACACTGCCATCTCCCTATGGAGGGAACAGACTGGGTCAGAAACACACTGCCATCTCCCTATAGAGGGAACAGACTGGGTCAGAAACACACTGCCATCTCCCTATGGAGGGAACAGACTGGGTCAGAAACACACTGCCATCTCCCTATAGAGGGAACAGACTGGGTCAGAAACACACTGCCATCTCCCTATGGAGGGAACAGACTGGGTCAGAAACACACTGCCATCTCCCTATAGAGGGAACAGACTGGGTCAGAAAAACACACACATATATACGCAGGCAAACACACACACACATACACACACCTGAGTGTTTTGCGGATGAGTGTTTCTCTCCTCTTCCTCCCCCCTGTCCTCCTCAGCTCCCCAGAAGTGGGTGGGCGTACCAGACGCAGATACCGAGCCCTCTGACGGGCCGCCAGCACCTGTCAATAACACAGCAAAGGCTTTTCTTAATATCTTCTTAAATAATATGGAATAAAACCAGAGCAGTTGATCGTCTGTTAGAGTAGGATGATGTTGTTACCCTGTCAAAGTGTGAGCATCTCTCCTGGGGCGGATGAGGAGGGCTGAGCAGGAAGAGCTCTGGGACACAGGAGCCATCTTGGGTCCACAGTTTCAGAGTTTCTGCCTGAAATCCAGGAACTCCTGAGAAACTGGAGAAGTCCGGACGATTCCTGCGCCAGAAGGAGACCACCACAGCCACGGCAAGGATCTAGAAAAGAAAATCAAACAGACCAATTCCATCAATGTTTTTCTGAGTAAATCAATAGTCAATTATTGACGGCAACCACTTTTGGTTTGCAAAGGTTAGCTTTATATTTGTGTTTGGCTGGGTTTGGGTTAAGTTGGGGTTCATGCTAGGTTGGGTTTGTGTTTTGTTCGTTGGGGTTTGGTTTACCATGGCTGGCTGGATGAGGAAGACACAGGAGAGCAGGGAGAAGAAGACGGAATGGATCCACAGTAAAGTCTTACTGCTGCTGAACCTAACATACGCACACAAATACGCACGCATGCACACGCAAGCACACAAAAACAATAACGCCCTGGTAAATAACTTGTACCATGTGTATCACTTGTAATCATTTGTATCGCTCTATAATACAGTATGATAGCTACCTTGTCTTATGTACTAACCTGATCCCCAAGACGATAGTGATCACTAGAGAGGAGAGGCCCAGGGCCAAACACAGTACCCAGGCTAGGAGGTGACTCCAGCGGAGTAGAGGGCTGAGCCTGCCCCCTAAGCATCTGCTGGTACTGTTGCCCACCTGGTTGTTGCTTAGCAGTTTGGGGCTATCGTTGAGGTTACGATCCCTCTCCTTGCAAACGCTGTTGTTGTCTGGGACACTGTTGCCTAGCAACCTGCCAAGCAAGCTGCTGTCAAAACCACTGGAGTTGCAATCTGAGGAGACTTTCTCCTGGGTTAGCAGATCCCTTACCAGATCCTGACCGCCCCGTATTACCAGATCTCCTCTTTGAGTTACCAGATCCCTATTCGGCACTGAGCCCTGAGACATGAGAGATAGAGAGAGGAACATGATACTTAATATTAAGTCAACAAATATAATATCTAAGAGGTAAAATGGAAATCTAATAGAAGCCAAACACATATTTTCCCAAATGTGTGTAAGAACAGGAAGAGTGTGTCACCTCATATTTCTTCCTCCAGGCCTCCTGTGCCCACTGCTGCAGATTGTTCCAGGAGAGAGAGTCAAACACACAGTCACTCACGATCAGCGCATCAGCTTGGGGGAAAGAGAGAGACAGAGCGATAGAGAGAGAGCGAGAGAGCAGAGATCTATCACTTGACTCCCTCACTTTCACCTGTTCTCAACCACCCACAAGAAAGAACCATAGCAGGCCATAGTGAGTGCTTGCGTGTGTGTGTGTGTGTGTATGTGTGTGTGTGTGTGTGTGTTCTACCTTCTATAGAGTAGATGTCTGGCAGTCTGACCATGTCCTGTTTGACCTCTGACCTCTTTACTCTGACCTCACGCTGACGGAACAGGAAGGACAGCGCGGTCGCTACGGGCAACACGGCCAGCGCGCTGAGCAACCCCGTCGTTAGGGAAACGGCAGACACGTCGATGATGCCCAGCTCTGAGGTGTACTGGAACAACACACAGCATTATGGGCAGTGTAGTTGCCAATGACTGACTGATTGATTGACTGATTGATTGACTGATTGATTGACTGATTGATTGATTGATTGACTGATTGATTGACTGATTGATTGACTGATTGATTGACTGATTGATTGACTGATTGATTGACTCACTTGGTCGTCGAGGCCAGATATGAGTAACGTGTTGACACACATGTAGCCTAGCAGCAGCAGCAGACACACACTGAGGCGCTGTGTGTGAGTGAAAACACTAGGGGAGGGACCACTGTACACAGACAACCACAGGTGGAAGTCTGACAGGTACTCTGACAGCTTCAGATACAGCAGCTACACAAACACATGAAATAACAACACATGACAAAATAACATTAAGAGCAGATGACATAACAACACATGACAAAATAACATTAAGAGCAGATGACATAACAACCCATGACATAATAACATATTAAGAGCACATGACATAAGAACATCATTAGACAATGAGTTTGTGTGTGTGTGTTCACGTTTTACTATACTTGTAAGTACCAGAAGTCCTCACAAGAATAGTAAACCAACTAAAATTAAGAGAAGTGAGGACATTCTGCCTGCCGGTCCTCATTTGTAAATAATCTATTTTAGTCTTAGTTAGAATTAGGGTTAGAATTAGGGTTAGAATTAGGGTTAGGGGTTATTAGGTTCAGGGTTAGAATTAGGGTTAGGGGTTGTTAGGTTTAGGGAAAGGGAAAATCGAATTTTGAATGGGAATCAACTGTTGGTGTGAGTGTGTGTCGTGAGTGTGTGTGTACGTGTGTGCGCGCGCGTGTGTGTGTATGTGTGTGTGCGTATGCGTGCGTGTGGCATGTGTGTATATGTGTGCATCCAGGTGTGTTACCTTGGTGAATCCTGGCCCCTGATCACAGACCCTGAGTCTCCTCTCCACCTGTCCGTCACCCTCGTCAACAGCCAACCAGCACTGGCCTAGGAACAGCCAGCTCCGCCCCTTGCCCTTCACCTCACACACCTCCACCTGTCTGAGGTACCAGGTGGGGGAGGGGCCAGTGTTATCATGCCACAGGTGCAGCCCCCACAGAGGGCCCAGACTGTCTACAGTACTATAGAGAAACACACACAAACAGTGACATGGGATCAGTACTGGGGTGTCTCTGTCTCTGTGGCTACAGCTGCTAGGGAGGGAGGGTTTCATGCTGGCTGGCCTGGCTGGGCTGACTGATGACACAACAGTTCTCATAGTAAACAAAAACAGAGATGTATAGTAGTGCATGTAAAGGCAGATACTGTAGCTGTAATGTTGTTTCGTACCTCAGTATAAAGGTGTTCCTGGAGTTCCTTCTGAACAGAGGGAATTCTGGGTCATGTAGTTGTCTGGTCTGTGACGCCCCATCCTCTCCATACAGCACAATATGGACCTGACACACACACAAACACACACATCAGACAATTCTGCTAGGTTTGCTCAGGAAAATGTATGTAATGAGGTGAACATGTTGTAATAGTAACTTGATAAATACAGGTTATGTGTGTATTTGCAGTGTGTGTATTTGCAGTATGTATTTGCAGTGTGTGTTTATGCAGTGTGTGTCTGAATGAGATATGAGGGTAAAAGACAGTATTACACATTCAGGTGGCACATACACACAGAGACTGACACACCAAAACATAAGGATGAAAGGACAGGTCTTATTATTAAACAAAAACATGTAACTATGGACTTTATGGAGTTAACCCCCTACAGTTAGTGTGCTATGGGATCTTTAGTGATCACAGAGAGTCAGGACACCCGTTTAACGTCCCAGGACACCCGTTTAACGTCCCAGGACACCCGTTTAATGTCCCAGGACACCCGTTTAACGTCCCAGGACACCCATTTAACATCCCAGGACATCCGTTTAACGTCCCAGGACACCCATTTAACATCCCAGGACACCCGTTTAACGTCCCAGGACACCCGTTTAACGTCCCAGGACACCCGTTTAACATCCCAGGACACCCGTTTAACGTCCCAGGACACCCGTTTAACGTCCCAGGACACCCATTTAACGTCCCACAGCGTATTCCAGCATCAGATTCTGAAGACCTTCTATGAGGTTAACTCACCCAGCTTTTCACCTCATCAGAATACTTGGCTTTGGTTTTACAACTTACGTAAGAAACTTATTGTATGTTAAATTCTAATCCATTGGCTCACTACGCTGTGAGTGTATAACGAAGGGCACTGAGCCTCAGACTACATAATATCTGAAGATGTATTATTTCTGAATAATGATGTTCCCCCATGATCAAAGAGGGCCATGACAGAAAACGTTAGGGGAGCACTGATCTAGCTAAGATAAGCAAAAATACAGATGGGCAATCCCATGCTATTTATTTATAGCCACTATGCTGCATCGTTTGGGCTACAGGTGATAATGCTTATTGCTAAATAACAATTAAACGGAAACAGTGCTTTTCAGAACGACCAGTTGAAAAACGGGGAGGGGTTAGGTTGTGGGTTCACAATGCACCGCTACCCTTCAAATACGTCACATTGCTTCAAGCCATAACCCGTCACACCCACCAAACGGAGCAAATGTAGACTACCTGAAAGTCTGTTCAAGAACGTTGAAGAACGTTTTGGGGAGACGTGCCCGGAGCTGGAACAGAGCACGGAGCTGAAGAGCATGGACGTAAGAATGCAGGCAGGAGCAGACATGTAAAAGCTAATGTTGTTCATTATGATGTGAAATAATTTACTTGTTCCATTAATTCCCTTAATTCCAACTCTAACAGCTGAACTGTCAGCCATGAGGGCCAGAGTGACAGCCAGTGAGAAGGAGGTGGAGGAACAGAAAAAGGAGGTGACAGCTCTTAGAGAGGAGCTGAGCGTCACCACTACTGAACTGTCAGCCATGAGGGCCAGAGTGACAGCCAGTGAGAAGGAGGTGGAGGAGCAGAAAAAGGAGGTGACAGCTCTTAGAGAGGAGCTGAGCGTCACCACTACTGAACAGCTCTAGAAGAACAAGGTGGAGGAGCTGGAGAAAGACAATACAGGTAAAGCACCGCTATGTATGAACATGGAGATGTATTTGGTTCATCCAAAAGAAGTACCAGCAACAACTCGACAAATAAAACAAATGTACTTGATAGAAAATGATGAGTGTGTTGACTCTCCTGTGTTCACAGACCAAAGGTGGCAAACGCTGTAGGACCCTTCAACACAGACACCCCACTGGTCTAGGGTTTTTTTTCTGGGTTTTCTACCCTTATTTTACCAGGTAAATTGACTGAGAACACATTCTCATTTACAGCAATGAACTGGGGAAAAGTTACATGGGAGAGGAGGGGGGATGAATGAGCCAGTTGGAAGCTGGGGATGATTAGGTGGCCATGATGGTATGAGGGCCAGATTTGGAATTTAGCCAGGACACCGGGATTACCCCCCTACTCTTAGTGTGCCAAGGGATCTTTAGTGATCACAGAGTCAGGACATCTGTTTAACGTCCCATCCGAAAGACGCACCCTACACAGGGCAATGTCCCCAATCACTGCCCTGGGGCATTTGGGATATTTTTTTTAGACCAGAAGAAAGAATGCCTCCTACTGGCCCTCCAGTAAAGTCTTCACCAAGATCAGCAAGGCCAACAACCCAACTACAGGTACTGACCATACATTAGCTGCACTTGATTGAGCTTGCTTTGTACAATGGAACCCATGGGATAGTCCCAAAAGTGCAAACCCCACCTGTTTGGCACTCCAGACAGGCTCAATTATACAAACTGAATCCAGCAACAGGGCAGCATTACTAACAGTGCCTTGCTGATGTCTCCCTGCTTCTCCTCTGATGCAGGTATCTTCACAGCACCAATGAGAGGAGGCTACTACATCACATTCACTGCCGTCGAGCTCCGCAATGACCAATAGATGGCTGTTTACTTTTACCACAACTTTTACCACAAGAGAATGATGTATAATAATGACTAGGACGATGGGTATAATGAGTACAGGAAATGTTGAACTTGTAGTGCATTTGAGGTGTAAAAAGGCATCTGAAGTTTGTCATTTCCACTTTGAAATTTCAGACTTCATTTTCCCTTATGAAAAATGTATTAACCCCTACAAAAATTTCCATGAATTATAATCCACATAACAATTCACATTTCCTGTTGCTTTAGGGTTAATATCCTGCTGTAGCAAACTAGATCAAATTAAGATCCTACATCTGTATGTGAAGGCAGCACCATGCTTTAACGCACTGTGCTCAACTTTCTGATGTGAACAGTTCTGGGGTTAAAGACCCCAATGTTCCTCTCTAACCAATAAATACGCATTAGAAAAGCCAGATGAGTCTCTTCGGTAGAAGGACAGAGAGATAATGGGACAGGAGAGAGGGAGGGAGAGAGGGAAGGAGAGAGTAGGGGAGAGGGGAAGAAGGGAGAGTTCTGGAAAATGGGGGGAAAGCGTACTCTACCTTGGCGGTCATGCTGGGTGAGGAGCGGAGGCCGGTGTGTATAGTAACAGAGTAGAGGTGTGTGTCTGAAGGAGCGTTATCAGACAGGTAGTAGACTCCCTGGTTCCTCTCTGAGATGAGGTCAGCTCTCTTACACACCACCATGCCCAGAGCATACAGACACACACACACCACACACACACACACCACCGTCACATCACTGGGGAGACTGGCGGAAGAGAGATGGGGAGGGAGAGGGAGAAAGAGAGAAAGAGAGAAAGTGAAAGGGGGAGGGGTTGATGAGAGGAAAAGAGAAAGACATATTATGGCAAAATACCATAATTAAGTTGAACACTCATACTTCCCTCTCTGTGATCATTGAAATGACAAATCTGCCGTCCTGTGGTCTGACTGACCTGATGAACTGGGCCAGGTCTGCTGAGTCGTCATGGCTGCTCTGGATCTGCTGCTGGACCACGGTCAATGGGCTCAAGTGGCTACAGCTGGAACACACACGTGTTTGCGTCCGTGTATACAGAATGTGTGTGTGTGTGTGTGTGTGTGTGGGGGGTATGGGGGGTTGGTTCTTCTGTCCTTATGGGGACCTAAAATCCCCAAAAGTCCCCACAAGGACAGTAGAACAAGGAACATTCCTTAGTGGGTTACAATTAGGTTTAGGGTTAGAATTAGGGTGAGGGTAAGGGCTAGGGTTAGGGTGAGAGTTAGGTTTAGGGTTAGGATTAGGGTAAAGGATAGGGTTAGGGTGAGAGTTAGGTTTAGGGTTAGGGTGAGGGTAAGGGCTAGGGTGAGAGTTAGGTTTAGGGTTAGGATTAGAGTGAGGGTAAGGGATAGGGTGAGAGTTAGGTTTAGGGGAAATAGGATTTTGAATGGAAATTAATTTTGGGTCCCCACGAGAATAGAAGAACAAAACATGTGTGTGTGTTGGTTCTTCTATCCTTGTGGATACATTTCCCACATCCCTATGAGGACAAAGGCTATTTTATGCTTAGGGGTTAGGTTTAGTGTTAGGGTTACAATTAGTGTTAGGGTAAGCGGTTAGTGGTTATGAATAGGGTTAGGGTTAGGAATTAGGAGTTAGGTTTAGGGTTTGGATTAGGGTTATGGGTTAAGGTCAGGTTTATGGTAATGTTAAGGATTAGGCTTGGGGTTAGGGAAAATAGGATTTTGAATGGAAATTCATTTGAGGTCCCTACTAGGATAGAAGAACATAACGTGTGTGTGTGTGTGTGTGTGTGTGTGTGTATGTGTGTATATGTGTGTATGTGTGTGTGTTTGACTGTGTGTATATGTGTGTGTGTGTGTGTGTGTGTGTGTGTGACTGAGTGTATATGTGTGTGTGTGTGTGACTGAGTGTTACCTGCAGTTTACCCTGGTGTGAGAGGTCAGTCCTAGTTGAGGTGTGCAGCTGGTGTGTGTCCAGCCCTTCTGGTGGTCCCAGGACAGACACTGGCTAGACTCCAGTCTCAATGTGTAGTTCACTTGTCTGCTCATGTACCTACATATGTAAGAATGCTATTCATTGACTACAGCTCAGCATTCAGCTCAGCATTCAGCTCAGCATTCAGCTCAGCATTCAGCTCAGCATTCAGCTCAGCATTCAGCTCAGCATTCAACACCATAGTACCCTCCAACCTCATCATCAAGCTGGAGGACCTGGGTCTCAACCCTGCCCTGTGCAACTGGGTCCTGGACCTTCTGACGGGTCGCCTCCAGGTGATGAAGGTAGGAAACAACATCTCCACTTCGCTGACCCTCAACACTGGGGCCCCACAAGGGTGTGTGCTCAGCCCTCTCCTGTACTCCCTGTTCACCCACGACTGTGTGGCCATGCACGCCTACAACTCAATCATCAAGTTTGCAGACGACACAACAGTAGTAGGCTTGATCACCAACAATAACGAGACAGCCTACAGGGAGGAGGTGAGGGCACTCGGAGTGTGGTGTCAGGAAAACAATCTCTCACTCAACATCAACAAAACAAAGGAGATTATTGTGGACTTCAGGAAACAGCAGAGGGAGCACCCCCCTATCCACATCGAAGGGACAGCAGTGGAGAAAGTGAAACGTTTTAAGTTCCTGGGCGTACACATCACTGACAAACTGAAATGGTCCACGCAGACAGACAGTGTGGTGAAGAAGGCACAACAGCGCCTCTTCAACCTCAGGAAGCTGAAGACATTTTGCATGTCACCCGAAACCCTGACAAACTGTTACAGATGCACAATCGAGAGCATCCTGTCGGGCTGTATCACAGCCTGGTACGGCAACTGCACCGCCCTCAACCGCAAGGCTCTCCAGAGGGTGGGGCGGTCTGCACAACGCATCACCGGGGGCAAACTACCTGCTCTCAATGACACCTACAGCACCCAATGTCACAGGAAGGCCAACAAGATCATCAAGGACAACAACCACCCGAGCCACTGCCTGTTCACCCCGCTGTCATCCAGAAGGCGAGGTCAGCACCGGTGCATCAAAGCTGGGACCGAGAGATTGAAAAACAACTTCTATCTCAAGGCCATCAGACTGCTAAACAGCAATCATTAACTCAGAGAGGCTGCTGCCTACATTGAGACCCAATCACTGGACACTTTAATAAATGGATCACTAGCCACTTTAAATAATGCCACTTTAATAATGTTTACATATCTTACATTACTCATATCACATGTATATACTGTATTTTATACCATCTATTGCACCTTGCCTATGCCGCTCGGCCATCGCTGTCACAACTTCCGCCGAAGTCGGTCCCTCTCCTTGTTCGGGCGGCGTTCGATGGTCGACATCACCAACCTTCCAGCCATCGCTGATCCATTTTTCATTTTCCATTGGTTTTGTCTTGTTTTACATCACACCTGGTTCCCATCTCATCAATTACATGTTGTGTATTTAACCCTCTGTTTCCCCTCATGTCCTTGTCGGTGATTGTTTGTTTGTATGTGATGTGCAAGTTATGTTCTGGTGTGCGACGGGTTTTGTACCCACTTTTATTATTTTGTATATTTTGGTTTTCGGAGTTTTGTGAGCACTTATTAAACGACTCCGTTTATGCCAAGTTCGTTCTCCTGCGCCTGACTTCCCTGCCACCAGCACGCACCCATTACAATCGCTCTTCCATATACTTATATGTACATATTCTCATTCACCCCTTTAGATTTGTGTGTATTAGGTAGTTGTTGGGGAATTGTTAGATTAATTGTTAGATATCACTGCACTGTCGGAACTAGAAGCACAAGCATTTCGCTACAATCGCATTAACATCTGCTAAACATTTGTATGTGACCAATACAATTTGATTTGATTTGACATAGAGGAAACAGAACACAGAGGAACAAAATGGATGTATGGATGATATCCAGCTGCTCTTGGAGGAAGTTAAGTAGAAATGATAACATTTCCTATGGTTGTTTAAGTAAAATAATAATAACATGATGATGATGTTACTTACTTGTGTCTGGGGGTCTTTTTGTAGTCAGCGTTGAGTAGAGCCAGGTAGCCTGTCCCTGCAGCTGGACAGAACATATGAAACACTTTATCATCCTCATGTTACAGGGAGCATTAGCATTAGCATGCAATCACAGTGACTAGACAAAAGAACATATCATTTCAATTATAAACAACAAAAGACAGATGATGTGATATGGCAAATGAGACAAGGGAGAGAGGGGAACAGAGGGTTTGGGTGGGTGAGAGAGAGAGAGAGAAATAGACCGAGATAGAGACAGGGAGAGAGAAAGTGGGGAGAGAGTGAAAGAGAGATACGAGACTAACCAGTGAGGTATGATGGAGGCAGGGTGATGTAAGTGGTGTTTCTGTCCCAGTGATAGATGCTGTGGATGTGATACAAGCTGGGGGTCGGCCTCTCAAACATCCTGAGAACACACACACAATTAACTGACATAGTATGGGAATTGAGGAAATTGTCTATTCTAAAACTGAAGGTTTGAAGCTGTACTCAAAGGCTTGTACACACCTGAAGAGGAGCATGATGGGAAAGGTCTTGTTGGGGGGCCGCGTGAATTCCACACTGACCAGTATGGCCTCCTGCAAGGCCTGCTGGGTAATGTTGAAACCGTGGTAGTTCACCTGGCTACGCAGGAGAGTGAACTCCGATAAAGAACTTACCTGTGGGGGAGATGAAAGGTTACATACACACATGCACGCACACACACATACACGCATGCACACACACATACACACAGGCACATACACATACACACATGCACACACACATACACACAGGCAATCTGTCCATAATCCCAAACAGAAAGTGAATGCTTACATTTCTAGGTGTTTTGGGGAACTCGATGTTGATTGGTTGGGAGAGCGAGTGTACTGGAATCTCTCTCCTTGTGCTGCAGTTGTACAGAGTCAGGTCAATCACTGGCCCACTCAGCTGAAAGACACACACACATCATCATCATCACCATCACCATCATCATCTTCATCATCTCGATGTCAAGTGTGTGTGTGTGTGTGTGTGTGTGTGTGTGTATCTCACCAGTACAGGTGTCTTGGTCCAGAAGTAGAGGTTGTGTGTGAACGTGATCAGCTGGCTGAGGACACAGAGACTCTGTGGTCCATCTGTGGTTTCTCTCCTCCTACGACCGTACAGGACCAGGTCCAGGGAGTCAGGCAGGTAGAAGGTGGCCGAGCCAGAGCTGATGACTGTGGTTAGACCACGGTCGTGGTGAGTGGTCTGTAGGTCCATGACACTGGTGGTTACGTTGTGCTGCTCAACCTTATTGAACAGGATGTATTTCTAAAACACAGAGAGGAGGGTCAGAGAGAGAGAGAGAGAGAGAGAGAGAGAGAAAGAGAAATGAGAGAGAGAGAGAGAGAGAGAGAGAGAGAGAGAGAGAGAGAGAGAGAAATGAGAGAGAGAGAGAAATGAGAGAGAGAGAGAAATGAGAGAGAGAGAGAAATGAGAGAGAGAGAGAAAGAGAGAGAGAGAGAGAGAGAGAGAGAGAGAGAAAGAGAAATGAGAGAGAGAGAGAGAGAGAGAGAGAGAGAGAGAGAGAGAGAGAGAGAGAGAGAGAGTGTATCTCACCAGTAGTAATCGATCAGTAGTCTGCAGACTGTCAGTCGTGAGTTGTATGGCCTGTTCTTTGAGGGTAGGCGTGGCCTGTATGACATCATCAGCAGTGGCCTGGTCTTGTCTGACATCATTAGTAGTGGGGGTGGCCTGCAGGCTGTATGACAGCAGTGTGACCAGAGTGTTGAGGGTCCAGCTGTCCAATAGGTAGGGAACAGGAACACTGGGCTCGTGGAACAGGTCTGAGATGGACTGGACATGACCCACTACCACACTGGCACTGGCTAACGATACCTGGGGCAACAACACACTGTTAATACATATTATATACATCTATCATCTTATAGCCTATACATGACCCACTACCACACTGATACTGGCTAACGATACCTGGGGCAACAACACACTGTTAATACATATTATATACATCTATCATCTTATAGCCTATACATGACCCACTACCACACTGGCACTGGCTAACGATACCTGGGGCAACAACACACTGTTAATACATATTATATACATCTATCATCTTATAGCCTATACATGACCCACTACCACACTGGCACTGGCTAACGATACCTGGGGCAACAACACACTGTTAATACATATTATATACATCTATCATCTTATAGCCTATACATGACCCACTACCACACTGGCACTGGCTAACGATACCTGGGGCAACAACACACTGTTAATACATATTATATACATCTATCATCTTATAGCCTATACATGACCCACCACTACCACACTGGCACTGGCTAACGATACCTGGGGCAACAACACACTGTTAATACATATTATATACATCTATCATCTTATAGCCTATACATGACCCACTACCACACTGGCACTGGCTAACGATACCTGGGGCAACAACACACTGTTAATACATATTATATACATCTATCATCTTATAGCCTATACATGACCCACTACCACACTGGCACTGGCTAACGATACCTGGGGCAACAACACACTGTTAATACATATTATATACATCTATCATCTTATAGCCTATACATGACCCACCACTACCACACTGGCACTGGCTAACGATACCTGGGGCAACAACACACTGTTAATACATATTATATACATCTATCATCTTATAGCCTATACATGACCCACTACCACACTGGCACTGGCTAACGATACCTGGGGCAACAACACACTGTTAATACATATTATATACATCTATCATCTTATAGCCTATACATGACCCACCACTACCACACTGGCACTGGCTAACGATACCTGGGGCAACAACACACTGTTAATACATATTATATACATCTATCATCTTATAGCCTATACATGACCCACCACTACCACACTGGCACTGGCTAACGATACCTGGGGCAACAACACACTGTTAATACATATTATATACATCTATCATCTTATAGCCTATACATGACCCACTACCACACTGGCACTGGCTAACGATACCTGGGGCAACAACACACTGTTAATACATATTATATACATCTATCATCTTATAGCCTATAGATGACCCACCACTACCACACTGATACTGGAAAACAATACCTGGGGCAACAACACACTGTTAATACATATTATATACATCTATCATCTTATAGCCTATACATGACCCACCACTACCACACTGGCACTGGCTAACGATACCTGGGGCAACAACACACTGTTAATACATATTATATACATCTATCATCTTATAGCCTATACATGACCCACCACTACCACACTGGCACTGGCTAACGATACCTGGGGCAACAACACACTGTTAATACATATTATATACATCTATCATCTTATAGCCTATAGATGACCCACCACCACACTGATACTGGCTAACGATACCTGGGGCAACAACACACTGTTAATACATATTATATACATCTATCATCTTATAGCCTATACATGACCCACTACCACACTGGCACTGGCTAACGATACCTGGGGCAACAACACACTGTTAATACATATTATATACATCTATCATCTTATAGCCTATAGATGACCCACCACCACACTGATACTGGCTAACGATACCTGGGGCAACAACACACTGTTAATACATATTATATACATCTATCATCTTATAGCCTATACATGACCCACTACCACACTGACACTGGCTAACGATACCTGGGGCAACAACACACTGTTAATACATATTATATACATCTATCATCTTATAGCCTATACATGACCCACTACCACACTGGCACTGGCTAACGATACCTGGGGCAACAACACACTGTTAATACATATTATATACATCTATCATCTTATAGCCTATACATGACCCACCACTACCACACTGGCACTGGCTAACGATACCTGGGGCAACAACACACTGTTAATACATATTATATACATCTATCATCTTATAGCCTATACATGACCCACTACCACACTGGCACTGGCTAACGATACCTGGGGCAACAACACACTGTTAATACATATTATATACATCTATCATCTTATAGCCTATACATGACCCACTACCACACTGGCACTGGCTAACGATACCTGGGGCAACAACACACTGTTAATACATATTATATACATCTATCATCTTATAGCCTATACATGACCCACCACTACCACACTGGCACTGGCTAACGATACCTGGGGCAACAACACACTGTTAATACATATTATATACATCTATCATCTTATAGCCTATACATGACCCACTACCACACTGGCACTGGCTAACGATACCTGGGGCAACAACACACTGTTAATACATATTATATACATCTATCATCTTATAGCCTATACATGACCCACTACCACACTGATACTGGCTAACGATACCTGGGGCAACAACACACTGTTAATACATATTATATACATCTATCATCTTATAGCCTATACATGACCCACTACCACACTGGCACTGGCTAACGATACCTGGGGCAACAACACACTGTTAATACATATTATATACATCTATCATCTTATAGCCTATACATGACCCACTACCACACTGATACTGGCTAACGATACCTGGGGCAACAACACACTGTTAATACATATTATATACATCTATCATCTTATAGCCTATACATGACCCACTACCACACTGGCACTGGCTAACGATACCTGGGGCAACAACACACTGTTAATACATATTATATACATCTATCATCTTATAGCCTATACATGACCCACTACCACACTGGCACTGGCTAACGATACCTGGGGCAACAACACACTGTTAATACATATTATATACATCTATCATCTTATAGCCTATAGATGACCCACCACTACCACACTGATACTGGAAAACAATACCTGGGGCAACAACACACTGTTAATACATATTATATACATCTATCATCTTATAGCCTATACATGACCCACCACTACCACACTGGCACTGGCTAACGATACCTGGGGCAACAACACACTGTTAATACATATTATATACATCTATCATCTTATAGCCTATACATGACCCACCACTACCACACTGGCACTGGCTAACGATACCTGGGGCAACAACACACTGTTAATACATATTATATACATCTATCATCTTATAGCCTATAGATGACCCACCACCACACTGATACTGGCTAACGATACCTGGGGCAACAACACACTGTTAATACATATTATATACATCTATCATCTTATAGCCTATACATGACCCACTACCACACTGGCACTGGCTAACGATACCTGGGGCAACAACACACTGTTAATACATATTATATACATCTATCATCTTATAGCCTATAGATGACCCACCACCACACTGATACTGGCTAACGATACCTGGGGCAACAACACACTGTTAATACATATTATATACATCTATCATCTTATAGCCTATACATGACCCACTACCACACTGGTACTGGCTAACGATACCTGGGGCAACAACACACTGTTAATACATATTATATACATCTATCATCTTATAGCCTATACATGACCCACTACCACACTGGCACTGGCTAACGATACCTGGGGCAACAACACACTGTTAATACATATTATATACATCTATCATCTTATAGCCTATACATGACCCACCACTACCACACTGGCACTGGCTAACGATACCTGGGGCAACAACACACTGTTAATACATATTATATACATCTATCATCTTATAGCCTATACATGACCCACTACCACACTGGCACTGGCTAACGATACCTGGGGCAACAACACACTGTTAATACATATTATATACATCTATCATCTTATAGCCTATACATGACCCACTACCACACTGGCACTGGCTAACGATACCTGGGGCAACAACACACTGTTAATACATATTATATACATCTATCATCTTATAGCCTATACATGACCCACCACTACCACACTGGCACTGGCTAACGATACCTGGGGCAACAACACACTGTTAATACATATTATATACATCTATCATCTTATAGCCTATACATGACCCACTACCACACTGGCACTGGCTAACGATACCTGGGGCAACAACACACTGTTAATACATATTATATACATCTATCATCTTATAGCCTATACATGACCCACTACCACACTGATACTGGCTAACGATACCTGGGGCAACAACACACTGTTAATACATATTATATACATCTATCATCTTATAGCCTATACATGACCCACTACCACACTGGCACTGGCTAACGATACCTGGGGCAACAACACACTGTTAATACATATTATATACATCTATCATCTTATAGCCTATACATGACCCACTACCACACTGATACTGGCTAACGATACCTGGGGCAACAACACACTGTTAATACATATTATATACATCTATCATCTTATAGCCTATACATGACCCACTACCACACTGGCACTGGCTAACGATACCTGGGGCAACAACACACTGTTAATACATATTATATACATCTATCATCTTATAGCCTATACATGACCCACTACCACACTGGCACTGGCTAACGATACCTGGGGCAACAACACACTGTTAATACATATTATATACATCTATCATCTTATAGCCTATACATGACCCACCACTACCACACTGATACTGGAAAACAATACCTGGGGCAACAACACACTGTTAATACATATTATATACATCTATCATCTTATAGCCTATACATGACCCACCACTACCACACTGGCACTGGCTAACGATACCTGGGGCAACAACACACTGTTAATACATATTATATACATCTATCATCTTATAGCCTATACATGACCCACCACTACCACACTGGCACTGGCTAACGATACCTGGGGCAACAACACACTGTTAATACATATTATATACATCTATCATCTTATAGCCTATAGATGACCCACCACCACACTGATACTGGCTAACGATACCTGGGGCAACAACACACTGTTAATACATATTATATACATCTATCATCTTATAGCCTATACATGACCCACTACCACACTGGCACTGGCTAACGATACCTGGGGCAACAACACACTGTTAATACATATTATATACATCTATCATCTTATAGCCTATAGATGACCCACCACCACACTGATACTGGCTAACGATACCTGGGGCAACAACACACTGTTAATACATATTATATACATCTATCATCTTATAGCCTATACATGACCCACTACCACACTGGCACTGGCTAACGATACCTGGGGCAACAACACACTGTTAATACATATTATATACATCTATCATCTTATAGCCTATACATGACCCACTACCACACTGGCACTGGCTAACGATACCTGGGGCAACAACACACTGTTAATACATATTATATACATCTATCATCTTATAGCCTATACATGACCCACTACCACACTGGCACTGGCTAACGATACCTGGGGCAACAACACACTGTTAATACATATTATATACATCTATCATCTTATAGCCTATAGATGACCCACTACCACACTGGCACTGGCTAACGATACCTGGGGCAACAACACACTGTTAATACATATTATATACATCTATCATCTTATAGCCTATACATGACCCACCACCACCACACTGATACTGGCTAACGATACCTGGGGCAACAACACACTGTTAATACATATTATATACATCTATCATCTTATAGCCTATAGATGACCCACCACTACCACACTGGCACTGGCTAACGATACCTGGGGCAACAACACACTGTTAATACATATTATATACATCTATCATCTTATAGCCTATACATGACCCACCACCACCACACTGATACTGGCTAACGATACCTGGGGCAACAACACACTGTTAATACATATTATATACATCTATCATCTTATAGCCTATACATGACCCACCACCACCACACTGGCACTGGCTAACGATACCTGGGGCAACAACACACTGTTAATACATATTATATACATCTATCATCTTATAGCCTATACATGACCCACCACCACCACACTGATACTGGAAAACAATACCTGGGGCAACAACACACTGTTAATACATAATGTATTATGCGTCTATCCTGCATACATCTCTATGCAGAGCCATATAAAGCTCTGACCCAATGTAAAGGGTCTCTTACCTGGTGGGTGAGGTGCATCAGGTCTTTGAGCATGTAGATGTTATCTGTCATGGACCGCTAGGGACACACACAAGAACTGATCGTTACTAGACACTCTACTTTGAGTGTGCGTCTGTGTGTGCGTGCGTGCGTGCGAGTGTGTGTACCTGGTCATTGATGTCGAGCTGACAAACAGCGTTGATGAGTGCGGTGCGTGTGTGTGTCTGAGTGTGTGTGTTGGCTGTGGGGTCCTGGCTGAGTCTGTTGAGGACGCTGGACAGGAGGATGATGTAGTTACGGATCTCTACGCTGTTTCCCAACTGGACCAGACCAGACAGGTTCCTCAAACCTGACTCAAAACTACACAGAGAGAGAAAGAGAGAGAGAGAGGCCTCTAATCAATCAATCAAACCAATGACCAATCAACCAATAAATCCGTTAGTCAGTCAACTAGTCAGTCAGTCAATCAGTTAGTCAGTCAACTAGTCAGTCAGTCAGTAAACTAGACAGTCAGTCAATCAGTCAGTCAGTCAATCAACTAGTCAGTCAGTCAACCAGTCAGTCAGTCAGTCAACCAGTCAGTCAGTCAGTCAACTAGTCAGTCAGTCAGTCAACCAGTCAGTCAGTCAACTAGTCAGTCAGTCAGTCAACTAGTCAGTCAGTCAGTCAATCAACTAGTCAGTCAGTCAACTAGTCAGTCAGTCAATCAGTTAGTCAGTCAACTAGTCAGTCAGGCAGTCAGTCAGTCAGTCAGGCAGTCAGTCTTACAGTTCCATATCAGAGTTGGAGTTGGAGGAGGTGTCCCTGATGAAGCTGGGGTGGACTGCGACGGTTACAGGACAGGGTGCAGTTGCTGCTCCAAACCTGTTCCGGACCTCTGTATAGATAGTGACTGGATCAACAGGGACACAGTGTCAATAAAGATATGAAATTCAAAACAATGTGAGTGTCTGCTATATTCCTCTCTGGACAGTATAATAAAATAAGAGTTAACATTTTACTGCAGTGGGCTAAATCAGGGTCACACAGAGTGTTTATTGATTGTCTTAAACAAATCTACATTAAAACAAAACACATGGTTATGGGCTTAAAAACAGAAGACACCTGGACCATGTCAGATATAGAGTTGAAATGTATTACATTTTGAGTTTGCATCCCAAAATTATACTTTATATACATCACAGAATACTTAAATACAACAAAACAATCTGACATATAAACACTGGATTTTCGGCAGGTTTTTTAAAACAATGTTTATTAATTACGAAATTATGAAAAATATGAATAACATTCCACCTATGAGGCCACTAGGTCTGCAGAAAAGAGTTGTAATATACCTTTATAGTCATCCTGAGGGTCTCCAGATGGCAGGTGGAAGTAGTACTGAAAGTCTCTTCCTTGGTACAGGATCTTAGGAGGGCTGTTTCCTGTACTGAAACTGTACTCATACAGCAGGTCCTAAACCACACACAATAAACACATCAGTAAGATGGTGATGGAGATAAATACAGTACTATTGCTGTTGGTTAGACTGTATGTGTACCTCTTTCCCAGAGGTGCAGAAGATGCTGAAGTGTGTGTGTATCTCGAAGCCACTGCTAGGCTGCACCTGACAGGTTATCCCTCGGGGGCTGGGGCTAGTGGACAGGAACAGCTGAGTCCGCCCCAGTACTGCATCGTGGGAGTCTGAGTTCAGTAACAGGAAACAAGGATACACACTTTGATTAACAGATAAAGGGGGTGAGACATTTATTAAAAAGCAATCAGTTAATCAATACATTAGTGAATTGAGCCATCCATCTCTCATCATCATACAGCATCTGAGATTCAGAGGGCAGACTCAACATCGGGACCTTACTCACTAGCTGTGACCTCCAACATGTATCTGCTTCCTGCTCTCAGAGTGAAAGGTCTGAACGTGATGAGAGCAGAGGAGATTCCTAGAGGCAAAAACAACAGGCAATCAGGTACAACAACGTACAGTCAATCTATCAAAACAATTCCATTTATATTTGAATTAGTTGAATTGAGACTGGAAATCTGCTGTGCATGTACACAGTTTGCACAGTCCAGTAGTTAAGTGGATTGCATGCTGATGGATGTTTACCTGTGTATGTGTAGGACTCAAACAGCTCCTGCTCTAAGAGTTCTCTGGGCAGGTCTAGTAGTGTGGGGTCAAGGACCACCAGGGAGGGGCTGGAGTCCATCAGGTTACTCCCCTCATCCTCACTTGATCCTGGGACAGGAGCAGAGTCACCCTCTGAGCTCTCGGAGCTCCCACCACCCACACCTGATGATAGACATACAAGAACATACACAGGCATCCACAGTATAAATACAAGCAGTAAACACACACACAAACACACAAACACAGGTGAGCCCTACCTGTTGGCCTGCCCACTGACACTCCCGGGTCTCCCTCCTCTATCCCCAGGAAGGGAACATTATAATCTGTAGGACAGACATTCACAACTAAATCTCTGTAAAAGTATGAGTCTATAGAAAATACTTGTGTTATTCAATCCAATATGTACATCTACTGAAATAAATCTGTGTGGCATTACCAGTGAGGTTATAGCTGCCTGTCTGATATCCTGATGGTTCTAGTGTCCCATTGGGGTCCCAGCTTGTCTCTGCTGTGGAGGGATCTGAAACAAAACAGCAACATGTTTCATCTAGGACTTTTCAATGTCCCATAGTTGTGGATCTAAAACGATTTGCTACTTTAATCTACTGTATGTCAATAATACCGGTAACTCTTAACTGACCTGATCCAGGGAAGGGTCCTAACACTCCACCACTGACTGACTGTCCAGGAGAGAAGCCCTCAACTGCAACACAAAGAGGACTGAACTATGAGAAGTGTAAAGATGTAAATATATCCATCCATCTATTCATTTATTCCCTTCATCTTCCTTACCAGGACGTCCGCTCACATCTCCACTCTCCAGGACGGGGAAAGGGAAGTCGTAGTCAGTGGGAAAATCGGGATCGATGGGGAACACCTCGATGATGTCACTCTGGCCGAGGGGGGCAGAGTAAAGGATGCTGCCGTCGTCAAAGGTAACTACAGGGTACTCTGAGATGGGGTAAGGGGGCCCACCGGGGTCAAACCCTCCCAAGTCTGAAATAAAATATACTTTAAAATATATACCAACATATTTCAGAGCTACGAAACCTATCAAAGAAAAGCAGTCGGCAGAAGATAATATGTTTAATTGTGTGACTCTTAACCCTTACCTGGCTCAGGTGATTCAGGAGTGAAGCTGATTGGAACAGAGATGGGCTCGGGGGAGGAGTTTGGTGAAGGGTTGTTCCCAGCTGTGCTATTGATTCTCTGAAGTTCTACTGACCCCTGTGACCTCCGGGGGCGACCACCAGGTGATGGAGAAGGGAGGGGGAAGGGGGGCAATGGGGGGAAGGGAGGCAGGGGGACTGGGTCGGGTGTTGTGGGGGTTGTAGTTTGTATCTCAGTATTGCTGGTCACGTTTGATGACATCAGACCGGTCACCAAGCTGGCTGGGATTGATGTCATATTTGAGGATATCTCTGTGGATGAGGACATCACGCTGGCTGTGGTTGAGGGTGTGTGCGGGGGAGATGATGGAGGGGTGAGAGTCAGGGCTGGAGGCAGGGGAAAGGTAGGGCCACCAATGATGTTGGAGGGAAAACTCAGATCCACACTGTGGCAGAAGGGGACTTGAAAGAGAGGACACAGAGGTTAACACACTATAACACCCCACTCTTCACTCTAAACACAGTATTACACACAGATACACTCTACTGTATAAGAGTAGTGTAGGGCCTGTGTCTCTCCCATTCATTTGGAATTCAGGCCTTTAGAGTTCTTATTATACACTTAGCTGGATCTACGGACCTATCCTGCTGTAGTCTGTATGGTGAGGGATCTATATCTTACCGTCTGTGTCCACCTTACTGGAGGAGTCGACCAGGTAGAGAGTCCAGGTGTAGCTGATGGTTCTGGGGGAGGGGCCACAGCTATCACACACTGCTCTGACTGAGAACGACTGGTCCCAGTTCACTGCGTCCCCCTGGCACTGGTAACAATACACTGACACTCTCCTATAGAGAGAGAGCGAGACAGAGAGAGAGAGAGAGAGAGAGAGAGAGAGAGAGACAGAGAGACAGAGTGAGAGAGAAATAGAGAGAAATAGAGAGCGAAACAGAGAGCGAGACAGACAGAGAGCGACAGAGAGAGACAGAGATAGATAGCGAGAAATAGAGATAGAGAGAGAGAGAGAGAAAGAAAGAGAAAGCGAGAGAGAGACAAAGAGATAGAGAGAGACAGGGAGATAGAGAGCAAGACAGAGAGATAGAGACAGAGAGAGAGATTATTACTATAATTGTATTTATTACACACACACTTTTATTGATTTATTTAGTTTAGTTTTCATTATTCACACACACACACACATTTGGATTGTCCTGTTCTATATTTGTGTGTGTATTCATTTCCTATGTACTTTATTCTCACCAAATGATATATAGATATATACTTATATGAAATTAGATAATTAACTATTAGTTCTTGGAATATCCGGGGCTTGTACTCCTCTACCTTAGGTCTTAAGACTACAAACCCATATTTTCTTAACACCAAAGGTCAAGACATATTAATACTTCTAGAAACATGGTGTCGTGGTGATATAAATACTCAATGTCCTTCAGGCTATCATTAAAACATAAAACAGGGCAGGGACTCACTGAACCAGATCAAAAAGGGTAACACCCACATTTGGTTAAAACTCAACAAAGGCACAATGATTTATATATAGATGCGGTGTATGCTTCTCCCTCAGATTCATCTCACTATGATGGTCAGTTTTATGATCATCTCCAAAGAGAGGCCAACCAGTTTCAACCTGAGGGAAATGTGTTTTTGTGTGGGGTTTTTAATGCTAGAACAGGCTCTGAACCTGTATGTGTAGACCCTGAGGGTAATAGACATATATTTGGACATCCCTCCTTATACCCAAGTCCCATTAGTAGTAATAGAAATAGCCCTGATCAGGTAGTGAACAAAAATGGAAAGGAGCCTTAGGCCTGTATTTTCTTAATGGCAGGATTAGAGGGGATTCTTTGGTTCACCTACTGCTCAGGTCTTGGTACCAGTGTTGTTGAATCGGACCCTTCCTCCATTAGTGCATTCACTGTCAGACCAAAAACACCATTGTCTGACCACTGCCAGATGAATGTATTTTTTAAAAGACTTCTCTACCCAAAGACCACACAAAATCTAAATAAAACGTACAGATGGGCCCTTGAGAGCGCAACACACTTCAACACAGCATTGCACAGCCCAGAAATTACAACCTGTATCAATGACTTCCTTTCAAGTACATTCAGCCCAAACATCCCTGACATATGGAAAATATACAGACCCCTTTCATTTTTTCACACTTTGATACGTTACACTCTTATTCTAAAATTGATTAAATAAAAAATCCTCAGCCATCTACACACAATACCCCATAATGACAAAGTGAAAACAGGTTTTTAGAAATGTTTGCAAATGTATTAAAATTGAAAATACCTTATTTACATAAGTATTCAGACCCTTTGCTATAAGACTCGAAATTGAGCTCAGGTGCATCCTGTTTCCATTGATCATCCTTGAGATGTTTCTACAACTTGATTGAAGTCCACCTGTGGTATATTCTATTGATTGGACATGATTTGGAAAGGCACACACCTATATAAGGTCCTACAGTTGACAGTGCATGTCAGAGCAAAAACTATGCCATGACGTCGAAGGAATTGTCCGTGGAGCTCCGAGACAGGATTGTGTCGCGGCACAGATCTGGGGAAGGGTACCAAAAAATGTCTGCAGCATTAAAGGTCCCCAAGAACACAGTGGCCTCCATCATTCTTGAATGTAAGAAGTTTGGAACCACCAAGACTCTTCCTAGAGCTGGCCGCCCGGAAAAACTGAGCAATCGGGGGAGAAAGGCCTTTCTGAGGGAGGTGACCAAGAACCCGATGGTCACTCTGACAAAGCTCCAGAGTTCCTCAGTGGAGATGGGAGAACTTTCCAGAAGGAGAACCATCTCTGCAGCAATCCACCAATCAGGCCTTTATGTTAGAGTGGCCAGACGGAAGCCACTCCTCAGTAAAAGGCACATGACAGCCCGCTTGGAGTTTGTCAAAAGGCACCTAAAGGACTCTTAGATCATGAGAAATTGGCAACATGTGGAAAGATCATTTTGAAAGTCTCTATGGAATGATACCATCAGAAGACCTTACTTTAAAGCCAAAAAATAGGCAAGAAAAACTCAGGACCCTAGATCACACAATTATAAACAACCAGAACCCAATTAACTAACAAATGACACAGGCTGAACTTTGGAAGAAAACCTGGAAATGCATGTGGCCCTGACAGCATCAGGAATGAAATGCTTAAACACAGTACTTCTGAGCTGCAGGATGCCTTATTAAAACTATTCAACCTGGTTTTGGAGAGTGGCTGCTTCCATGATATTTGGAACCAGGGGCTCATAACCCCCATGTATTAAAAAGGTAACAAATTAGACCCTAATAGCTATAGGGGAATGTGTGTCACTAGTAACATGGGGAAACTGTTTTGTTGTATTGTCAATGGCAGAATACAGACCTTCCTAAGACAACATAACGCTCTCAGCAAAAAAACTAATTGGCATTTCTATCCAAACACAGAATAACAGACCAAATACACACAATACACGCAGTAATAAACCAGCTTGTTCATCAGAAAAGTACAGGAAAAGTATTTGAAAGTTTTGTTGATTTTAAGAATGCTTTTGATTCCATATGGCATGATGGATTATATTACAAAAGCCTCCAAAGCGGCGTTGGGGATAAATTATACGACATCATCAATTCTATTTATTTGAACAACACATGTAGTATTAAACAGAACAATAAAATAACATCGTTTTTTGCACTAGGGGGAGGGGTGAGAATGTGTGTAGTTTAAGTCCAACCATGTTCAACGTCTACATCAACAAACTAGCAATGTTGTTGGACCAATCTGCAGCCCCTGGACACCGTCAAAGATGAAGAGGTCAGATTCCTGCTCAACGCAGATGACTTTGTCCTACTGTCACCAACAGATCAAGGTCTACAGGAACAACTTAACATTCTTTAGGAATTCAGCATCAACTGGGCAATCAACATTCAGAAAACCAGTCCTGATTTTCCAGAAAAGACCAGGAATCAGAGCAGCAGACACTCCTCCAAATGAAGAAATACCATGGTTGAACATGCCCAACGGTACAACTACCTGGGACAAAAAATCACTGCCTCCAGTGGATTTGGTGAAAATTCCTGCCAAGCATTTTTTGGGGAGAAAAACCCAATAGAAAATCTACATACGGAATTCTGCAGGATTATCCTAAATATCCTAAAGAAAGTACCAAATAATGCATGCAGAGCGGAACTTTGAAGATTCCCTTTAATTGTAAATCTGTAGAAAAGGACACTAACATTTTGACACCATTTGAAATGAAGCCCCAAAACATCCTTACAATTCAAAGCACTTGAAACCCAAGAGCTGAACCCTGAAGAGAGTTCCCTATGTCATCTGTTAAAAGCACTAAACAACCCTATTATCCAAACACAGAGGGAAATCAATCAAGTTGCTACAGAAATGTCACGCCCTGACCTGAGAGAGCCTTTTTATGTCTCTATTTAGGTTTGGTCAGGGTGTGATTTGGGTGGGCATTCTATGTCCTTTTTTCTATGTTTTTGTATTTCTTTGTTTTGGCCTGGTATGACTCTCAATCAGGGACAGCTGTACATCGTTGTCGCTGATTGGGAGTCATACTTAGGCAGCCTGTTTTTCCTTTGGGTTTTGTGGGTAGATATTTTCTGTTTAGTCATTTGTTACCTGACAGAACTGTTTGGCTGTTGTCTTTTGTTTATTTGTAAAGTGTTCTCGTTTTCCATTAAATTACAAAGATGAGCACTAACCACACTGCGCCTTGGTCTACTCCATTCAACAGCCGTTACAAGAAATGAAAACCTCCTATTTGAAAAATTGGCACAGACTAAACTAAATTGATATTTGGCCCTCAAAACAGAATACAAATTTGCAGAATATCTGTACTCTGTCAGAGATCCAAAACAGAGACAGATCCTGACCAAGTACAGGCCCAGCGACTACCAATTGGCTATAGAAAAAGGGAATCACAAAAAGACATGGCTACCTAAAGGGGAGTGTCTATGTGGTCACTGCATGACAGGGGAGGTAGAGACAGAGATGCACTTTTTCCTCTACTGTGAGAAATACTCCCAAATAAGATCATATTTTTTAAGAAAATATCTCAATCAATTCCCATCTTCTGTGCATTTACTAATGACATGAAACTTGGAATTATTCTGGGTGAGGGAGAAACCACAAATATTTCTGCCAGATATGTATATGATTGCCATAGAGAGACCTTTTTTTAACTAGACAAGTCAGTTAAGAACAAATTGTTATATACAATGACGGCCTACCCTGGCCAAACCCTAACGACACTGGGCCAATTGTGCGCCACCCTATGGGACTCCCAATCACAGCCGGTTGTGATAAGCCTGGAATCGAACCAGGATCTGTAGTGACGCCTCTAGCACTGAGAAGCAGTGCCTTAGACCTCTGCGCCACTCGCTGAAGTATTTACATTGTATATAACTTACTGATAATACATAGTGGAACTATCATCATGTACATGTTGTTGTTTATTTATTAGACATTCTTTATTTTTATATTCTTATTTTTATTTAATTACATTCATCGATCGAAGATTACACAATACAACAGCAGTAGTGTTGTACCTGTATACATGATTATATGTACTATTATTATTATTACTACTGAAATTAACTGTATTTCATTATCCTTATTGCATTGTACCTATTGTATTTACTGAAATGCTGTACACTATACTGCTTTGGAAATATCTACAAATTGTATTTCATGCCAATAAAGCAATCTGAATTTGAATTTGAATTAGAGACAGAGAGAGATAGAGAGAGAATACAGAGTGAGAGAGAAAGAGAGAGAGAGAGAGAGAGAGAGAGAGAGAGAAAGGGGAGATAGAGGAGAGAGAGAAAAGAGAGAAAAGAGAGAGAGAGAGACAGAGAGAGAAGACAGAGAGAGAGAGAGAAAAGAGAGAGGAGAGATAGAGAGAGAGAGACAGAGAGAGAGATAGAAGAGAAGAAAGAAAGACAGAGAGGAGAGAGAGATGGATTATCAGTGTGTATCAGTCAAATCAATAAATTGATGAGATACATGAAGTTCTTTCATTGCTAAACAGTAAAACAGATATGTATGAAAACACCCTCAAATAAAAGCTGACATTCTGTACCGCCACCTCATGAAAAACATTATATCTCAAATCTAAAATGCTAGCTAAACACTTCACTGTCCAAATACATATGGAGGGGAGTGCACAAAAAGTAAATGAACATCAAAATGTTCCCCACCTGAGCAGGCTGGGTGTGACCGTGATGAAGGTGTCAGCTGTAGATGAGCGTTCTCCACTCTGGACCGTGAGCGTGAACCTGAACTGGTCAAAGTCCCGTTTCAGGAACCCCACTGGAAACACGATCACAGAGAAGGAGGCGGGCACATATTGATCGAAACAGGAGCTGTCGATGGCACTGACTGGCTTACAGGTCCAGCTATAGCTGTAAGGGGGAGGGATTTAGTAACATTAGAATGGGTCCATTTCATTAAATGTCCAATCCCAAAACAACCTCTAAGAGCAGTAGGGCTGGCCAACCTTTCTCCTGGAGAACTGGTGTGTATGTAGGCTTTTGTAGGCTACTGACAGACTGACAGCCAGTGTTACTGCTGTAGCTACCTGAGCTGGTTCATGGGGTAGTCGGGGTCATAGGAGGGTTGTCCGTTGAGGGAGATAACGCTGCTGTTTCTGCTGCTGAGGAACACGTTGGTGCCTCCATGGATGAAGGAGACCAGAGGACTGGGCACCACCTCCACACACACACTGTAGTTACTGTACACCACACTGCCCACGATCTGGACCTACACACAACCACAGGACAACGTTATGATAACATCATTATAAAAACGATACTATTTTGCCAGATTTTCAATGAAAAGGGCTAGCAACATACATATTGACAACATATAGTATTACAGAATGTGTGTATTCTGTTTTGATTCCACTCACCCTAGCTATAGCGGTGTAGATACCATAGTGTAGGAAGTGGCTGGGTAGGGTGATGCTCTGTCTGTCTGTGTCAACAGGAGGTAGAGGTACAGGCAGGCCTGTAGAGGTATACAGAGACCAGTTGTACTCCAGACCCTGGAACACATCACACTGGACCTCTGCCTCATACGTCACCCCCAGACCCACTGGCTCATACCTCCGTACCTGGAGAGGAGAGGAGGGGGAATTTGGGGTCAGTCTGAATATGACCCTGCGTCTGTCAGTCCAAATCCTTATGCCAACAGGTCCAAACCTTCAGTCTCTCAGTAACACTCTTACCTGTATCTTGAGCGGTCCCATGTTTTTAACAGCTGGAGGTTTACAGGGGCGGTCGACCACAAACATCTGTGCAGTCAGGGAGGCAGAGCTGACCAGGTTAGACACGGTCACCTCAACCGTGAACTCTCCTGTCCTGCATGGGGAACAGTCACACACTATGCCATGTTATGTCACCATCTGTCACATTCACCAAGACTGCAATCAGTTCACAATCTAGTGCAGGGGCAACATCATTGATTGGGTAGGACAGTTACAGATTGCACCTTTAATAGAAGTTTCTAGAAGGTTCCGTCTGACCTGTGGAACACATGCTGTTCTGTGTTCCCTCCCGTCCTGGAGGTTCCGTCTCCAAAGCTCCAGGTGTAGGAAAGGTTGGTTCCAGAGTTGACCCTACAGGTGAAGCTGGCGGTGTGCTTCAGAACCACAGACGGCTGGAAGAGCAATCTGTTAGGACGCACAGCAATCTGGACCAGGACAGGATGCACCTCGGAGGTGAAGGAGCTCAGCCCGTTGGAGGCTACCACCACCACACTGTACCTGGGAGGACAGGAAGGAGTAGACTAGATTTGTACATCTGACAACTCTATAGGGTGTATTTGTTCTGGAAATATCAAACATGTGTGTGACCATGTGCCTACTGATTATGTGCCTACTGATCATGTGCCTACTGATTATGTGCCTACTGATCATGTGCCTACTGATTATGTGCCTACTGATCATGTGCCTACTGATCATGTGCCTACTGATTATGACTCATCACTGATTAATTGTGCTCATCGAAGAGATGAGTGAGAACCTGTCAGGTGTGTGGTATGTCTTTTTGAAGGAGCGTGACGTGGTCCGAAGTGGTCGGGAATCTCCAAAGTGCCAGAGGAATTCCACAGGGTCCGGTTCTTCTGTCTGGGCCCGGAATGTTATATCAGTGTTTGTGGCATACGCCTGCTTCTCTGTGTGGATACTCACAGCTGGGAAAGACAAATGACATACAGGAAATAAATATTACATTTCATGAATGAATGATTTCAGAACTTACAGTAACTGTTTCTGACATAGATAGGACGTCATATGTCATACGCACATTGCATCCGGTTCAGCACAGAGACGGGGACACAGTGGCTCACACTCCCCACTTTGTTCTCAGCCAACACACACACCTCAAACGCACCCACAGACAGGAACATGTGGGACACTACAGCACCTGGAGACACACACACACACACACACACACACAGAGATAAAGCACACAGAATTATATTCACACACAAAGATAAAGCACACAGAATTATATTCACTCACACAATAAAGCACACAGAATTATATTCACACAAAAGACTATAGATTCCAAACTGATTTGAGACAAATTTGGAAATTGGTGAATTGTGATGTTATTCAGTATATTCCAGAATCCATTTTGTCTGGTCTGTAAGTATGAGAACCTGTTATCACATCCAGTCCTGGTTTATACCTGCATTGACATAGGTGGTCTGGTCTCCCATACTCCAGGTGTAGGAGACGTTAGTTCCCTGTTCTAACAGAGCCTCAAAGAGAACCACCTGGTTCTTATGGACCACACTTGAGTTGGCAGACAGTTCTAGACCCGCTGGAACCTTCTCTACATAGAACACATGTTCCGTAGCCATACTTCTGTAGAACTCATTATAGGCCCACACTCTGATCTGGAACACTCCCTCTGGGGATGCAATAAAGATTCAACAGTTTGACAAATATCGACTATTACAGTGTGTCCAAAATGTCTTCATGCCGAATTTCAGGAGAATGTAAGGTATTGTTTTTATTTTTATTTCAATTTGCAAACATAATTACTTGTTTACCTTTAGTGAACTGGTGATAGGTGGATGTTGTCTTTCCCAGCAAATGAGAGACACCGTTCACATATGAAGTTGGCAACCCGTCTCCGAAGTCAAAAAGAAAATGGCCGCTGTGGGAGAAGAAGTGTCCTCTGAACAGGAGGAGGGATGTGGCGTAGGTCCCAACAGCTTGTAGGTGGAGCGCCGCCCAATCCAACCCAAATGGGTACTGGACCTGAACGTGACCCACGGGGCCATGAACCCTGACCTCTAGGTGTCGGCTGACTGAGGTGTGGCCCAGGGGACAGTAGGTTGTCACGGTAATGTTATACATCCCTGGAACGACTGCCTGGAGATGAAGAGAGCTCACACTGGTGTTCCTGGGACAGAGGGAGAGATGGAAGGAGGAATGAATAGATTGAGGGAGTGGGGTGGAGCGCGAGAGAGAGAGAGAGAAAGACAGACAGAAAAGGGAAAACATAAAACCAAAAAAGAGAAAGAGAAACAGTAGGGAGAAAACAAGGTAAAAAAAAGTACTTTCTGTGACAGTAAATACTGTGACAGTAAATATCTTCAGGGGATGGACTTACCTGTCTGTGTGACTGTGAGTGGTGAGTTCTGGGAGAGACACCTGCCACTCAAACACCAAGGCCCCACCTCTGACCACGATCGCTGTTGCTTTGATGAAGTCAGCTAATCGGATCACGGCAGATGTGGCCAACACCAAGACGTCACCAATTGGCTCCTCCGTGGTTACCTCGTGTGCTAATATCAAAACTGCTGATTTAGAGGAAGTAAAAGTCAGCTAGAGGGTAGTTACTAGATTGCCATGCTATAGAGGACAGGGTAGTTACTAGATGACCATGCTATAGAGGACAGGGTAGTTACAAGATGACCATGTTAGAGAGGACAGGGTAGTTACTAGATGACCATGTTAGAGAGGACAGGGTAGTTACTAGATGACCATGTTAGAGAGGACAGGGTAGTTACTAGATGACCATGTTAGAGAGGACAGGGTAGTTACTAGATTGCCATGTTAGAGAGGACAGGGTAGTTACTAGATTGCCATGCTAGAGAGGGCAGGGTAGTTACTAAATGACCATGTTAAAGAGGACAGGGTAGTTACTAGATGACCATGTTAGAGAGGACAGGGTAGTTACTAGACGGCCATGCTAGAGAGGACAGGGTAGTTACTAGATTGCCATGTTAGAGAGGACAGGGTAGTTACTAGATTGCCATGTTAGAGAGGACAGGGTAGTTACTAGATGACCATGTTAGAGAGGACAGGGTAGTTACTAGATGACCATGTTAAAGAGGACAGGGTAGTTACTAGATGACCATGTTAGAGAGGACAGGATAGTTACTAGATGACCATGTTTGAGAGGACAGGGTAGTTACTCGATTGCCATGTTAGAGAGGACAGGGTAGTTACTAGATTGCCATGCTAGAGAGGGCAGGGTAGTTACTAGATGACCATGTTAGAGAGGACAGGGTAGTTACTAGATGACCATGTTAGAGAGGACAGGGTAGTTACTAGATGACCATATTAGAGAGGACAGGGTAGTTACTAGATGACCATGCTATAGAGGACAGGGTAGTTACTAGATGACCATGCTAGAGAAGACAGGGTAGTTACTAGATTGCCATGTTAGAGAGGACAGGGTAGTTACTAGATGACCATGCTAGAGAAGACAGGGTAGTTACTAGATTGCCATGCTAGAGAAGACAGGGTAGTTACTAGATTGCCTTGTTAGAGAGGACAGGGTAGTTACTAGATGACCATGTTAAAGAGGACAGGGTAGTTACTAGATGACCATGTTAGAGAGGACAGGGTAGTTACTAGATGACCATGTTAGAGAGGACAGGGTAGTTACTAGATGACCATGCTATAGAGGACAGGGTAGTTACTAGATGACCATGTTAGAGAGGACAGGGTAGTTACTAGATAACCATGCTATAGAGGACAGGGTAGTTACTAGATTGCCATGTTAGAGAGGACAGGGTAGTTACTAGATTGCCATGTTAGAGAGGACAGGGTAGTTACTAGATTGCCATGTTAGAGAGGACAGGGTAGTTACTAGATTGCCATGTTGGAGAGGACAGGGTAGTTACTAGATTGCCATGCTAGAGAGGGCAGGGTAGTTAGTAGATTGCCATGTTAGAGAGGACAGGGTAGTTACTAGATTGCCATGTTGGAGAGGGCAGGGTAGTTAGTAGATTGCCATGCTAGAGAGGGCAGGGTAGTTACTAGATGACCATGTTAGAGAGGACAGGGTAGTTACTAGATGACCATGTTAGAGAGGACAGGGTAGTTACTAGACGGCCATGCTAGAGAGGACAGGGTAGTTACTAGATGACCATGTTAGAGAGGACAGGGTAGTTACTAGACGGCCATGCTAGAGAGGGCAGGGTAGTTACTAGATGACCATGTTAGAGAGGACAGGGTAGTTACTAGACGGCCATGCTATAGAGGACAGGGTAGTTACTAGATGACCATGTTAGAGAGGACAGGGTAGTTAATAGATGACCATGTTAGAGAGGGCAGGGTAGTTACTAGATGACCATGTTAGAGAGGACAGGGTAGTTACTAGACGGCCATGCTAGAGAGGACAGGGTAGTTACTAGATGACCATGTTAGAGAGGACAGGGTAGTTACTAGATGACCATGTTAGAGAGGACAGGGTAGTTACTAGATGACCATGCTATAGAGGACAGGGTAGTTACTAGATGACCATGCTAGAGAGGGCAGGGTAGTTACTAGACGGCCATGCTAGAGAGGGCAGGGTAGTTACTATATGACCATGTTAGAGAGGACAGGGTAGTTACTAGACGGCCATGCTAGAGAGGACAGGGTAGTTACTAGATGACCATGTTAGAGAGGACAGGGTAGTTACTAGACGGCCATGCTAGAGAGGACAGGGTAGTTACTAGATGACCATGTTAGAGAGGGCAGGGTAGTTACTAGACGGCCATGCTAGAGAGGACAGGGTAGTTACTAGATGACCATGCTAGAGAGGACAGGGTAGTTACTAGATGACCATGCTAGAGAGGACAGGGTAGTTACTAGATGACCATGCTAGAGAGGACAGGGTAGTTACTAGATGACCATGTTAGAGAGGACAGGGTAGTTACTAGACGGCCATGCTAGAGAGGGCAGGGTAGTTACTAGATGACCATGTTAGAGAGGACAGGGTAGTTACTAGATGACCATGCTAGAGAGGGCAGGGTAGTAAAAAGCCCCTGGTTTCCGTCCCTTCTAGTTTCTTCATGTAGTGAGAAGGAGCGAGGATCAGATTATCAGACTGTGCTTGAGAGGAATTCCACTAAAGCCTTATACAAATCTGATGTTGAAGTACAGGTTTAGTTGGACAGCAATCAAGAATGCAGGAATTATTGGAGGGGGAAAGCCAGGTAAGGAACTTTTTAATGTTACTCTGCCCCAGTCTTGGCAGTTTCTAATGTTACTCTGCCCAAGTGTCCTTCTGTTCAGGCACACCATCTTAAAACAGTTGAAAAAACAGTTGAAAAGCTTTAAACATTCACACAAACATAGACATATTATGGTGAATCAGAGTAAAGTACTTGAGAATGACATTTTTCCTTACCATTTACCTTGGTACTGAGGGCTAGGCTCGGCCCAGTGACCGGTGGTAGAGTTATATCCATGGTGACCATGTGTGACCACTTCCTGACCAGCTGAACACACACGTTCACGGACCTGTTCTCAGAGGAGACTAGGTTCTCAGCTCTGACCTCAACCTCAGTGGTCCCAGTACAGTCAAACAACAAACCCACGGACACCTCCTCCCCTGCTGTGTAGTTGTTGTTCTGGTACAGAACGGATGTGTTCGTTAACACCACCACAGACATGTTCGACCCTGTTGTGATGGTGAACAACGCTGCGGTCGGACAGTCGACCGTGACCACTCTTGGAACATTCAACAAAAATTCTCCGACTGGATCTTGGACCAGGAAGTGTGTGTGGAAGCCAACCCAGCTGATTGGGTTGAAGGCTTTGACCGTGACCAGATAGGTCCCTGCGATCGAGAATGTCATGGTCACGGTCCAGGCCTCCGTGATCCTGTTGAACACAGTGGTGTTGCCCCTAGCAACTGTCCAAAGCACCTTAGAACCCATGCAGTCAGCCTGGCTGGTGACCGTGAGGTTGAGTTCTGACCGTGACTGAACCACAGCGCTCCACGTTCCAGCCGGCCTAAGGGTGCGTATGCGGTCGTACACTACCAGGGGGCAAGGGAGACAGGCGGAGAGTAGCGGCACAGCAGGATCAGAGAGGGAGAAGACTGTGGCTGAGAGGGTATACTGTCCCACGGTGGAGGGGAGGGGGTAGTGCAGGTGGAACTGGAGGTGGCAGCTGGTCTGGCCATAGGAGGAGCGGAGGTGCAGGGGGCTGGAGGGCTGGGGGTAGGAGGACAGGGAGAGGGTGTGGGTGAATTGGAGGGACACGGTGTGATCGTCATTGTCATGACCATGGGTTTGGTTGTGGTTGAGTTCAAGTGCTAGGGTAAAGTTGTAGAAGTGGTCAAGTTCATAACTGTAGGTTTGGTTTTGATTGAGGTTGTGATCTTCTGTTTGGTCATGGTTTTGATTGTTTTCATGGTCAGCATCGTCATGGTTGAAGGTTTGGTTGAGGGTGTGGACATGGTCTTGGTTGACGCTGTGTTTTCCCTGGTAGGTCAGTGTGAGGTTGAGCAGTAGGCTCTGTCTCTGCGTGGTGTAGAGCTGCAGGTCCACAGAAATGTTCTGACCAGCAGCCAGATGGTACCCAGACCGACTCTCCAGAGTCAAATCACACACAACCCGCCTCACCACCGCCTGTACACAGAGAAAGAGCACCCCTATTAAAAGTGGAGTCTAAAGAAATCAGGTAGAGCTATCAAACTGAATGTGTTACTCAATCCACCTGTAAAATGTTAACAGACTGTTTATAAGTTAGTGCTTCACTGAAAGTAACATAGTGGCAGACTACTCACAATATGGATGGTTTTCTCAGTCCAGCCATATATATTGGAAGCATTGACCTTGACAATGTGAATCCCCTCAGTTTTAAACAGTTGGTTCTGAAAATATAGAATAGTCCAATTGTCATGATATCATAACAGTGAACGAAAAGTTTTGACCCCTAGAAAAGCCCAAGTCAGATGTGGTGTAAATCTCTCACCACAGTGCTGCTCAGACAATCAGAATCAGGAAGGCAGTCTATCTTTACATCCTTCCTCTTCCCCTCCTCTTCCTCTTCCTTTTCAGCATCACTGAAGAATCTCCAGTGGAACTGCACCCTGATTCCAGCTCCTACATATGCCTGGAGGGTGAGGATATCACCCAGGTAGGCCTTCTCCAGAGCCTGGGATAGTGTGTCCTGGGCTGGGTAGGGCAGGCAGTAGGGGGTACCCCCTTGCCCCTGGACCAGGCTGACCTCCAACCCCTCTGGAGAGGGACTCAAGACGGAGAGATAGAGGGAGGAGAAGAGCTGGGAGAGGAGGTTGGAGACTGAGATCTCTAGAGAGGGAGAGTGGAGAATGTGAGATATAACATTTCTTATTCCCATGAATAAAAAATAAAACATCTATTTGTTTTGACATACTAATTTGGTATGTTCCAGGGTTTTCCAGCATCCAATCAGAGGAGAAGGTGAAGAAGCCATCGTCCTGGACGATGACGGTGTGTGAACTTTGACCTTTGTGGCCCTTCCCACTGAATTGAACGTCCACAGACGATAGGTTCTCTCCTTCCAGGCCATATATCCCTGACAACCACACAGCGGTCCAATCATAACCAACAAACAACACATCAACTAATCAGTCAATTATGAGGTTATTCATATGTAATTACCATTTTCACTGTAACTTCTATAAAACCAGGTAATGTGGATTGATAAATAGTGGATTAATAAATAGTGGATTGATAAATAGTGGATTGATAAAAAGTGGATTGATAAATAGTGGATTGATAAATAGTGGATTGATAAATAGTGGATTGATAAATAGTGGATTGATAAATAGTGGATTGATAAAAAGCTTAACTAACCTGTTGGCTGAGTGGGAGGAGCCGCCAGGTATCCAGAAACCTCCAAGAGGAAAGGCATCCCAGAGTGCACTGTGTCAGTCAGTACGGCCAGGCTGACATTCCGGATGTAAGGCCCCAGTGTTCTGTATACAGCCAACATGTCCTTCCCATCTCCACACGGCAGACAGACAGAGTCACAACACCTGCAGACAGAGAGGGTTTACATACAGTAGGTATCAGAGATGTTTGAATTAACATACAGTACCCAGCGGTCTAGTCAATAGTTTTGTATGTAAAAATAGGAGACAATGAATCTAAACTTCTCCTGTGTATATTCAAGTTTCAAGTTTAATTGACATCATGTAATATAAATCTTACTCACTAGGGCTCTCACAATCAAAACTGCATAAAATATATATCTCACCACCCTGTAGAGTTGTTTTGTGGGACTGGATCTGACTCCCCTTTAGTAGAGCTGTCTGGACACTCCCTGGCCACCAACCCCTCCATCCCATAATAACCACAGTAACACGTCTCCCCCGACAACGCTGCCACATCGTACCTGCAACATACAGGAAGAATCAAATCATCTTCATTACAGGTTTAGTTGTCTGATGACTTTTAAATCTCCCTCTCTCTCTCACTCTCCCTCACTCTCTCTCTCTCCCTTTCTCTCTGTCTCTCTCACTCTCCCTCACTCTCTCTCTCTCCCTTTCTCTCTGTCTCTCTCACTCTCCCTCACTCTCTCTCTCTCTCCCTTTCTCTCTGTCTCGCTCTCTCTCACTCTCCCTCATTCTTTCTCTCTCTCCCTTTTTCTCTGTCTCCCTCTCTCCCTCACTCTCTCTCTCTCTCCCTTTCTCTCTGTCTCTCTCTCTCTCACTCTCCCTCACTCTCTCTCTCCCTTTCTCTCTGTCCCTCGCTCTCTCTCCCTTTCTCTCTGTCTCTCTCACTCTCCCTCACTCTCTCTCTCTCTCCCTTTCTCTCTGTCTCGCTCTCTCTCACTCTCCCTCACTCTCTATCTCTCTCCCTTTCTCTCTGTCTCTCTCTCTCACTCTCTCTTTCTCTCCCTTTCTCTCTGTCTCTCTCTCACTCTCCCTCACTCTCTCTCTCTCTCCCTTTCTCTCTGTCTCTCTCTCTCTCACTCTCCCTCACTCTCCCTTTCTCTCTGTCCCTCGCTCTCTCACTCTCCCTCACTCTCTCTCTCCCTTTCTCTCTCTCTCTCACTCTCCCTCATTCTCTCTCCCCTTCTCTCTGTCTCCCTCTCTCTCTCACTCTCCCTCATTCTCTCTCTCCCTTTCTCCCGTTCTCTCTGTCTCCCTCTCTCTCTCTCTCCCTCATTCTCTCTCTCTCCCTTTCTCTCTCACTCTCCCTCACTCTCCCTTTCTCTCTGTCTCCCTCTCTCTCTCACTCTCCCTCATTCTCTCTCTCTCCCTTTCTCTCTGTCTCCCTCTCTCTCTCTCTCCCTCATTCTCTCTCTCTCCCTTTCTCTCTCACTCTCCCTCACTCTCTCACTCTCCCTCATTCTCTCTCTCTCCCTTTCTCTCTGTCTCCCTCTCTCTCTCACTCTCCCTCATTCTCTCTCTCTCTCCCCTTCTCTCTGTCTCCCTCTCTCTATCTGAAGAAGGTCTGTGGTTTAGGAATGTGTAGACATGCCTTACAGGTTATTTGTCTTCCCTTCATACAGGACACCATGCCTGCTTAGTGAAAATGTAACTCAAAAACATCTTACACAGCCCTGGTAGAAAGGGGCTGTTTCTATGTATCCACATCAAGGATGCATGGCAAGTGCATCACAAGGTGTTTTTAATTTGTTATGTTTCTATCAAACATTATACAGTTTGTGAATCAACATTTTAAAAAGTACACTTTCTTTTCTGTGGTGATATAAAAGTACAATAACTCCCTCTCTTACCCGCCATCCAGACAGCGCTGTGAGCAGGTGATGGGATGGAGGCCTTGACAATCCGGGGCTTTCGACAGACCACTGGCCGGTCCCGCAGAACTGGTGTTATAACACCCCACAAACCACTGCAACACTGTGTTACAGAATAACAGGCAAGACACAAAAGGTAAGATTGTTTATTTGATCAAATTGGTTTACTTGAAGTGGTTGTGTAGGCTAGTCAATTATATTAAAATGACTTACATAAATGAATGCAATTTAAAACACTTAGGCCTGTAACAACTACACAAATGGTCATTCTTAGACATAAATTGTTTAGAAAAACCCCTGGCGTTTTATTGCTAAATAATATCGGTAAATGAATCACTTGTTTTCCGTGTAGTGGCCTGTCGTTTGGATGAATTGTATAGACAACAGTTGGGCTGTTTTTATTGCCTTAGGCCTGATTGTAAAAGCGTTTAAAAATGCCTACCTTTTCCTGAAATGGTTTCAATAGCTCCGTTGACAACACACGCGTAAATGCAAACGATAAACGTGTGTGTGCATAAGAAATGCATTTTCCATGTGTCTGCCTTCGTTCGTGGATCTGCGTCAGATCGGGCGGACTGGCTGCAGTAAAAGAGATGCAGCGAGATGGAGATGAAGGACTGAAGAGTGTAGCTACAAGTTGAAGGTGGGCGTGTTTTCACGCTAATAAGAAATGAGAACAGGTAACAGCTGTAACCCTGAACCCACTGTATGCGGAGTGAGAAACAGAATACACACTGGTGTGAAAAAATGTATGAAAGACTGAAACAAAACGATTTCACTAAGGAAGAGAGAAAGCATCCCTTTGTACGATAATTTACAATTCTCTTAACCGGGAGCAGATTGCAGAGAATGCGCACGTGCAGACACGCACGCACACACACTTTTATAATTAGCATTCCTGCAACTGTCAGTCAACCTTCACACAATCGTCTATAGTCATAATTAGACTGCATTGCCCTGCAGTCATTGCAAGTCAATACCTGCCACTACACAGCCTTAAAGACAGGCCTTCATGTGCATGCCACACCTGGTCAGCAGGCTTGTTAGCGTCATTATGGTATTAATAAACCTATGATCGATATTGGCTTACTAAGTTGCAGGATATGTGTTCTCTGTCAACAATAGGGCCCTTCATGCACCATGCAAAACACTGTGTAATAGGATTGTAAAAGCCAGTAGTTGTCCTCATGTACTCTAGCCATGTTGCATGGTGGACTGTGCTTATTGGGTTACAGTAATTTTACAGTAACATGGTGCATCCTTATGCACAGGCCAGAATCTGTATTGCCTTCAGAAAGTATTCAGAAAGTATTCACACCCTTTGACCTTTTCCATATTTTGTTGTGTAACAAAGCGGGATTCAAATGTATTTAATTGTCACTTTTGGTCAATGATCTACACAAATACTTGTAAGAATGTAAGAAAAATAAAACTGTAATATATCTTGATTAGATCAGTATTCACCCTCCTGGCCTCCCAAGTGGCGCAGTGGTCTAAGGCACTGCATTGCAATGCTTGAGGTGTCACTACAGACCTGGGTTCGATCCCAGGCTGTGTCACACAGCTGATCGGGAGACCCATGAGGCAGTGCACAATAGGCCCAGTGTTGCCCAGGTTAGGGGAGGGTTTGGCCGGCAGGGATTTCCTTGTCCCATCGCGCTCAAGCGAGTCCTTGTGGCGGGGCGGGCGCCTGCAAGCTGACTGTGGTCGCCAGCTGGACGATGTTTCCTCTGATGCATTGGTGCGGCTGGCTTCTGAGTTAAGTGAGCAGTATGTCAAGAAGCAGTGCGGCTTGATAGGGTCCACCTCTCCTGAGTCCGTAGGGGAGTTGCAGCGATGGGACAAGACTGTAACTACCAATTGGGGAGAAAAAGGGGTAAAAGTACAAAACATTAATGTATTCACTCTCCTGAGACAATACATGTTAGAAACAGACTGGGCAGCATTACAGCTGTGAGTCTTTTTGAGTAAGTCTGGATTGTACAATTTTTGCCCACTATTCTTAAAAATATTCTTCAAGCTCTACCAAGTTGGTTGTTGTTTATTGCTAGAAAGACATGTTGCGTGCAACTAGGCCACCAAGAAACATTCAATGTTGTCTTGGTAAGCAACTCCAGTGTAGATTTGGCCTTGTGTTTTAGGTTATTGTCCTGCTGAAAGGTGAATTCATCTCCCAGTGCCTGTTTTTTTCACCTTTATTTAACCAGGTAGGCCAGTTGAAAACAAGTTCTCATTTACAACTGCATCTGTTGGAATGAACTGAACCAGGTTTTCTTCTAGGATTTTGCCTGTGCTATTCCTTTTCTTTCTATACTAAAAAACTCCCTAGTCCTTGCCGATGACAAGCATACCAATAACATGATGCAGCCACCACCGTGCTTGAAAATATGAAGAGTGGTACTCAGTGATGTGTTGTATTGGATTTGCCCCAAACATAACTCTTTGTATTCAGGACAAAAAGTGAATTTCTTTGCCACATTGTTTTGCAGTATTTTGCCTTGTTGCAAATAGGATGCATGTTTTGGAATATTTATATTCTGTACAGGCGACCTTCTTTTCACTCTGTCATTTAGGTTAGTATTGTGGAGTGACTACAATGTTGTTGATCCATCCTCAGTTTTCTCATATCACAACCATTAAACTCTGTAACTGTTTTAAAATCACTGTTGGCCTCATGGTGAAATCCCTGAGCAGTTTCCTTCCTCTAAGGCAACTGAGTTAGGAAGGATGCCCGTATCTTTGTAGTGACTGGGTGTATTGATACACCATCCAAAGTCTAATGAATAATTTCACCATGCTCAAAGGGATATTCAGCATCTGCTTATATTTTATATATATATATTTTTTTTTTTAAGATTCTACCAATTTTTTGGGGTGAGGCATTGAAAAACCTCCCTGATCCCTTTGGTTAAATCTGTACTTGAATCTGTGCTCAACTGAGGGATCTTACAGATAATTGTATGTGTGAGGTACAGAGATGAGGCAGTCATCCAAAAATGTTAACCACTATTATTATGTTAACCACTATTATTGAACACAGAATGAGTCCATGCAAATTATTATGTGACTTGTTAAGCACATTTTTACTCCTGAACTTATATAGACTTGTCATAACAAAGGGTTTGAATACTTATTTGACTCAAGACATTTCAGATTTAAATTTGTATTCATTTCAAAAATGTTATACAGACAAAATTCCACTTTGACATTATTGTGTGTAGATCAGTGACACAAAATCTAAATGTAATAATTTTAAATTCAGGCTGCAACAAAATAAAATGTGGAAAAAGTTAAAGGGTGTGAATATTTTCTGAAGGCACTTTACAGCCTTAAGCATATCTTCTTGCAGCCTTTAACCCTGGTGAGACCTAAATAATATAGGCCTTCCTCTCGAGTTTTTATGATTTTGTTAAGAATAATGACAAAGTGAGGGTGATTATCACACACACTGTGGGGATTCACGCCTGTCCAGGTGGTGTGTGTGTGTGTGTGTGTGTGTGTGTGTGTGTGTGTGTGTGTGTGTGTGTGTGTGTGTGTGTGTGTGTGTGTGTGTGTGTGTGTGTGTGTGTGTGTGTGTGTGTGTGTGTGTGTGTGTGTGTGTGTGTGCTTGCTTGTAATTAAAAGTGCTTCTCGTGTGAACATTAAATCCTTCTTTGTTTTTCTCAAATGTTAAGATGACTGGAAATGAATAGATTACCCAATAAAATAAATATATTACTCACATGCCCTATCGAAAGTTGCAAGAAATGTATAAACAAATTGTCCTTCCATATGGATGAAAGTACCTTGAAAATCATAAAACGAAAACATGTTTTTGTATCTTAAATGAAAGTTAGATTTCTAAATTAGCAGACAACCTAGGTCTGAATTAGCAGACCGCCTTTCAGTCTAAAAAAGATGAATTACATGAGAGCATTGTTGTGTCAGAAGATGTGTAGCCTAACGTAGTCTATATGATTTATCCAGAGTGTGTGAGGGCCTTGGTTATTTTTGCTAACTTTTTTCTCTCCCGTTTATGGGCTTTAAAAATGCAACCATTATGTTAAGGAAAACGTGCCTATTTATCCTAAACAAAACTATCACCAATATAGATTCTGAACAATTAGCCTGTATAAGAAGTCTATTATTAATTAATTAAACGATTTAGTGAGACAAAAAGCAATAACACATTTAAATGTACATTTCGACAGACTTTATTAATTCTGACTTGTGCTCCAGAGAACTCGCATTGAGTTTTCTCCTCTCTCAAGTCTGAGAGGCTGCAGTGAACCTTGGATTCTAAACCATTGATTCGACGGGCCATTTCATTTCTGCACTTTTGTCCAAATGTACATCTTACCCAACCCAACTGCAGCTCTTTTCATTATATTCTATACCCAGGTTTTTTTATATACAAAATATTCTGGTGGTCCTGTAATAAGGCTCCTCGCCCATATACGTCAAAAGCAGACTTTTATTTTATCTTTATTTAACAAGGCAAGTCAGTTAAGAACAAATTCTTATTTTCAATGACGGCCTAGGAACAGTGGGTTAACTGCCTTGCTCAGGGGCAGAACGACAGCTTTTTACCTTGTCAGCTCGGGATCCGATCTCGCAACCTTTCGGTTACTAGTCTTATGCTCTAGTCTACCTGTCGCTCCAAATCATTCTGCACATCATATAGGCCAGTAGTGGTTAGAAAGACTCGCACATACGCCAACCATATTTTTTACCGTCAGTACAATCTGGAGTTAACCCATGTCACGGACAGTAAACAAACAGGGTGTCGCCATGTGCTGCACGACTGTTGGAAAAATGTAATGTGAGACGGGAGGAGAATGCGGCCGCCAGGGAGCAGCAGAGTGCTGGTTACAACTGCTATAGGTCTGTGCGGTAGCCGACAACAACCGCAAAGGCAGCTGTCAACGACATTCTGTCTGTATGATTAAAAAAATTGCCCAAATATTTGTTATTAATCAGAATTAATTTGTTGACATTCAACTGAGTATTAGTTTATATGATGAGGTCCCATAAAGGAATCGTTAGGAAGACATCATATTAATGAAGAACAGCTCATAGTTCGTCCCAGGAAACATTATTTTAAGGAAGAAATACTGTATATGGAAATAACAATGCAGAGTTCGTATCTAAAATTGAGTAAATATTTATTTTCACTGTCCTGTTTTAATTAAAATATGTATGGTTTTAGGCTTGTTACATTTAATTTACTATAATGTTTATTTTATGAAAGACCTGCATGCTGGATGAAAAGCAATAATGCACACAACATTACATTTCTAGTGGAAATAATCATATATCCTATAAATATAAAATAAACCTATGAATATTAGCTGCATATACAATGGTTCAATACTAGTAAGTTACTTGTTTAGGCATACAGAGTACACTGTTGAGCAAGTTAATGATGCAATTCCTCATTCCTGCTAACACAGATCTACACAGCTATGACAATGCATATACAGTCCATATGATAATGTAATGGCCACTGAGACAAAGACAGACAACATAATCACTGCAATAACAAGAGATTGTTTTATATAGGTCTGCTGTCCTCATATTCATGGTCGGGGGTGAAATAGTCACATCAGTAATAGAGGTATGTGAGCCCGTAACCCCCAGTAAGCTGGGCTAAGACCCTCAGACAGGCTGGTACTTCTCTACCCGCGCCAGCAGAGTCTCTGAGTAACCGGGGGAGTAGTACCTACAGCAAGAGAACAGAGGACATATTTAGGGTTCACTTGGGGATGAGGAAATGCCTGGTAGTAGAAACATGCTAGATGAATATGATGTTTTTGTGTGAGATTGTGTGTGTGTACCTGACTATCTCCTCAGGGTAACAGTTGTTGATAGAGTTGATGTATTCCTGCAGGGCAGATCCAGGATCAGCCTTAATTTCCTGAACCTTCTTGAGGCCTCCACTGGTTACAAACAGACGACGAGCCTTGCTGTCATGGGGCAGCACCTGGAGAGGGGAGAGAAGGGGAGAGGGGAGGATACAAGGAATACAATGCACTGGATTTTGAAACCCTGGGCTGTCTGAACCAAACATAAGCCTTTGACAGAGATTAAAGACAGAGATTAAATCAAGTCTTGCACTTATAAACTGGACTGATGAAAATTGTTTCTCAAACATGTTTTAAAACATTTCCTAAACTTATACAGTGAGGGAAAAAAGTATTTGATCCCCTGCTGATTTTGTACATTTGCCCACTGACAAAGAAATGATCAGTCTATAATTTTAATGGTAGGTTTATTTGAACAGTGAGAGACAGAATCGCAACAACAAAAAATCCAGAGAAACGCATGTCAAAAATGTTATAAATTGATTTGCATTTTAATGAGGGAAATAAGTATTTGACCCCTCTGCAAAACATGACTTAGTACTTGGTGGCAAAACCCTTGTTGGCAATCACAGAGGTCAGATGTTTCTTGTAGTTGGCCACAAGGTTTGCACACATCTCAGGAGGGATTTTGTCCCACTCCTCTTTGCAGATCTTCTCCAAGTCATTAAGGTTTCGAGGCTGACATTTGGCAACTCGAACCTTCAGCTCCCTCCACAGATTTTCTATGGGATTAAGGTCTAGAGACTGGCTAGGCCACTCCAGGACCTTAATGTGCTTCTTCTTGAGCCACTCCTTTGTTGCCTTGGCCGTGTGTTTTGGGTCATTGTCATGCTGGAATACCCATCCACGACCCATTTTCAATGCCCTGGCTGAGGGAAGGAGGTTCTCACCCAAGATTTGACGGTACATGGCCCCGTCCATCGTCCCTTTGATGCGGTGAAGTTGTCCTGTCCCCTTAGCAGAAAAACACCCCCAAAGCATAATGTTTCCACCTCCATGTTTGACGGTGGGGATGGTGTTCTTGGGGTCATAGGCAGCATTCCTCCTCCTCCAAACACGGCAAGTTGAGTTAATGCCAAAGAGCTCCATTTTGGTCTCATCTGACCACAACACTTTCACCCAGTTGTCCTCTGAATCATTCAGATGTTCATTGGCAAACTTCAGACGGGCATGTATATATGCTTTCTTGAGCAGGGGGACCTTGCGGGCGCTGCAGGATTTCAGTCCTTCACGGCGTAGTGTGTTACCAATTGTTTTCTTGGTGACTATGGTCCCAGCTGGCTTGAGATCATTGACAAGATCCTCCCGTGTAGTTCTGGGCTGATTCCTCACCGTTCTCATGATCATTGCAACCCCACGAGGTGAGATCTTGCATGGAGCCCCAGGCCGAGGGAGATTGACAGTTCTTTTGTGTTTCTTCCAATTGCGAATAATCACACCAACTGTTGTCACCTTCTCACCAAGCTGCTTGGCGATGGTCTTGTAGCCCATTCCAGCCTTTTGTAGGTCTACAATCTTGTCCCTGACATCTTTGGAGAGCTCTTTGGTCTTGGCCATGGTGGAGAGTTTGGAATCTGATTGATTGATTGTTTCTGTGGACAGGTGTCTTTTATACAGGTAACAAGCTGAGATTAGGAGCACTCCCTTTAAGAGTGTGCTCCTAATCTCAGCTCGTTACCTGTATAAAAGACACCTGGGAGCCAGAAATCTTTCTGATTGAGAGGGGGTCAAATACTTATTTCCCTCATTAAAATGCAAATCAATTTATAACATTTTTGACATGCGTTTTTCTGGATTTTTTTGTTGTGATTCTGTCTCTCACTGTTCAAATAAACCTACCATTAAAATTATTGACTGATCATTTCTTTGTCAGTGGGCAAATGTACAAAATCAGTAGGGAATCAAATACTTTTTTCCCTCACTGTATGTATTAAAACATTCTGATTTCCAAGTTGAAAAGAGTATTAGGCTGTGTGGGGCCCTTGTAGAATCTTTTCTGTGATACCTAGTAGTCTGAAGAGGCCTATGTAAATAAGTGTTGAGAAATGCGCCCCCACCTTGCTGAACTGGCAGACGACATGTTTGAGGATGTTGCTGGGAGCTTCGTAGAGCAGGGGCTCCAGAGCAGGCAGGTAGGTGCACTTCTGTAGGATGCTCTTCAGAGCCTTCTTAGCCTGGGGGACAGAAGGAGGGAGGGGAGATGTCAGGACTCAGGATGATAGAGAATACATTATGGTCTTACTGTCTGCAGCTCTTATGACCCTCAGAACTGTTCAGTAAGATATTCAGTAGCATCCCTGCCTACTACACAGGTTGTGTGTAACCTGTGACAACATTGACCTATGACACCTTACCTTGACCTGCAGGTCCTCTGAGCTGTCCGTGTTCATGTAGAGGGCCAGTAGCTTGGGCAGGACGTTAGCTGTGGACACGGCCCTAGCGTGCTCCGGGGTGTGGCGGCCGATCTGGCCAAACGCCCACGCTGTGGCCGCCTTGATGTGCTCCTCTGGCTCCTCAGACAGACAGATGGCCAGCTGGGGCACCCCCTACAGGGCCGGAGGAGCAACAACAACCAGGGAGGACAGGAGGAGGCGAGAGGTTATGAAGGAGATGGAAGGAGGGAGGAGGAGAGAGGTTAGGAAGGAGAGGGAAGGAGGGAGGAGAGAGGTTAGGAAGGAGAGGGAAGGAGGGAGGAGAGAGGTTATGAAGGAGATGGAAGGAGGGAGGAGGAGAGAGGTTAGGAAGGAGAGGGAAGGAGGGAGGAGAGAGGTTAGGAAGGAGAGGGAAGGAGGGAGGAGAGAGGTTAGGAAGGAGAGGGAAGGAGGGAGGAGAGAGGTTAGGAAGGAGAGGGAAGGAGGGAGGAGAGAGGTTATGAAGGAGATGGAAGGAGGGAGGAGGAGAGAGGTTAGGAAGGAGAGGGAAGGAGGGAGGAGAGAGGTTAGGAAGGAGAGGGAAGGAGGGAGGAGGAGAGAGGTTAGGAAGGAGAGGGAAGGAGGGAGGAGAGAGGTTATGAAGGAGAGGCAGGGAGCAAGAGCAAACACCTTGTAGACAGTGCACACACAAACACACACACCTTGGAGACATGCACAGTGCACACACACCTTAGAGACATGCACAGTGCACACACACCTTAGAGACATGCACAGTGCACACACACCTTAGAGACATGCACAGTGCACACACACACACCTTAGAGACATGCACAGTGCACACACACCTTAGAGACATGCACAGTGCACACACACCTTAGAGACATGCACAGTGCACACACACACACACTTTGGAGACATGCATAGTGCACACACACACCTTAGAGACATGCACAGTGCACACACACACCTGGGAGACATGCATAGTGCACACACACACCTTAGAGACATGCACAGTGCACACACACCTTAGACACGATGACGGCCATGGCAAGGTTTTCAGAGTGAGCGGCCACATATCCGAGCATCATAATCCCAGGTAACCGCACGTTACCACGGCTATCACCCAGGTAGTCAATCACCGCCGCCACACCACCCGCGTTCACGATCATCAGAGACAGCTATACACACACACACATTCAGGCCAGGGTAGGGAAACGGGTGAGAATATGTTTTGGTACCTCTAGTGTGTGGTGTGTTTGGTGTAGATGAATGTGTGCTTTGAAGTGTGGTGTGTGTATCATCTGTATACCTCTGATGTTTGGTGTGTGTGTGTGTGTGTGTGTACCTCAGGTGTGTGTTTGGTGATCTCTCTCATCAGTGTGGTAACATTCTTCCTGACGTACTCATCTGGGTCTCGGAGGCAGGCCAGGACAGCAGGGAAGATCTCTGCCTCCACCACCATCTCAGCCAGGTCCACCGAGTGCTTACTGATCTGACTCAGGGCAGAGAACACCTGCCTCTGAATGGAGGAGGGGGAGGGGACATGGGGAGGGAGAGGAATTGAAGAAGAGGAGAGGGAGGAAAGAAAGAAAGAGAGTGGGATGCAGGGTTTTAGAGATGACTGTAACATCTAACCTAATCTCGTTTATGTCTTTCCACATGACATACATTTAATCTGCAAACCTGTCTAGGTAGGCCTTATTTTGTCTCAGTGTTCCTGCCCTCACCTTCAGTTTGGCATCAGGGTTGAGGATCATTTGTGCCAGGTGTGCGATGGCGCCGGTGTCGACCACGGTCTGAGCTAGCTCAGGGGAGTGCTTGGCGATGTCGCTAAGGGCCGAGGCAGCAATGCGTTTCAGGGCCACCTCTGGTTCCTGGATACACAGCACCAGCAGAGGGACGGCCCCCGCATCCACTACCGCCTGAGACAGGTCTACATACAGAAAGGGGAGGGGTGTTACTGTTTGTGTGTGCGTGTGTGTGTGTGTGTGTGTGTGTGTGTGTGTGTGTGTGTGTGTGTGTGTGTGTGTGTGTGTGTGTGTGTGTGTGTGTGTGTGTACTATATCCTTACGTGCATTGTGGCGTGCAATGTATCCCAGAGCCCAAGCAGCAGCCTCCTTGACCCCAGGGTCAAACTCTTCCAGACAGATGACCAGAGCGTCCAGCGCTCCACAGTCCACCACGGCCTGGGCCAGAGCAGGGCTGTGCTTGGCCACCGCACGCAGGACAAACGCTGCTGCCTTCTTATAGAACCTCTACACACACACACACACACACACACAAACATATAGACACAGACACACACAAACACACCGATGGGAGAATAAAATATTTAATGCACATTTAGCAGATGCTCTTTAGCAAGAGTATACATTCAGAGCAGTGGCCAAGCACCCAGATCCCTGTGAGAAGGTAGATACCAGATAGAGAGAGAGGCCCTGCTGTGGTGTGAAAGGTGCTTTAGGCTATGCAGTGGCCCCCTTCCCAGGGGAGAATGCCAACACACTCTCAGTGTCAGGGACAACATTCAGCATGGTGAATGAGGGAGGGTATGTAGGTGTACACACACACATACACACATAGAGACATACGTTCTGCTCGGTCAGGGAGTAGACGAGCTGTGGGAGGATGTCTCCCTTGACGACGGCCTCTGCCAGGTCGTCATTGTAGTTGGCTAGTCGTCCCAGAGCCAGAGCAGTTGTCTGCTGGATGGTAGGAACCACGTCTAGCAGTAAAGGCCTCAGCAGGGACATCACACCTAGAGGAGGGACAGGTACAGTAGGGAAGGACTTGTCTTGTTATAAGAGCTAACTTTAGCTATAGAAATGTGATCAGAAGCACATCAATGAAAGTCACCTAAAAGAGGATATTGGTTTAGAGAGAAATGGGTACTGTAGGCGACCCAAGTCCCTACCCAACCCAAGTCCCAACTTACCAGCATTTTGTAAAGTTTCAATGTTTTGTGGTCTTGTTGCAAGCTCAGCAATAGTCTGCACAAACTGTGTCCTTGATTTCTGATACTGCTCAAACACTAAAAAATAGATCCATTAATATTTCAACAACTGAGTCATCATGTTCTTCAAGTTTTGCCTGGCACTGCTTGGGGTGGTTCAATCAAAACAGCCTTGAAAACAGTCGTGAAAACATGCAACTTCGAATGATCTTACCTTGTAAAACCTGTCGTTGACTCATGATTACAATTAGATTTTTTTTTTTTAAGAACTCCACTTTTCTAATAAATATGTAACAGCAACAAATATATTGTTGCTTGTGAGTTTTCCCTGAAAAGCAGCAGTAAACAGTGCGGTGCAGCATCTAACTCTCGCAGCCTCAAGTTTGGGTTAGCGTGTCACTGTTGCCCTAGCAACAAACCGGAAGCAAAAGCAGGTTGCGTCACTGAGCTGTAACGAGATACACGTCTCTTAGCCCTCACAATGGGAGTCGTTGTCCACCAAGCATCACGAGGGGCTGTCTAGCACCCGCCTTTCCTTTCTTTGGATGAGTGAATACATCTCATTATTGTAAATCTTGTTTTGAATATTCGATTATATTTGTTGACGTCAACCGCCTGTATTCAATGGAGAGAGATGCTATGCTACTAGCCTAGACATGAATATGCATACTCTAATGGCTGCGTTTCAAACTCATTAAAAGACACACCCTCCCCGCGGCCATCTTTGTCGTTGGTCGAAATGATTAGCCAAGCAAGGGAAGTTGGCAAAGTAAGCCCCTCAGCCCTCGTTTTTGGTCGAGTTTGTGAGTGTGCAATTATGTTCCAGCGAAGGGAAATCTTTAATGTTACATCATACAATGACATTCTAGATGATTCTGTGTTTCCAACTTTGTGGCAACAGTTTGGGGAAGGTCCTTTCCTGTTTCAGCATGACAATGGCCCCGTGCACAAAGCATGGTCCATAGAGAAATGGTTTGTCGAGATCGGTGTGGAAGAACTTGACTGGCCTGCACAAAGCCCTGATCTCAACTCCATCGAACATCTTTGGGATGAATTGGGACGCCAACTGCGAACCAGGTTTAATCACCCAACATCAGTGCCCAACCTCACTATTGCTCTTGTGGCTGAATGGAAGCAAGTCCCGTAGCAACATTCCAACATCTAGTTGAAAGCCTTCCCAGAGGAGTGGAGGCTGTTATAGCAGGAAAGGGGGGACCAACTCCATATTAATGCCCATGATTTTGGAATGAGATGTTCCACAAGCAGGTGTCCACATACTTTTGGTCATGTAGTGTATATGTACAGTACCAGTCAAAAGTTTTGGCACACCTACTCATTCAAGGGTTTTTCTTTATTTGTACTATTTTCTACATTGTAGAATAATAGTGAAGACATCAAAACTATGAAATAACATATGGAATCATGTAGTAACCAGAGAAGTGTTAAACAAATCAAAATATATTTTAGATTCTTCAAAGTAGCCACCCTTTGCCTTGATGACAGCTTTGCACACTCTTGGCACATCATTACAACACTGTATATAGACAATATGACATTTGAAATGTCTTTATTCTTTTGGAACTTGCAATGTTTGCTGTTCATTTTTTATTGTTTATTTCACCTTTGTTTATAATCTATTGCACTTGCTTTGGCAATGTAAACATATGTTTTACATTCCAATAAAGCCCTTAAATTGAAATTGAATTGAGAGAGAGATGTCTGAAATCCATCAGATAAACAGTTTTTTATGAAGCCAGCAACGCAAATAATTCATCTCAGTGATTGACAGTGTACAGGACCTGTATGTTGTCAATCACTGAGATGAATTATTTGTAGGTAGCCTATTATTGCATGTTGACTAATCAACCACAGTGAAATAAGTGCAAATCTAATTCTCAGGTAAATTTAGTGTATTGGCTTGTGGTAGCGGCATTGACGTTGTTGGTTGGACAACAAGCAAAAGGTTACCCATGTTACGCTTTTGGGAAAACTGGTCCAGCCACATGGTAGTTAGCGGTCGTTGGTTCAAATAAAGCTAAATGTACTAATATGAAAGTGCAATTGTAAACTATATATAGGCTAAACCCACCATATTTAATTTATGAATGAGGTCCCAGGCGGAGGGTTCTCGGTTGAACGTGGACGCGCTTCGGACAGTCCTTGCACTTTGAAGTATAGCATGCCGACGGAGAGAAACGACGTGAAAAGTGTGCTCCTTCTGCTTCTGCTTTCCATTGTCTCACTCCCGAAAACATATATTGCCCAAGTAAGAGAGAATCACTATGATTTTTTTCTATGGTGAAATAATCCATTTAGTGGTTGATGACTTGGCTCGCACCTTCACGCACATAAAAAAGCTAATTATAGAATAACAACATTGTTACTTTGAAGCTTCAAATGGTTAGCCTACACTGAAACGTTGAAGTGAGAGAGATTCTACACAAAAGTTTGCAACAATGTAGCCACAATGGGGATATCATGGGGTGCAACTCCATTGAACCAATAGGCTTTATATATACGCACTAATAGATATAATTAAAAAAATATATATGCTTAGTCTACATGGTGACAGAAAAATGCTATGCCATAGCCTACATCAAACATTAGGCTATAGGCCTAGCTACGGTTGTTTGTAAGTACTTTTATTCCGAAATTAAGCTTTATGCTAAGGAAATTAAAGTACTGTAAAATGGTAATTGTTTAGATATATTTTTGTATCTTCAAAAGTCTGACATAAATGACTAGGTTTGATTCCCTGTACTCAAGCCTGCTTTAGGGCATCAGAGGAGCTGAGAACAGCGTGAAAAGGGAGAGTGCTGAGGGGGGAGAGTGAAGACTCTAGACTCACTTTCAGGAGATGGTTGTAGCAAAGACAGTACGTTATGAAGACAGGCTAAAACTGCTTCTCCAATCGAAAAACGTGTCGGTGATGTCATGGCGACGTTGGCTAGCAAAGCTCATGTGTAGAACAAGTCACCGGGTCTAACGGTCGTCTGGCGCGCTGAAATGCGCGTGTGCAGGCCGTCAAATCAAAGGCACTTGATATAAAGTTGTTTTTGACGAAAATTAAAACGTTTCAGTTTGTCACTTTCACGAGGTTGGAGTAGTAACATGTTCAACTACTTAAGACATTGCCTCGAATCTAGCTTGTGCCTTTAGACTTTGAGAAAATTAACAAGTAAGGAATAATGCTTAACTTCTGTCATTGACTTTTCAAACCCAGGCCTGGTGTGTTTGGTCTGTTTCGCAGGCGTTCCCGGAAGTTTTGCGATGTTGCGCCTCTTAGTTTAGAAACTCTGTGGTAGTAGGGTGGGCCTATATGCAGCCCATTTGAGCTGGATATGACCTGGACGAGCCAGCCTCTGTTGAAGACCATTGTCCAGCCCAAGAACTACATGTAGTCTGCTTTTAAAAAAAAATCTGTATAATGAAAAGCGCTATATAAAATGCATATATGATTTGCATTATTATTATTATTATTAATCATAAGGGAAATGGGTTGTTCCATGAAATGAGTTCCTTTTTCACCCCTAAGATATTTAAAGTAGAAATTGTACACAAATATTTCATTTTAAAAACCTGTTATATTAAATAAAGTGCCCTTTAAGACCACATTAAATATTCAATAAATACGATTTTTAATATGAATAAACTTGCTAAAGTGCCAAAGTTCAGCATTTTGACATGTCTGTCTAAGCATCTTCTGACTTCAAGGAAGATTTTAACCCACTTAACCCCATAATTTCTCCAAGTTTTCACCATCATTGTAAAGCCCTAGTTATTTAGATACTTCTGAAGATTATTATTTATTTCATGTGATTAGTGTTTCATAAAAACAAGCCTCATTTAAGGTCAACCCTGTTACATAAACTGAACTTTTGTTTTTTTTATGGTGAAACTATTCCTTTTTAAATATTTTTTTTAAGAAACATTGAACATCTAGTAGTCAAATCATAGTGTTAAAGCAGGTGAGCTGGTTCTACTCTTTTTGGCCATTTTTGGGTGTTTTGTGGTGGAAAACTGAGAGGGCCGAGCATAGCAAGTCAACCCTGTTACCCATAGATAGACAGCCTAGAAATGTTTTAACAATGTCATTTTGGGGGTGAAAGCTGGCATTTAATTGCCCCTCCCTGGTGCACACAACAAGTTTCTATTCCCCCTGTAACAAGAGGATTTATGGATGGTTTAAGATTAAGTTGTCAACCCTGTTATTGTCAACAGTTACCGTATTTGTCACTAAATAGGCACTTACGATAGTCATTTTATTAATTTAATCTCTTGAGATGGATTTTTTTAAAATTATTATGTTAAACATATTGACATCTCTTCATGACAGAATGTAAAAATGAGGTGAAATAAAACGTTTTTTTTTTCATTCAAGTTACACTACACAAAAGGCACCTAATTGGTGGACCACCCAAGTACTAACTAACATTGACAGTGTGCATAACCTACGTTCTTTCAGACCTGTCAGACCAATATGGACAGCTCCAAAGTTTCTCACATATTAAACAAATTCATGAAACCAAAGTTCTACCATGTCGGCTACAAGGCTACAAGAGAAATCATACATTTGAAACTTTTTAATAAATGTTGTATTTTGTCAGGATTAAAAACATTTATTATTTGATAAAAAGCAAAAAGTAAAAAAGGTAAGTTGTTTCATGACGAGATATTTTAAAATAAACAATATTAGGCTAATGTACGGGCCTAATTTCTGTCAATTTGGGAAATAATCTGTCGAAATTTAGCATGATTCAAATTCATTTACATATATTTTCAGTAAATCTAATTCTTGGTCAGATAAGGAATGAGTGGGGATAGAGGTCCTAAAGAAACAGCCATGCAATAAATTAATTAATACAAAATAAAAATAAACTTTCAAAATGACCTTTGAATGTCATGAAAATAGTGATATCAAACATCTGCATTAGTGCAGTCTAATTACTTAAGGGGTTGTTGTCGATTTACTGAGAAACTTATACAGCCAATATGGTGTATAGCTTACACAACTACAAACCAGCAGGCAATTGCAAATACAATTTTCTTGGGATCTTGTGGTTGACCACTCAAAACTGTCAATACAATCTTCACAGACACCGTTTTAAAATTGTGCAGTGCCTATAAATATACATAATAAAAAATGTTTATTAGTCATTATAATCAATATCAAAATTGCCCTTTCCATTGTTGCACTGATAAGACATACACCTATTTACATGGAATTTTCATATATTGATGGTAATTACATGTAACTAACACCTAGCATTTTTTTTTAAATTCCTTCTACAGTAATTATTTGACACAGTAATTGTTTCACATGACTGGGAATATAGATATGCATCCGTTGGTCACAGATACCTTAAGAAAAAAGGTAGGGGCGTGAATCAGAAAACCAGTCAGTATCTGGTGTGACCACCATTTGCCTCATGCAGCACAACACATCTCCTTCAAAGAGAGTTGATCAGGCTGTTGATTGTGGCCTGTGGAATGTTCCCACTCCTCTGCAATGGCTGTGCAAAGTTGCTGGATATTGGTGGGAACTGTAACAAGCTGTCGAACACTTTGATCCAGAGCATCCCAAACACGCTCAATGGATGACATGTCTGGTGAGTATGCAGGCCATGAAAGAACTGGGACATTTTCAGTTTCCAGGAATTGTCTACAGATCCTTGCAACATGGGGCCATGCATTATCATGCTGAAACATGAGGTGATGGTGGGGGGTGAATGGCACGACAATGGGCCTCAGGATCTCTTCAGGGCATATCTCTGTTCACAACGTTGACATAAGCAAACCACTCTCCCACACAACACCATACCCACTGTCTGCCATCTGGCCGGTACAGTTGAAACCGTTTTTTCATCCGTGAAAAGCACACTTCTCCAGAGTGCCAGTGGCTATCCAAGGTGAGCATTTGCCCACTGAAGTCGTTTATGACGCTGAACTGCAGTCAGATCAAGACCCTGGTGAGGACGACGAGCATGCAGATGAGCTTCCCTGAGACGGTTTCTGACAGTTTGTGCAGAAATTCTTCAGTCGTGCAAACCCACAGTTGTATCAGCTGTCCGGGTGGCTGTCCTCAGACGACCCGCAGGTGAAGAAGTCTGATGTGGAGGTCCTGGGTTGGCATGGTTACACATGGTCTGCGGTTGTGAGGCCAGTTGTACATACTTCGAAATTCTCTAAAACTAATTAGGAGAAGGCTTATTGTAGAGAAATTAACATTACATTTTCTGGCAACAGATCTGGTGGGTATTCCTGGAGTCAGCATGCCAATTGCACGCTCCCTCAAAACTTGAGACATCTGTGGCATTGTGTTGTGTGACAAAATTGCACATTTTAGAGTGGCCTTTTATTGTCCCCAGCACAAGGTGTACCTGTGTAATGATCATGCTGTTTAATCCGCTTCTTGATATGCCACACCTGTAAGGTGAATGGCTTCTCTTGGCAAAGCAGAAATGCTCACTAACAGAGATTTAAACAAATTTGTGCACAACATTTTAGAGAAATAAGCTTTTTTTGTGTATGGAACATTTCTGAGATATTTTATTTCAGCTCATGAAACATGGACCAACACTTTACATGTTGTGTTCATGTTTTTGTTCAGTGTAATAAAGAAATGATCTAACAAAGATGTGTCAAAATGATTGGCACCCCTGTTTTCAATACTTTGTGCACCCTCCCCTTGCGAGGATAAAGGCACCTTGGGAGGGATCTTACACCAACCCATACAGAATCTTTCCAGATCCTTGATATCCTTCGGTCTGCGCTTATGGCCTGTCCTCTTCAATTCAAACCACTGGTTTTCAATGGGCTTCAAGTCCGAAGACTGAGATGGCTATTGCAAAATGTTGATTTTGTGGTCAATTAACCATTTCTTTGTGGATTTTGATATATGCTTGGGGTCATTGTCTTGCTGGAAGATCTACTTGCGGCCAAGTTTCAGGCTCCAGGCAGAGACAACCAAGTTTTGGCTAGAATTTCCTGCTACTTTGTTCATTTCATGATGTAGTTTACCTTAACAAGGGCACCAGGACCAGTGGAATAAAAACAGCCATGTGACATCAAAGATCCACCACCATATTTTACAGTAGGTATGAGGTTCTTTTCTGCATATGCATCCTTCTTTCGAGGCCAAACCCACCACTGGTGCGTGGCCAAAGAGCTCTTTTTTCATGTCATCTGACCAGAACACCTGGTTCCAGTCCAAGTGCCAATGCCATTTAGCAAACTCCAGGCATTTACATTAGTTGTTTGCTCTCAATAAAGCTGTTTTATGGCAACCCTTCCAAATAGCCTGTTGGCATGGAGGTGCTGTGTAATTGTAGATTTGGAGACTTAGTGACCCCAAGATGCGACCAAGTTCTGTAATTCATCTGTGGTTTTTGGACTTTTCTTTGCCTCCTGAACCATCTTCCAAACTGTGCATGGGGACAAATACACATGCCCTCTACCAGGCAAGTTTACCACTGTTCCAGTGGTTTTAAACTTCTTAATTTTTGCCCTAATAGTGGAAAGTGGTATATTTCGTTTTTCATTTGTTTTTTCTACTTATTGCCTGATTTATGAAAGTCAACAACGATTTGTCTCTTTTCATTTGTGAGTGCTTTACCTTTCCCCATGGGGATGGATGATAAAGGGATTTTACATGCGTGTTACCTAATTGTTATATCCCAGTGAAACAGGAAGCCATGGAAGGCCACAATTCAGTTCCTAAAGCTCAGATTAACTTGAATAAACTAGAATGATAATGCAGCTTTTATTTTGTTTGATTTTATTTAGAATCATTTCAATGGGTGCCAATAATTTTGACACCTATCTTTAAACATTTTATTTACTTGTTAAACAAAATCTCTTTCTCTGAGTAATTGTAGGCCTATTAGTATAACATAATGTACTTTTTCCAATCCTTTGAGCATACAATTTAGCTCGGTATTTGTATTATACAGTCTTTTTTGCTCATCTTTATCAAAGGTGCCAATAATTTTGGAGTTGACTATACATACATACATTACATACAGTAGCCTGAAGATTTATAAAATAGGTTAACATCTTTAAGCATATTTCAAATGTTTTATAATGCGCTATATTAATAGAGATTTTGTCAGATTTAAATTGAGTGTAGTCGCATGGAAGACCAGACAGTTGATGAGAAACTACCTTAAAGTATCTAAACCCTGTCGTTTTATTTCATTGAGTTCATCTCAAAGTAAAATCAAAGAATATGAGCTTATTTTATTTCTTATAACAATGTCCATATTATCTGTTCTGCTGCCACAACCAATATGTGTTCACCATAAAGGATACAGCTTGAAACCACTCAATGCCTCTTCAAATGTAATTTACCTTTGATAAAATCAACGGCCTTGAAAAACATATAGAGTAACATATCATCACCATGGCACACATGATGTTTGTTGTGCACTGGTCACATTTTAAAGGCTAAACCTTGGCCTCTCCGGTGAAGGACTGTTGGGTGACCCATGCATTAATGCAATCTACTTGCCTACAGTGCACCTACCCATCATGCCAGTGGCCTATAGGCTACGTAAAACAAAACAAAACCACTTGAGAACCCGATGAAGTCCCAATCAGCTCTGTCCCAGTTAGGTGTGGAGTGCCTTGAAGTAGAAGGAAGGAGTAGTGATTGCATATATATACATATATATGTGTATATATATATATATATATATATACATATATAAATATATATATATATATATATATATATATGCAATCACTACTCCTTCCTTCTACTTCCTTCCTTCTACTATATATATATATATATATATATATATATATATATATATATACACACAGTACCAGTCAAAAGATTTGACACACCTACTCATTCAAGGGTTTTTCTAAATGTTTTACTATTTTCTACATTGTAGAATAATAGTGAAGATATCAAAACTACGACATAACACATATGGAATCAGGTAGTAACCAAAAAGTGTTAAACAAATATAAATAGATTTTAGATTTTAGATTCTTCAAAGTAGCCACCATTTGCCTTGATGACAGCTTTGCGCACTCTTGGCATTCTCTCAACCAGCTTCACCTGGAATGCTTTTCCTCCAGTCTTGAATGAGTTCCCACATATGCTGAGCACTTGTTGGCTGCTTTTCCTTCACTCTGCGGTCCAACTCATCTCAAACCATCTCAATTGGGTTGAGGTCAGTGATTGTGGAGGCCAGGTCATCTGATACAGCACTCCATCACTCTCCTTCATGGTCAAATAGCCCTTACACAGCCTGGAGGTGTGTTGGGTCATTGTCCGTTTGAAAAACAAATGATAGTCATACTAAGCGCAAACCAGATGGGATGGCATATCGCTGCAGAATGCTGTGGTAGCCATGCTGTTTCAGTGTGCCTTGAATTCTAAATAAATCACTGACAGTGTCACCAGCAAAGCACCCCCACACCATCACACCTCCTCCTCCATGCTTCACCTCCTCCTCCATGCGGATATCATACGTTCACCTACTTGATGTTGAGATGTGTCTGTGAAGCATTTATTTGGGCTGGTAACTCCAATGAACTTATCAACTGCAGCAGAGGTAACGCTCGATGGTTTTGCGACTGCACTTGAAGAAATGTTCCTCATTGACTGACATTCATGTCTAAAGGTAATGATGGATTGTCGTTTATCTTTGCTTATTTGAGCTGTTCTTGCCATAATATGGATTTGGTCTTTAACCAAATAGTGCTATCTTCTGTATACCACCCCTATCTTGTCACAACACAACAGATTGGCTCTAACACATTAAGAAGGAAATTAATTCCACAAATGTACTTTTAACAAGGCACACCTGTTAATTGAAATGCATTCCAGGTAACTACCTCATGAAGCTGGTTGAGAGAATGCCAAGAGTGTGCAAAGCTGTCATCAAGGCAAAGGGTGGCTACTTGGAAGAATCTCAAATATAAAATATATTTAGATTTTTGTAAAACTTTTTGTAACACACACACACATATATAATATATACATATATATGTGTTACAAAAAAGTTTGACAAAAATCTAAATATATATATATACCTATGCGTCATGCCAGCAGGCCTATAGGCTGCATAAAACAAAACACCAGTTACCTAATGTAGGCTACATAAAAAATGTAAACCAGCACACACACCCAAATGTTGTCTATTGCACGAAATTGTGTCAAATTAAGTCACATCATGCAAGTCAACATCAACGTCCCAATCTGAATACCATACCTTTAACTCACCACTATAAACCGAGGACTAATACTGCGTTCTAATGCTAGTTTGAACTAGGAAACTCAGACATGTCCGACTTCCTAACTGATTGAAGTCGCACGTGTAGGCTATATATAACCAGTTAGCAAGTCGGAAATGTACGAGTTTCCTATAGTTCCGACTAGCACGTGAACGCAGTAAGACTTCCCAATATCTCTCAGCTCAGTAAGAATATGGGATGATAAAAAGGCCTACATGTAGGTTATCTGGAAATGTAAAACTACTCACATTTACCAAGACTATAAACCCATCACAAATGAGTTTGTTAAATTATTGAATGACATTTGGAAAATCGTTGGATTGTGGCTTTAGGCTACGTCAACCACTTTCTGGTTCTTTTGACCACTATTTCCACTTTGTCTCTCCTCCACGAGCAAAATTGGCTTAATAAAAGTTGATAGTTTCTAGTTTAATATTTATATTTTAATCCATATTTTTTATGTATTAAATATAAACTAATAAAAACCTGTTTATTTTTGTGGGGGAGACGAATCTCCTTTGAAACATCAGTGTACTGTAGTTAATGACACGTCTTTTATAGCATCTATTTGTAGCCAACGGAAAATGACCTCAACATTAAATCCTTAGCTATTGAGAAATGTTCACTTCGATGGCAGACGAAAAAAGATATGCAAATATTGGAATTTTTAAATATTGCAATATTCCATGTTAGTCCACAAGCAATTGACAAAAAATATCTAGATCTGAAATGCACCTAAATACATTTGTAGATTTCTGTAGAAAACCTGTTTTGTAATTTGAAGAAAAGCTGTGTTCTTTCAATTTGTTAGCAGCAATTTCTTTCACCCATTAAAAGTATAATCCTTGCTACAGATATTGAGTGCGACGGAAAATATCTAAGTCAAGGATATTCTAGGCCTATTCAAAACACTAAATATATTTGCGACTAGTGGTCTCTGGTGAATTAAATTAAATCAATGCTGCGCCAGCACGAGCCATCTTTTCAAAATGTCCTTGGAGGTCTGCTTTGTCTGCGATTTCTTATTATTCGAACAACAAAAAAACTGATATTTAACTTAACAATGCATGAATGAAACTAAAATAGATTAAAATGTAGGAAAATTTGTACAAATGACAGACATTTTCAAAATGCTTACAAAGAGGGGACAATACCAGATGTATCAATCACAAAATAAAAAAAAACACACCCAAAACGTCTTTAAGTGTAAAATGTTTTATTTAGATGTTATACTGTGCAACAGTAACAATACAATAGTTGTCCATACAATCGAGAGATACAAATACGCAGAACATGGGAGACATCAAAAAACATTTGTCATCTAGCATGAAATTAAGGTGTGTGTGTGTGTGGGGGGGAGGGGGGGGGGGTTCAGGACAGTATTTGACATAATTACTGATTAAATATGCATATATTTCGCTATATACATGGGTGTGTGTGTGTGTGGACTTTCTGAACTGCTTGGTTGCTTCAAGGGTTCAGGGATGTCGAGGATATAAGCAATTCGATTCCACAGCAGCTAAAAGATGATTTTTTCCCGAGTAGCCTACAGCCTAATAAAAGCTCTGTACATTTACGCAGATCTTTCATATGTTTTCTCATAAAATCGTGGGCCAAATACTACAATAGTTGATTCCACATAATATATTGATTATTATATTTCTCTGTGAAACGCTTTCCAAAAGCCAAATCGAAAGAACAATAGATGCAACGTTTCAAATATTAGTAAAGACTAAAGGTTTCTACCATGCTTTATCTGACAACAATAGGCTGAAATACACACTAACAAGAGTCAACACATGTATATTCTGATATGGAAAAAAATAATTAAAATAAAGGAAATAATATAAAGGCCATCTTCAGTCACATCTGTAAAATAAAACGCAGCTTTTTGGGGGCTTTCATTTTCGACCATTCATCTATCACAAACATCCCTTTCACCAACTTAATGTCACATCCCTGCTATGTTCCTATTGAAATGCTTCACTTCCACTACTTAAACAGATATCATATATTTATAACAACAACAACAAAAAGAGAGCGTCTACAACAATGGAACTACATTGGCATGAAGATATTAGCTGAGCGGTCTGGCGTTGGCTGTCGGCCTGGATTTCAGGCCAGTCATCCCGAGGATGCAGAAGAACCATTCAGCGAGGCCTTCCGTGTTTTTTTTCCAAAGGGGAAGGGTCTGGTAGGAGCTGGGGCCGAGATGGAGGCTCCATTGACGGGCTTGGAGATGTGGGGGAAGTGTGGGTGTGGGGACTGCACCGGGGTGCCAGGGCTGGGCAAGGATGAGGAGGTGGAGGGGACAGCGGCAGGGCTGCAGGCTTTGTCGCTGGCTGAGTCGCTCTCAGTGGACCGACCAGTGCTGTTCTGGCCCTCCTGCTGCAGATGACTCATCTTCATCTTCTTACAGCTAGGTCTGACGCGGTACTTCAACGGCAAAGGGCCATTCTGAAAAATATTTGTAATACTTAGAGCTACTTTGTCTCAACTTGCAGGGCAATCATGATTTTTTTCCCTTCATGGACAATAAAGCATTTGAACTTTGAACTGTGAACTTTCATGCATTCCACACTCTAAAGTAGGCCTAAGAAATATCACAGAGCCAAAGGTTGAAATAAAAAGTCATGCAATAATTCACAAAAAAAAACATTACTTCCAACTTGTTAAAAACGTTTACATTGCCTTTAATTGCATGTTTTTTTGTACAAACTTCCCCTTTAATATCATGTTTCTTACCCTTCTCCAGGTGTAGATGTAGGCTATGTCCATTAATGTGTAGTAATCTTTCAGTGGCTCATCTTCATACATCACTTCAACCTACATTGTAGAAATTACAAAATAATTTATAAAAATAGGCCAACAAGTACTTATTCTACTGAACTTCCATTGTCCTTCAAGAATTGCTGAATATCTTTGATTTTTTTTTATTGGTTCAAGAGAAGCATATGAGAGAATGATCTTGCAGTGATATGTACTAATGTTGTTACATTCATCTTATTTAAAAAATATATATATTATAATAATAAAAAATGGTGATGCAAGAGTTATGGCTGCCCTTGTGTCATTTCATATAACCAAACAAATGTTTACCTGATAGGTACAGGGGATGTCCATCTTACTGCGGAGGAACTTCCTCAGGTGCATGATGGTCATGGCTGCTGGACACTGCAGATACCTCTTATTGTTCACCTGGAGGACGACAGAGTCGTTTAGATCAGCTCAAACCTCCATTTCACTACAGACCAAACTCAGACAGAAAACTGAAGCTGTCTGCAGCAAATACACAATAAAATAAATAGCAAGAGAAAAGAAGAGAGCTACAGTTCCTAAAGACATTTTAATTTGAGGGACTTTATATGCAGGTTGATGTTTATTCTCAACAGTCTTGTCCTGGAGGAAGAACTGAGCAATTTGGCTATATTGTAAAAATGTATGTGAAGAACAATGTGCTTTTTGGTTAAGGTTAGGATTAAAATCAGATATGACTTGGTGGCTGTGCCAGCTAGTGACCACTCTGCAGAGCTGCCTCCAGAACAAGATTTATGCTGAAAAAAGGCTAACCTGCACTTTATACAGTACCCTTGTTTGCAATAAAGTATAAAAGAACATGGAAAATGGAGATGAGACATGCAGTGAGACTTGAAGACAAGCTCTTTAAGGGTCCAGATTTAAGAACAATCTTATATCAGAAACCAAGCAATAAGCTCTGTGCAGCAACAGAGTGTTAGAACTATCTGATATAGAATGCTTCTGAGCTTCAGCCGTAGGCGGCCTACCTGTTCTTTAGTCAGTTGGTCCTCAGTCACGCCGGTCTGTTCAGCCCTGAGAAAAACAATGTTACACTTGTTTTACAAAATGTGTCAGAAAACATCTTGATAATGCACTCAAGATTTTCATGGTTGGAAATTCATGTACAAAAAAAAGCAGAACACTAGTAAAACCAAAGTCTCAAGATTAAAATGACTATGAAATGACTAAAATGACTAAACATGTAATGTATTGTAATGAAACAGGCAGGGAATGGTGCTCAAACCCTCAACCTTCTGGCCCCAAGCCCAGTGCACCATCGACTGCACCACAAAAGCATGGCCAAGTGGCAACATCCATATACACGCTTATAAACCAGGGTCACTACAGAATAATAAATAATAAACACACAACTGACCTAATCAGTTTTTGAACACACTGAACTAATAAATATACATATATAAATGTTCTAACATAATTGTCTTCCTTAGACCTTCTGATGAATCATTTTTAAAAAGCCTGGCTGTAACAGACTTGTTGATGTACTTGTTGTGATCGAAGAACTCAATGGAGAGGCTGATGATCTCATCGTCTGTGATGATTCTCTTGTCCTCGTCCGCCACCTCCCCTCGATCCTCATTAGACCTTGTCGTAGCTACAGACACAAATTACCAAGTTGCATGAGTTTTCCCAAAAACTTGGAAAACCGTGAAACTGAGAGCTTAGAAATCCTGTCATTATAGGAGAATACTATCAGCTAATATTGAAGTTAATTTTAGTGGGTTTGTAGAGGGCAAAACCAATAGAATTTTACTGGAGCAGGAAATAAATAGACCATTATTTTTGTTGTTAGAAATAAAACTACTTAATGACAATTCACTTTTTACATCTCCAGTAGACTTACACCCTATCTGACCTAGGAACGAAAGGTCATGAACCCTTTTCTTAACATTTACATTTGAGTTATTTAGCATATGCTCTTATATGGGTAGCTAGGTGAGACAACCATATATCACAGTCATACAAGTTTAAAAAAAATCTGAAATAAAGCAACTATCAACAAAGAGTGCAGAGACTCACCATCTACAGAAGGGTGATCCGCGTAAAAGTCTCTCCTTCTCTTCATCTCATCTAATGGGAGAGAAAAAAAACTGTCACAAATGTTTATTTGAATAGGGATAGAGAACCAATTGAAAAATTGAATTATCAAATCGGCTGATGCATTGCACCCTCATGCTTTAACTATATAGCACCCATTTCCAGAATCAGTCCACAGGTGGGTTTTAAACCATTTTCCAGGGGAGACAAGCCAGCAGCTCCGATTTTAAACAGGATAATCAACCATTCAGGATTAACCATTTAGTAGATACAGAATACATATGTTACAGAGAACAAGACAATGACATGACTGATGAGAGGGATTTAACACATTCCACTTACTTTTGAAGAGACCAGGGACCAGCTTGTAGACAATGTCTTGTAGGGTTTTGTCAGACCTTGAAGAATGTTCATAATCAGTCATATTTACCCAGAACTCATTGCATGCTATGAGGTTTTAATAAATTGATGGATGTTGAGAAAGTAGCAACATTTTAATGCAACTAGACCAATCCTTTGATGACATCTAACTGCATTGGGTGGATTGGATAATAGCGAGAAACAGCAGAAATGCGACAAAACAATGTAAGGCTATAGAACAAATGTAAAAGAAACAAAGTGATGAATTACCTTATATTGAGCAGAGGCTTGGTTTTGTGTACTGGCACGTCACAGATGGGGCAATACTTGCTGGTCTCCAGATAGCGCACAATGCACATCTTGCAGACTGAAACCCAAGGGGGAAAAAACGGGATCAGTTTCTCAGTGGGTAACACAATACCCTACAGTCCAACGATGAAAAATGCCAGTTACATTTATCATATAGCAGTTATTCACCCCCCAAACCCCGATTTGCTTTGTAGAATCTAGTGAATTAGACATAAATAGTGTGGCCAATGCAATTATGTGAAAAGAGAATGTGAGAGTGAAATTGGTCAACAAAAACTTGAGTATTTAACTAGCTACCTATTAGTGTGAATTTGCAACAATCATGATTGGTCCAATTCCCATGTCTACATTCAGCCAAGTGTCACTCACATGAATGGAGACATTCTATAATGGTTGTGGCATCGATGAAGTATCCACCACACAGCACACACATGAGGTGGGGGTTCAGCTCCGTTATCTTAATTCTGGTTGTTCGATGCATCGTCATGGAAGGAAGATCCCTGCGAGGGAGAAAGGAGCACAGAGTCACAATCTGACAGGAAGGTAGCCTATATCGTGTTAATAAAAATATAATTTAGACTTTATAAGTTGAGGATACTTTTGAGAAGAAAAAAAACAGACAGCAACAATGAAAGCCTATCATTGGATCGGGAATACAGATCTTTCACAGCTTGATAAAGTGGTCGTTCATTAAACCGCTTTAAACCCATTTGGAAGGATGTTGTTGTTGTTCTACTGTTAGAGAAACACCCATACTTTATGATAATAGTATAATAACCAGGGAAGTTGGTCGTTTTTCAGAAGCTGACCCAGAGGTTGATTGATAGCTAACAATTGGTGGGAGTCGATCCGTGTGGATTTGTCGAGGGCACAGCTACAGCCGAAAGAGCTGCGTTGTCATAAATCAATCCTTTCATTGGGATGGTTCATATAGCCTACCTCCCAGCGGTCCTCTATAGATAGATACGGGAGAACGGAGGTCGTTGGTCGCTCAGGAAATGTGATAGTACCCTAGTCCTATAAAACGAAGACACGCTGTAGACCTATCCAACCTAAATCAGGGTATCTATTCAGTGTAGAAGTGCCAAAACACAGAGGGGCTCTTACTTTCTAATATTGGAACACGATGATAAGCAACATCATTCCGGCCAGTTGCAACATTTCATATCACATTCTTCAATGAATTAATCGTTCAACTCTCGAGGATGCGGGAGACCGTCAGCTAATTGACTCGGCGTCAGGTGTAACCACACACACACACACACACTTGGAAAGTCTTACCGTTTCTATGGCAACTTAGGTTCCACTACTTGGCATCTCGCCAGGGACCAATACGGAGAGATTTGCTTCGCCCAAGACCAGATCACCGCTCGCGTTGATGATGTTACTGGGAATAATATGAAAATAAATATATGTCCTTCCCTCGCGAAGAGAATAGACTACAGTCCGTCCCCGCACCATGGCTGCCATTTTGTAAAGAACGTCTCGCTCAAAAATCATAGTGCAATCCCGATAGGGTTGAACATTTTTTCACACCGAAGCCTGTTACGTTCAGTTCCTATGTCGCCAACCGTATAGGCTACCCATGCTTTGTGCATTAGTTTGGATAAATCTAATCGGTTTCCGTTGCTTGTGTCGTTTGTGTGCACGCTGCACAGGCAGCCCGTGTGCACGGCACAGTAGAATAACAACATCACTCGACCAAGTCTTTTCTCTGGCAGTATGAAGTTGAAGCCCGAGAGAAACCTCGCCACTGCTCAGCCAACGCGACATGGATCACTAATGAAGTGCCACATAACAGTCAGATTCAAATAGCCAGCAGGTAACAGCAATGTGGAGTAGAAAGAGGTTTAAAAACGACTGTCTGGAGGGAGGGAAATTACCAAATAAGTTGCAGAATATTCGTCTAGTTGTGACGCCTTTTTGGAGCCTAGACATTTTTCTTCTTCCCAATGGCTTTTTGTATTTCTCTCACACACAGGATGCGATCACATGAGCCGTCAGGTAAAACATAGGGAGAAATGACTGATTCTGCGTGTCAGATGATTTTGGCTTCCTAGCACTAGGAGTAAAACTCATGACAAAACAGGAAACATAGTGAGATTGGCACTGGGTCATGCCTGCATCAAAGGTGACCCGCACATTTAAACGGATTCTGCGTGTAGCCTATGGTGAAAAAAACCCTACGGGGCTTGCAAACAGAACCATCGTCATTTTATAAGGATGCACCTTTGTTCAAATATATAGAAACACCGATATTGTCTCTGCCAACAGGCCACTGGTGTGGAATATCCCAGCTCTTCCGGTCAGTAAAAAAAATATCTTAAAAATGTGTATTTGAATGTAACGCTGTGGAGGACCCCACAATGCCATTACAGTGGCTGTCACGCATCGTGTTTGCAATGCAAACAGCTAGCCTGTTACGCCATCAATCGATTAACTACTGATGTTTGCACAACTGTTACCACTGGTAATATAGCAGAGCCTTTGTAGAGTAAATGATAGTCTTTAACACGCATATCCCAACTTCATCACGGAACACATTTATCCGTACAGGACACAGCCAAACAACAAATAAAGCACTGAATAAAAAAGTAGTTGAGAGACTCAGAACAGGGTATTATCAATAACGATGTTGGCTAGATTTGCATTCTATCTAGCCTACTGTACTCAGCTCAACCTTCTGGGCCATGAACTGTGTGCTGCAACCCTGGGTTTCTCCATCTAGCTATAATGAATGGCTGAAAACGGGAAGTAGAATTGGCGAGTCCTTCCTCAAAAAATGTGGAAAATTGTCTGTGTATAATCTACATAGAATTTACAACATTGTCATGTAGTATGGATAAAGATGCATGTCACATTTTTCTCCAAAAATACAGGCTAGTCTTCGAGGGCTGTGGGTGTTTTGGTCTATATATGCTGCACCATTCTCTCTATTTTTGGATGGAACCTTAATCTATTCATCAAAGCTAGATTTCCATCACCATTTTCAGAAGACTTCGCTACATGGGAAAGAGGAGGCCTCACTTCATATAATTCATCAAGAAGTCAGCAGTCAATGTCGAAATCTCTATTTACCTGGCTGTGCGTTAAAGTTGCATTCCAACAAGTATCACAAACAGAAACCTAATATCAACACAAATCAGGCTACACCAGAATTTCAACTAGCACCGACATTGGCAACCTTAATCTGGCAGAAATCCTCTATGGGTAGGTTATTAACTGTCAAACAACGTTCGGCTATTTATCTTTCACACCAAACAGTTCCCTTCCACATGACAGAATCTCACACTTGAAAAACTGGTCATAACGAGATTATTAAGAAGGAAAGCATACAAATATCAGACACCATGGATTCATGCAAACACATTTCAAACCAATCAAGCAACAGAATATTCCACCACGGTGCAAACCGTCTGACATGTTTGATCTTTGCATGGTTGGTTTTTACGCATATTCCTGCTTTATAAACTTGTTTATGCGCCATTGTGAGTTAACAATAAGCGGTCAGATTGTTGGTTCCAAAAGTGGGGAAAAAATTTAAAATCCTCAAAAAAATAATGTTGGCAGATGGAGCCACGTAGCCTGCGCAATAAAGTCGTGACGAAACTCAATAGTAAATATATGCCTTTTACAGAGAATTCAAAGATGGTTGGCTAATTGAGAGGACCCTTGTTCTGAATCAGTCAATGGACCTTTGTACCATCTTGACATCATGGTAACAAAAATCTGAAAATTGGATTTATGCATGATTAATGTGCGCCAATATCGTTACTTTGTCAACTTGCGTGTAGACCTATACATTCAAATCCTTCTTTAACAACTAACTAACTGATCGTGATGATATTTCAGTAAATCATTGAAATGGTTTACCCTCCACCAGGCTACAGAGGACCCGTTCACCAAGAGGGAAGTTAAGTTCATAAAAACAACACTTGATGACATGTGCGTAATGCAACCACACTGATCTGTCCCCAACATCCAACGGATCATATTTCTATAAAATGGGGACAGTATATGGAACCAAACCGACCAGGAGAACCATTGGACTGTGTGCTGCCGTAAACACCTCACCAATCTCGGTCCTGTTCGATTGAGATCACTGGCTTTGTGGAAATCTAACCAATGTCACAGAAACACTCTCAATGGACACTCATAACAGATAATTACATTAACTACTAAAGAATTCAATGCGCTGGTCTGTTGAGCGCAAAACCAAGGCTTGCGCAAGAAGGGAACACAATTTTAGAAGCAGTGCGAGGACAGAGCTCCACACGTCCGTGAGTGCGAGACACCGTCAAAGCCCCATCCACCACGGGCTGGAAACGCATTTAAACCCGCAGAAAAACACATATACGCGGCGAAAACTGAATCGTTATTCATCCGTTGGTAAGAAAATATATCGAATAATACATACCTAGAGACTCGGCTGGCGATCTGCGATATTGGAGACGGAGAGACAATGAAAGTTAGGAGGCGATCAGCAGAAAATGAATACGAGCTCAGCCGCCATCTTGAAACAAGCTGCAGACGCTGTCAATTGCAGAGAGCGCCAGGCAACCCGGGGCTCATTTCAGATGCGTAAAATTCGTATTGTTCTCCTTCTATGCACTTTGGGCGCGTAGTGTCCTCTGTTGTCTAATATTTCTCACTTTTGGCTGTGCGTTCCGAACGGTGTGTTTGTGTTCCCAATGAGTCTCTTCGAAAAATGCAGCAGTGTGGCTCAGTGGAAACTGACACCGTTCCCAAAATGGCTTGTAGTTCGACCGCCCCGCTTTGGTCACGTGGTATCATTCCTTAAGGGTGGCCTGGAAATTAGTGTCGGTGTATTCGGGGGCTCGCCAATTCACGATGCTTCGTAAAATGACACAAAGAATATGTTATCCAAAGCCCATCATGATCTCGTAATTTGCTTCAAACGTTGTAGTTGTGTCACTCAAGACATCACTGATGTTTCTAAACAATAGCCAGTGTGCGTTTTTCCAACCACGTTTCTATTATGTGCCTCTACTGTGTCCCTTTCCAAAGACATGAGCTTGGCAAAATGCGTCTTTGTCATACATGCGTCGGTTAGGATACACTTTCCAAAGCGGATAGAAAGCTGGGGCTACTGTGTTGATATTCCATGGCCAACGACCCCATGCAATACTAATTCATGATCGTAGTGAAAACGGGGGCATTTAGGAAATAAAAGCATCGCTAATAGGTCGGCTACTATAGGAGGCTCTGTAGTAAACTATATGCGGTTCCGTTCCCTCCGGTGAGCCGCAATATGATTTAACCAATGCATTGCCACCAGCTTGTAAACTAGATATGACACATTACTCTCATCTTCGGCACGATATTCTCTCCAATGTGGATAATTTATTTGACACAAACATACCCCTTCACCGTCATGTGGCAGTGTAAAAATCTGTTTCCAAGACAAAAACTCCTATCAGTCGGAGACTGCATAGACTACACATCTAGAGTTGATTTGAACTATGCATTGGACTATGGGGACACAAGTATGCTATATAGCTTACTTTAATATAATTTGGCTCTTATTTTATGCCTGCAAATTAGCATACATGCATTGAACTGTTTTATTGACAAAAATAGGCCTACATCATTGAACGGATACAAATATATTTAATGACGAATGAAATGAGTGTAAAATACAAAGCGGATATCAACGCCGCTTGAAATCGCTGAACTTCAGTGCTTTCAGGAGATGAAGGAAGCAGAGGAGATCACGTGAGAAACCGGATTCCACCGTTCGAGCAGGCTAAGCTCACAACTGCACAGCCTTCTCAAGACTCTTGGCAGCGTCTTTCATCTTTCCCACCAAATCCTGAAAACAAAGTCACATACACAGTCGGTACTCTTCCAAACAGAGAATGACGGAGAGTTTGAATCACACACCATTTAATGGTTTCCCTCACGTACTGGGGGAGTTTGGAGCACTGTTGAGTGTAAATTACAACCTTTCCTCAGTCTGAATCCTGTCAGATTACCAGGATATTTTACACTGAAACCTGCCAGCGTGAGAGTCAATTCCATTTAAATTCATAACGGAATAGTCATCATAGTAGGCCTGAGTACAATTCGTTCATTTGTGAATATATTTTTGATTAATTCTAAGGATGTTCAGGTCAACAAAAATGTAATGCAACCGTTCAGGTTCACTTCATACCCAAAAGAATGACAGAGCGTTCCCGAACATACACATTACCAAACTTCCTTCCTCAGAACTGTGTCTTGGCAACAGGGTAAAAACATTTCTAAATAAAAAAAAGTCTGCCCCCTATTTCAATACTCTTAAACTAGCCATGAAGCGATAGCTACTGCAGACAACCTCAAGTCAACCCCAACCTCAAGATAGGCCTACAAAACATACGGGATTTTGTTTACGTCGAACTCAATTGAGGAAAAGTAAAAATAACATGTAACAAATTGAGACTTTTTTAGTATAAGTTCATAGGCTACACTTAGATCCCGAGACATCACTGCCTGCCCTGTCACTCAGCGGTTCTGCTTATTTCTTGACATCAGTATTCACACAGAAAGTAATGGATGATTTGGAAATAGACAATTCGAGTGAGTATTGAAAAAAATATGAAATACCCTATTGTTTTTCTGTTAAATATGATTTTTTAAAAATAAATTAACAAATGTGTAAAAAAAAAAATGAAACAAACAGTCTGCAGAACACTATTGAATGAGATTACTATTGAATGAGATTAAAATACACTGGAGCTATTAGCAAATTCAGGGTTTGATCTCTGCTCAATCTGGCAGAAGTACATCCATCTAAACACAGAACACTGTTAAAAGACATGCTATTCAAGAAAAAGTTAAATAATCATTTAACAAACATCAAATAGAACTAACATGCCTTTATTTGTACTCATTCACGTGGACCTAACAGCTAGCCAATAATTATATACAGATCTGTAAAGTATGCTGATTTGGAAAATACAGTGTAGGCTATTTATTTAAATCAATTGCCACGTTCAAGAGTAAATGTAAAACATTATCACAGACTTTCTGTGAAATGACCTTATTCAACTAATGGAGAACCCCACATTCTATATAGGCTGCAACAAAACATTAGCTACCTAAAGTTGTTCCATAGTGCAGCTAAAATGGACTTCTCCCGACGATCCTCCGTTGTTGGTATTCTGTAAAAGTATAGGCTTACGTCTGTAATGATGACACGTTTAACAGACTCCAAACTGTTTTAGATCATTGGCTTCTGGAAAGGGACATACCTCAACGTTTAATGAAATCAGATAGGACGGCTCGTTCACCTTATGCACATGCCCGTTCTGTCACGGAAACAATATGTTAGGGCTACGGAGTAACCATAAGACCTTTAAACCATAATTATCTGATTCTATTGTAGTTTATTATTACCAACCAATACCTTGATAAGGTACTCCAGACGCCATGACACGTTGATATGAGAAGGGCATCTCCCTATACTAAAAGGACAACCAAAATACAGAATTACCAATGGGCTACAGATGCACACGATAGGCCTATATTAAACAAATATATTTACAAGGCAAGAAGCATGCATACAGGATCCCATGAATACCAATTTATATAGGCTGTTCAACAGTAACCTTATGCATTAAAAACCTTTGTTTATTTAACCCAGTCATTCCACATATTAGGCTAAGTGATCATATTACGTGTGTTAAAATCAAACAGCAAAACTTCTGGTCGCGGCTGGAACCCTATGGGGTACAGGGCAACACTTTTCAGCATTCTGAAGTTTGGTTGTCAGGAGGAAGACAAAAGGGGACAATCGTGGTGATTAATTACAATGTAAAAGCAACTATCAATGCGCTACAAACAAACGCTCATCGTAAAAGAACTGCGCTTTCTCCAAGGAAAATAAACCGATTCAAAGTCTGTGAAACAAATTGTCATGTCACATTTGCAGGTTACTTCACTAATCTTAAACGGTTAAGAGATCATACATGGTCAAAATACGTCACAAATAAATGTGACCCGAGTTAGGCTAGGTCCATTCCCTAGTCTGCTCCACTCGATGAAAGTGAAGCATAAAACAATTGAAGAGATATTGTCAGCACATTGATCATTTCTATAAACGTTTTGTAGCTCAGCTGGTTGAGCATGGTGCTTGTAAAGCCAGGGTAGTGGGTTTGATTCCCGGGACCACCCATATGTAACATTTATGCACGCATGACTAAGTGACTTTGGATAAAAGCATCTGCTAAATAATATATACATAAATACACACACAGGACAAAAATATAAAAGCAACATGCAACAATTTCTAAGATTTTACTGAATTACAGTTCATATGAGTAAATCAGTAAATTGATAAATTCATTAGGCCCTAATCTATGATTTCACATGACTGGGAATACAGACATTGGTCACAGATACCTTAAAAAAAAATTGCCATCGGATAAAATACAATTGTGTTCGTTGTCAGTAGTTGTCAGTAGTGCCCATACCATTACCCAACCATGGGGCACAACATTGACATCAGCAAACCGCTCTCCCCACACAACAGCATACACGTGGTCCACGGTTGTGAGGCCAGTTGGATGTACTGCCAAATTCTCTAAAATGTTGGAGGCGGCTTATGGTAGAAAAATTAACATTCAATAATCTGGCAACAGCTCTGGTGGCCCTTCCTGCAGTCAGCATGTCAATTGCACACTCCCTCAAAATTGAGACATCTGTGGCATTGTGTTGTGTGACAAAACTGCACATTTTAGTGGCCCTTTATTGTAAACTAATTTATGCACAACATTTGAGAGAAAAGCTTTTTGTGCATATGGAAAATGTCTGGGATCTTTTATTTCAGCTCATGAAACATGGGACCAACACTTTACATGTTGCGTTTATATTTTTGTTCAGTGAGTTAAATATGTCAAAGAATCACAATTAACTACAAATATGCAAAGCAAGACTATTAAATTGACTCATCTGAGTTTATGAAAATGTAGTATCTATATTTCCTGATGACACACCAAAAGCTTTCAAACAAAAATCGGTGGTTCATTTAAATGTAACTGTTCAATACATTTGAAATAAAAACCATAAACTGTTATTGCCCAACTTCAAATAAACTTTAATTATATATAAAGAAAACCCCCTATATTGTTTACTCTTTTTTTAGGCTGTACTTAATGTTTCAATGGGGATGGATGTGTGTATTGGGGAAGATATATAATATTACTGGAAAAGTTCAATAGCGTGGATTTATAACATTTGTAGATCTACAGATGTTAATGAAGTGTAAACTGCATGGTCAAAGTGATGTTCCATTAGCCATATAGAGAACCCATAACAAAAATGTAGGGCTCCGATAAAGTCTTGTATGTGTCTGCATTGTTGGCATGTGTTAGAATGTGACTATGTTCCCACAGTTTACAAACTACTATCTCTGTACTGTGGTGACCCAGAAGCCTTTCTGTACAAACAGACAATGTAGTATTTTATATTTAAATCTAATACTTTAAAATCAAGTATATTTGTCCAGCCAACGCTTCAGCCACAATAACCCCATAGTCATGAATTGTTATGGCATTTCAAATAGGCCGACTGGAAATGAAAACATCAGAAAAAGTTACCTTAACAATAGAATTTCCACAACACTTTTATAATTTCTGGAGAACACAGAGTCAGTTTGGGGTTGAGATCTGGTATGGATTTGCATTTCTTTGCAATAAGGTAATTAAGATGTTATAAACATAATAAGGTTGTCATCACCTGGTATGTGATGTAGAATACATCTGTTCTCTCCACGTCAAACCTGACATCCTCCAGGCACAAGCTGTAATGACAAAATCAGCTCAATCATTTATCAATACATTAATCAATGAAGTCACTTTCACCTCCTGTAGGCCTACGGATTTTATTTAGCAGGTGAAGTGGAATGCTCTTGATAACAGAGTGCTCCACACTCACACTTTACTTTTTCTACTAGGACTAACTTTGCTGATAGCTACTATATTGAAGAAAAATGTACTTACTATGACAGAGATATGTAGTTGTCCCACCTAGCTGTCTTAAAAGGGCAATTCCACCGCCTTTCAACCTCATTTTCATTATCTCCAGCACAATACCAGTGTGTACATATGCATGTGAAAATTATGTATTTAGACATTTTGTAGAAAAAAAAGTTAAAAAGTTCAACTCGATGAAATGATCAAAAGTTCTAACATTGTAAAAACAGTGATTTTCAAACAGATTTACGGTGATGTTGGGAGCAAGAAAACTCCCTCTGACTAGAAACTCATTAATTAATTACTTTTAATCATACCTTGTGATAACACAAGCTAGGTTTCCATCCAATTGGAGAAAGATTTTCATGCAAATATTCTAAAATCCGCATAAAGAAAATATGCAAATTCTCCCACCACAAAAAAGGTTGCGTTAAATAGCAAAATGTGCCTACTCTATAGTCTTGGCACCTGCGCTCTAGCCAACAGCTCGCACATACTGTGTGGTTAGGGTAGTCTACATGAAATTATTATGGATAAGAGCAAGAATGTTTATTTGTCAAACAGCAGTCAAGCATCTATCCTCTTGTCACCAGAATAAGACCATCGATATTTATTGGAAAAGACGATCAAGATCACCGTGCACTTTCACCACCCTGTGAAGTCTACCGTAACATATTTCATCTGTAGCCTAATAAACTGCATGCTTTCCTGAGTTACAGTGAGAGGAACACTTAACTTGGATATGATTGTTATTTCAATATTTACACATAAAAATGTTTCCATCACCATTTCTAACATAATTAACAAAAATATGATTTTTTTGTATAAAGTATGACTTTACTCACATACAAAAGTGTAGACGGAAACATTCTTCTCTTTAACCATTTTTTAGGGCCCTTATCTTTTTAACCACAGATCATAGAAACGTGCTGTTTTCACATATGTAGACACTGGTATGGTGCTGAGATAATAAACAGGGGCTTGAAAAGTGGCAGAATTGTCCTTTAAGACGAACGCGCTACCTGTAAGTCGCTCTGGTAAGAGCGTCTGTTAAATGACTAAAATGTAAATGTATTATTTTCTAAACTCGACCCTAGTCTCTGGGGGACGAGATTAATTATTTAATAACTTCAGAGAGGTCAACCTCCATTAGCAATAATACAGCAGGACAAACCAAGCGTTACCTTATAGTGGATTTGTCCACGTTTTGTTTGACCCCCTCCAGTATGCAGGTGGTGGCAGCTGTGTGACAATGTTTCAGCAACTTCTGGTCAATAGGTTTCAATTCAGGTTGATCTATGATCAGAAAAAAACATTGACCAGTTATTTATTCATCACACATATAGTAAAGGAAAAAAATCCACTCAAAAACTAAACACATAAATATATACTTTTTTTATTAGTCAACTTTTAATACCTATCAAGTGAACTAATGAAAAAAAATTGCTAAATATATTTTGAGAGGATTTTTCCTTTAACTGTAGCTGAATGTCTCTGCAAGCTTTTATAGTGGGTCTAATTAAGCAATAAGGCACAATCAGTTTATAAGGTTATCAGTTTATAATAGCAATAAGGCACCTTGGAGGTTCGTGGTGTATGGTCATTATACCACGGCTAAGGGCTGTATACAGGTACCCCGCATAACGTCCTGCATAAGAACAGCCCTTAGCCGTGATATATTGGCCGTATACCACACCCCCTCATGTCTTATTGCTTAATTAAAGTGTATCATCCAGTTTTAATAACCTGAACGTTTATACAGACAAAGGGACGAAAATTACTAACAGCAAGGTACGCGCGCACACACACACACACACCCTATATTTTAACTGTAGCCTAGCCTGTATTCTCAGTTATTTATTATTTATTTAACTAGGTAAGTCAGTTAAGAACAAATTCTTATTTACAATGACGGCCTACCGGGGAATAGTTCAGGGGCAGAACGACAGATCTTTACCTTGCCAGTTCGGGGATTCGATCCAGCAACCTTTCGGTTACTGACCCAAAGTTCTAACCACTAACTTAGGCTACCTGCCGCCCCAAAACTTCTACTACTTGGTGAGCAAACTCACTGTTCGCCTGGGTACACGTTGTTGTAGCCTGATCAATAGTCATATTTCCTAGAACTACCACTTGAAACATCGAAGATGCAAACACTGTTACATTTGATTCATTTCAGATCCACGGGTGTTAAAAAAATCTATCGTGCATTCCACATTTTTCAAACCGAGCCTTCAAGTCAAACTGGGAAGAAACCGGAAGCTGTGAAAGAAGCAAAAATAAAAGGCGACGGTGGAGAGAGAGCCGGCTTACCGAGAACACTACGGTCGGCATGGCCGGTTAGCAAGCTGCGAAAGGCTAATTCTATCAACACGGAGAAGGTTTTCAGGTCGAAAAGCGTCGGGTCTGCTAGAGACTGCAGCCCTTTCTGCACCGACTCAGACAACTCCATTTTGAAACAGAAACAACTCGAAACCGGATCACGTGACGTAATCAGCTGACACTGCATGCAGAGGAGAGGGCAAAGCTCACACAGCGTTCATTCACCGCTGGTGGTGGACTGAAAACGTCTACAGCTCCACAATGTATCACGTCTGTTTGTTTCATTTAGGCTACAGTATCTTCCATTGAGAACAAAACAAATAAATATAGGCATAGTTTATTCTCAAGTAGGTCTAAATCATTTGCAGGATTGGGCATGTGAGACTACAGGATGGAGCCACTGCATATTTTGTTGCATCATCAAATCAAATGTTATTTGTCACATGCTTCGTAAACAACAGGTGTAGACTAACAGTGAAATGCTTACTTACGGCCCTTCCCAACAATGTAGAGCGAGAAAAAATATAAATAATAGAAAATAAATAGCACGAGGAATAAATACACAATGAGTAACGATAACCTGGCTATATACACGGGGTACCAGTACCGAGTCAATGTGTAGGGATACGAGAGGTAATTGAGGTAGATATGTACACAAAGCAGGGGAGGCTGCTGAGGGGAGGACGGCTCATAATAATGGCTGGAACGGAGAGACCAACCTACTGTGACATATAGGTAGGGATAAAGTAACTAGGCAACTGAATAGCTTATAAACAGTAACAGCATCGTATGTGATGAGTCAAAAAAGTTAGTGCAAAAAGGGTCAATGCAGATAGTTAAATAGTTAACCTATAGCTACCCAGACTAATTATTCCGCAGTCTTATGACTTGAGGGTAGAAGCTGTTCATGGTCCTGTCAATTCCAAAAGTCTTAGATGGTGTCCTGATAGGAGTCACATTATTGCATTCAGAAAAGCTTTGAGGGTATTAAAATAGGCATACTCTAACTTTGGTCTGGACCTTAAGTTTAGCATACTTCTGAAGACAGGGCAGGGATTCCCCAAACTCTTTTAGATCCTTACAGGGATCTTGTTTCCCTTCATTGAAAATCTGTTTTTCAACCCAGAGGAAGGCCCATAATGTTTAGACTAATTAGGCTATCTGAGTAGATATTTTGAGGAGTGAGTTGCATTGATTGAAGGTAGTATGGTGGTAAAACAATATTCAGAAAACCGCCCCAAAGACAAAATATATATTTTAAATTGTCTCTGAAAAACCTTGTTTCTGATGCAGACAGGGAGAATGGGTTGTCCAGGACTGGACTGGTATCAGACAGACACCAATACCAGAGCAGTGTGTCTAGGGGTTAGAAAGACAACCTGGAGCTGATCAAGGTCAAAGTTCATGACCTCTCACCTGGCTGGCTCTCAGGTGTCATCCCAGACAGTGCAAAGGCCCCCCACCTTTTTTTACATTCATTTTTTATTTGCCAATATCCAAATATAGGATAAACATTTAGAATTGCAAATTGTATTGTTGTTCTTTTCAGGACAGTAGGCTATAACTGAAATATTTATGTCTTCATGAGAACTAATACACATCTCAGCAAAACCCGTTTTTGACACTGGACTTCTTATTTTTTTTGTTGATTTTACTTGTCTCTCTCTGGCTCCGTCCCAGCGCCTTATATCCTCTCTAACTTGCCCACTTTTGTCCTTGGGATTCAGGCTGACCATTAATCAACCCCGAGTACAAATATTAATCTAAATTTGGCCCCTCTCCCAGTCACGCCTCGAGCAGAAGGTCAATAATCGAATCTGCATAAATCTGCATTATACCACTGACTGTCATTTGATGCCAAACCGATTTCCAATTATCAACACCAGTCACCCTAGCATAGCCTATGTAGCCAAGATGTACATAATAATAACATTTTTTTTAAAAAGGGGAAAAAATGCGTTGGGTGTAGGCCTACAGCCTAATCAATAGACTAAGCTCTCCACATCCAAACAGCGGTAAAGTCAAAACAATGAATTCACATCCGTTTACTTCATATATTACTTTTTGCTGTTAGATTTTTGGTGAAATCTTGCCTGATAAAGTTTCCAGGTGATTCCCCAAACAGAAGAGGCCTTTATAGCCTATTCTAACGGCTCCTATTTCTGGACAAACCAACAGAAGAGTATCGATTGGTTTGATAAAGCAAGGTAAGCATATAGTGTTAATATCAACATCGAAAGCTGTTTTTTTAGAAGTTCTCGTTTAAAAAGTTCATTCATTTCAATTGGTGCCTCAAGTCATCGTAATTTAACGTTGGATATCACTGATGAAATGTGTTTTGTCTAAATCTGAATTTATCAAAACCACAGCTCATTCTTTTATAGGATGACGTTGTCAGTTTAGCCACACTGACCATACACAAACTAAAGTCATTGAATATAATAGACCTTTCCAAACCATTATTTTAGTATTTTTCATTCTCCTCGTCATGACTGGGAGAGGCTAGGACTCGGGAGAACAGCTGCTAATGTGAAAGTAGAGATCAACAAGTTGTATTAAGGTTTTTTATGTCTTTTGTTTAACTTTTACTCTAACTTTTACACTCTTAAATCAAGAAACAAACATAAGGCTTTGGAACCCTGAGCATGTCTGGAACAGAGAGAGAGAGATGTTGTTTGTCCATATTGCCTTTATCAAACCAAGAAGCAAAATATTTTATATTCGTTTAAACCAAATATTATACGAATGTTTTTCTCAAGTCGATGACTAATAATCATCTCGTCGTTTAATGGATGGTTTATGTCGCTTTCAATTCATCAGCTGAAAAATAGTAAGGGATCATCGAATAGTTCTGACAACCCAAACTAACCTCACTCACATTAATCAGAATACAAATATCCTACACACTGCGGGTCCAGAGTATTAACTCGACAGCATGTGAAATATATATTAAATAGGTCTACAAGCAAACGTGTGTAAAAAAAAAAATAACTCGTGGAAACGTGCAAGGTGTCCTACTGTGCTAAATATACGATTCTTTCATTTGCTCCTTTAGTTTTCAAAGATGGTGTTATATTTTAATGATGATGTATCGTAAATTGTAACTATTATACCATAATCAGTGAAGGACAAAAGCTCTGTGGCATAAATTGAGACGTGTCGGGTTGGTCAATAACGGCAGGTATCACGGACCCAGATTGAATACATGCATTTGGGCCTAATATGGTTCAACGTAATCTAAGTAATATGATTCAATGAAAAGTAATGAAAGTTCAATTAGACTTCTGATCTAAACACAGCCCATGCGTTTCAATCAACTCAAAACGTTTTAATTGAAGATAGGCCTATACAGTATATGGTCTTGGAATACTTTAACCAAATGCTCTAAAGTGTTGATTAAATCATGGCATGTGACATTGTTGGATTGCTTTATAAATAAATCAACGATTATTTATTCACATTAATATAAATTGTCTTTATTAACCACCTAGCCTACACATATGTGTTAATTATCTGTTAATGATCAAATGGATTAATTAGGACTTAATGGGAATGTCTGTACTATGTTTAGTTTTGGATGAAAGTGAAAAGTTCTGAGGGGAGACTTCATGCTGTTATTTTCTGTTTTGAACGTCCACACCAGTAGAAATCTACTTTTTCGAGCTGAAAGGCGATGGCCAGAACTTACGTATGATGTTGCACAAGGATTTAGGTCAATAAGTCATCGTTTTAGTCAAAGTGTGATATATTTGGTTTTGAAGTGACAACTGCCCACTTCGTGCAAATTCGCCTGAATGCGGTGTATTTTACTATGATATGATGTACACATTATTTTCAGCCTATATTTCGTTTCAGGGCCGGGTAATATTTCAATGTTACCACCCACCAGTATCACATTGTTTACTAATCAGAAACAGCTGCAAAGTTATTCCTGATTGCGACTGAGATGAGCCCTTTGTCCACTTGACCGCTTAAGCCATGGAGCAAATGAAAATAGGGTGTGCAAATCTATGTTTCTGCATCTTCACTATTTTTTACCAGAAAAGTATCATAATTCATTGGATAATTTGTAAATGTTCACCTATTTTGGAGCTACTCTGTATAAAATATACAGTACTAGTCAAAGGTTTGCAGCCCAAATAAATGCTTCACAGAGTTCAAGAAACAGACATCTCAACATCAACTGTTCAGAGGAGACTGCCTGAACCAGGCCTTCATGGTCGAATTGCTGCAAAGAAACCATTACTAAAGGACACCAATAATTAGTCTAGACTTGCTTGGGTCAAGAAACACAAGCAATAGATATTAGACCGGTGGAAATCTGTCCTTTGGTCTGATGAGTCCAAATTTGAGAATTGTGGTTCCAACCACCGTGTCTTTGTGAGATGTAGAGTAGGTGAACGGATGATCTCTGCATGTGTGGTTCCCACCGTGAAGAATGGAGGAGGAGGTGTGATGGTGTGGGGCTGCTTTGCTGGTGACACTGTCTGTGACTTATTTAGAATTCAAGGCACATTTACCAGCATGGCTACTACAGCATTCTGCAGCAATACGCCATCCCATCTTGTTTGTGCTTAGTGGGACTATCATTTGTTTTTCAACAGGACACTGACCCAAAACACACCTCCAGGTTGTGTACGGGCTATTTGACCAAGAAGGAGAGTGATGGAGTGCTGCATCAGATGACCTGGCCTCCACATTCACCCAACCTCAACCCAATTGAGATGGTTTGGGATGAGTTGGACCGCAGAGTGAAGGAAAAGCAGCCAACAAGTGCTCAGCATACTCCTTCAAGAACTGCTTCAAGACTGTTGGAAAAGCATTCCAGGTGACTACCTCATGAAGCTGGTTGAGAGAATGCCAAGAGTGTGCAAAGCTGTCATCAAGACAAAGGGTGACTACTTTGAAGAATCTAAAATATATTTTGATTTGTTTAACACTTTTTTGGTTACTACATGATTCCATATGTGTTATTTAATTGTTTTGATGTCTTCACTATTATTCTATATATTCTTCTATATATATTCTTCTATATATATATATATTACCATTTTATAAATAGCATAATTGCGTGATATGATGAATGGTTTTGACCACGAAATCTTTGCTTCACCTCAAACTTCTCTGCTTTGATTGGTGTAAAGTTAACTCTTTGGGTATCCTGAGTGGCGTAGCGGTCTAAGGCATTGCATCGCAGTGCTAGAGGCGTCACTACAGTCCCGGGTACGATACAGGGCTGTATCGCAACAGGCCGTGATCGGGAGTCCTATAGGGTGGGGCACAATTGGCCCAACGTCGTTGCTGGCCAGGGTAGGCCGTCATTGTAAATATGAATTTGTTCTTACCTGACTTTCCTAGTTAAATAAAGGTAAAAAAAATACAAAATAAATACAAAAATAGAAACCACAAGTGTCTTTCCAGATAATGAAAAGGCACACAAAAGAAGATTCAAGGAACTTATAGCTACATGTCATTTGCAGCATGCATGATGATGAGCAAAGTGATTATAGCCTATAATTTCAATTCCCCTATGAGAACCATAGGCACAGGCAGACTTGGCTTTGCTGTACCGCAGCCAAAGCCTGCCAGCAGCCTATGCCTACCAAAGGGTGCACTGTGTCCATTAAAATGTAGAAAAACGCATATGAGCTATCTTTCAATAGTTATCCATATTACCAGAGCTTCATCTAATTGTTTCTAACTATTTCTATGGCGGATTTGCAGACACAATTTATGGAATATGCCCAAACTTTGGAAATAACAAGAGTAGGTTGCAAAGTCAAAGAAAGGCCAGTAAGGGGGGAACTCACCTCATCCATCACCAATGTGTGGCACCCACCTGGGTGATGCATGCCAGAACACTCACCACACATCAGCTAGCATTGTGGAGAGGAGTGATACTGTAAATGCTAATTAGGAATGAGCGGGTGATTAGGTGGCTATGATGGAAATGAGCCAGGTTGGGAATTTAGCCAGGACACTGGGGCAACACTCCTACCCTTGCAATTATTGCCTTGGGATTTTTAATGACCACAGAGAGTCAGGACACCCATTTAACATCCAAGCCAGCAGTGGGATGCAGGGCAGTATGCTGCTGGTTTATGACAAATCCAGCTCCAGAACCAGCCACAGAGCCAGCTAGCTAATCCTTTGAATATGGTGTAGTTAAAAAGAACTGAGCAACAACAGCTAACATTAGCTAGCTAGCTAGATAAGGCTAGCAAGATAGATAGCTAGCTAGCTAGATAAGATTAGCATGCTAGCTAGCTACGCTGACAGCTGTCAGTTCCATATTTGTTGATGTTTATCAACTCCACAATTTGTGAATACAGTGCATTCGAAAGTATTTAGACCCCTTGACTTTTTCCACATTTTGTTATGTTACAGCCTTATTATAAAATGGATTAAATAGTTTTTTTCCCTCATCAATATACACACAATACCCCATAATGACAAAACAAAAACAGTTTTTTTGTTTGCTTGGGTTCAAGTCTGGGCTCTGGCTGGGCCACTCAAGTACATTCAGAGACTTGTAACAAAGCCACTACTGCGTTGTCTTGGCTGTGTGCTTAGGGTTGTTGTCCTGTTGGAAGGTGAACCTTCGCCCCAGTCTGAGGTCCTGATCGCTCTGGAGCTGGTTTTCATCAAGGATCTCTCTGTACTTTGTGCCGTTCATCTTTCCCTCGATCCTGACTAGTCTCCCAGTCCCTGCCACTGAAAAACATCCCCACAGCATGATGCTGCCACCACCATGCTTCACCGTTAGGGATGCTGCCAGGTTTCCTCCAGACCTGACGCTTGGCATTCAGGCCAAAGAGTTCAATCTTGGTTTCATCAGACCAGAGAATCTTGTTTCTCATGGTCTGAGAGTCTTTAGGTGCCTTTTGGCAAACTCCAAGCGGGCTGTCATGTGCCTTTTACTGAGGAGTGGCTTCCGTCTTGCCACTCTACCATAAAGGCCTGATTTGTGGAGTGCTGCAGAGATGGTTGTCCTTCTGGAAGGTTCTCCCATCTCCATAGAGGAACTCTGGAGCTCTGTCAGAGTGACCATTGGGTTCTTGGTCCCTGACCAATGCCCTTCTCCCCCAATTGCTCAGTTTGGCTGGGCGGCCAGCTCTAGGAAGAGTTTTGGTGGTTCCAAACTTCTTCCATTCAAGAATGATGGAGGCCACTGTGTTCATGAGGACATTCAATGCTGCAGAGATGTTTTGGTACCCTTCCCCAGATCTGTGCCTCAACACAATCCTGTCTCAGAGCTCTACGGACAATTCCTTCAACCTCATTGCTTGGTTTTTGCATGCTCACTTAAACCCTCATATCCGTCGCCCCATTTGGCGTAGAGACTTGAAACTTTGTATGTAGGAGTCTTTACTCATGCTAAACAAATTTGTATCAAGGACCCATTAGGTCCATCAGGATAGATTTTCCTCCATCTTGGAAATTTTGGAAAACCTTTGAAAACCCTACACTCGTGAACCATAATTCCAAATAACACCAAATTTGTTTGGTTAAGAGATTGTTTAAGAGATGGTTTAGTTATTGGTAAATCAGGAAATTTGATTTTACATGTCAATTTAAATCCTTTGTAAATCCACTCCAAATGAAAACTTGTACATTTTTAGGGTCCTCAAAGACATTCTCACAGTGAACCATGTTAGGTTTGGCATTGCTATCTTAAAAAATAAGGAAACTATTAACAATTCACTTTTGACAATGTAATGCTAATGCTTTAAATAATCATAGAAAATCTTCTTCTCACTCCAAATGTGGTCTTTGAACTCATCAAAATAGTCCCTAAAGAGTTTGAGAAAATAATATTGATACATTCAAAGATGGTCACACTATACCAATAGATGCTGGTACGCTAATGTGCTAAAATATGCAAAAGATACTTTAAAAATGTTTTTCTCATGAACTATAGGACCAAATTGCACCAAATTTGGAATGTAGGACCATGGCATGTCTTAACTTAGTTTGAGAAGCTAAGGGATTAGTAAAAAGAAGATGGCCGAGTTATTGACAATTAAAAAATGTGATTTTACATGTCCATTTAAACCACTGTAAATCCAGACCACAGTGTCCTATCAACTTGAAACTTATGGACCTCCCTAAGATGAACTACAGTGAGTTGGCATATATATAAAAAAGTAACTATTAATAACTAATTTGCATATGTAACGGTAATGCTCAAAATCACCTGCAATCGTCTTCTCCTCATGAACCATGCATCATATTCACTCCAGATTTGGTATTTAGACTCATTACGTTAGTCTTTAATAGCAGAAAAATTGTTGCTACATTCAAATATGGCAACACTGTAACTATAGATGCATGTTAGCACATATGCTAATGATAAAATAAATGTTTTATCTTCTTCTCATGAACCATAAGTTAGATTGACTCCAAATTTGATATATATACTCAATGAATTAGACTCTAATAAATTTGAGAATGATTAGTTGCTGCATTCAAAGTCAGACATGCTACACCACTAGATGGCACCATATCATACAGGGGCTATAATACCTGAACCAATGGACATTTTATTTATTTACTTAACCTTTATTTAACTAGGCAAGTCATTTAAGAACAAATTCTTATTTACAATGACGGCATACCCTGGACACACACGGACGATGCTGGGCCAATTGTGCGCCGCCCTATGGGATTCTCAATCACTGCCAGTTGTGATACAGCCTGGAATCGAACCAGGGTCTATAGTGACACCTCTTGCACTGAGATGCAGTGCCTTAGACCACTGGGACACTTGGGCCATGAAATGTTATAATTAACCTTGTGCATACACTGAGTGTACAAAACATTAGGAACACCTTCCTAATATTGAGTTGCACACCCTTTTGCCCTCAGAACAACCTCAATTCATTGGGGCATGGACTACAAGGTGTTGAAAGTGTTCCACGGTGATGCTGGCCCATGTTGACGCCAATTCTCACAGTTGTGTCTTTTTGGCTGGATGTCCTTTGGGTGGTGGACCATTCTTGATACACACTGGAAACTGTTTTGTACACTCAGTGTATGTCCTTGGAAGTTGTGTGGCTCAGTTGGTAGAGCATGGTGTTTGCAACGCCAGGGTTGTGGGTTCGATTCCCACGGGGGGGCAGTACGGAGAAGAAAAAAAATAAATAAATAAAATGTATGAAATGTATGCATTCACTACAGTAAGTCGCTCTGGATAAGAGCATCTGCTAAATGACAAAAATGTAAATGTAAATGTGTGAATATAGTCACTGCAACCATAGTTGGCTGCCCCAGACTAGTTGGTGGCACTATAGATGTCATTGGCACCATAGGATAGATACTAGAGCAATAACTACTGATTGAGTGGACTTTGTCTCATGAAAATGTTATTTCAAAAATGTGGACGAACAATGTGATTAGTAGAGCTGTATAATCACATATTTTTGCCATATTATATGGTCTGAACACAAATATGTGTTAATAAAATATATTTGTTCAACAATGAGGTAGAGATTCAGAGTTGTTTTAATTTCTGAGTGCACTGTGCGTTCTGTGAGGCACAAGGCAGCAAACAAAGTGAGGGGATGTGTCGTGCCTCCGGGTTGGCAACCTGCTCTTAATCATACTCTCATGGAATTTAAGCTATAACGTGGCCTACATATACACTACCATTCAAAAGTTTGGGCTCACTTAAAATTTTCCTTGTTTTTGAAAGAATTATTGTAGCTGGAAATGCCTTTCTAAGTGAACCCAAACTTTTGAATGGTAGTGTATATACTGTAGTTTGATAACTGCTGAGCACTGTAAAATTATATCTTTTTAACTCATAAATCAATTCAAATCAAATGTTATTGGTTACACACATATTTAGCAGATGTTATTGCGGGTGTAGCGAAATGTAGTGAAATGCATGTAAATGTATCAATTTATGTTGGAAGGTAAAACCAAATCATATATGGATGTGGCTGTAAATACTCTACAAGCTCTCACAGTCTCATTGTCACGGTTGTCGTCGGTGAAGGAGGACCAAAACGCAGCAGGTACGTGTAGGCTCATCTTGACGTTTATTTCACTTTCCAAAATGAATACCAAAAATAACAAAACACGAGAATGAACGAACAACCAACAGTCTGGCTAAGCATAAGGCTTACACACAGAACAATCACCCACGAATCACAAACACACCCCAATATATGGGACTCTCAATCAAAGGCAAAGAGAAAACACCTGCCTTCAATTGAGAGTCCCAACCCCAATTAATCACCCATAGACATACACTCACTAGATTCCACATAGACATACATAAACCTAGACCATAAACCAAAACCCCGGAAATACTAAATCAAACACCCTTTAAACAAACACACCACCCTGAACCACATAAAACAAATACCCTCTGCTACGTCCTGACCAAACTACAATACTAATTAACCCTTATACTGGCCAGGACGTGACACTCATGTCAAAATAAGACATTCATCCATGTTTCTCACACCTCAAATTTCAAAGTTGTTCCAAATTTCAAAGGGTTTAAGTTTAAGTTTAGACATTAGTTCCAAATTTGTAAGGTTAGGGTTAAGTTTAGGCATTAACTCCAAATTCTTCATTAAGGTTAGACATGAACCCTCTAGGTTCTAAGCTGGGGGAGGGGGGATTCTAAGCTAACGTATGGATTTGTTTTAAGATGGTCATATCAAAAATGATTTAGCTATTTGATTTAGAATTTTTATAACACCCCTTAAGGTATTAAAAAAATATAAGAAATTATTAGATGAAACACTGAATTTGGCATTACTGCTATTAGCCAATAGAAATGCACTGAATACCAGATTCACTACATGAAACAACAGATAGTCCCGCCAAAAATATAAAGGAAGTTTGTTCTGAAGTGTCTGTCCTATATCTGAGAGATATAAGAAAGATCAGGAAACATTCTTTTTTCTTTTTTACATGTAATTGTCTATTATTTTAGGCAATAAACAATCTCCATATGTGACTCGTTTGAGGGAACTAGGTGTATATGCATGTCACTACTTGCGGCATCTGAACATAAACTTTTGGAACATGTGAACTTTCATGTGCCTTAATAACAAACTTGTATGCCATCTATAAATATGAATACAATTGTTAAATTACGAGCCTAGTTGGTTTAGCCATTGAAAAAGTCAGCAACCTTCCCGCTAGCCATGATTGGCTGAGATAATGAGTGGGCTGGACATGCCGAGAGATGAGTTCGGATTGGTCTGCCATGTAGCATGCTTCAGTCTATAATATGAGCTGGACAGTATGTGTAGGTAATATTTTCTAATGTGGCTTTTTTGAAAGATAGCATGTAGTAGAACTGCATAAGTGTTGCTTTCCACTTTCTGGAGAACAGAGTTTTGAAATCAGTGGAATTAGAGTATGATAGCTAAAGAAATTGAGAAAATTCTGGCATTTGATTGCAAATATGCAAACAGAGTTGGAAAGAGAACACAGAAGGCTCCAAATTACATCTTCAAACTAAGGGCAACCATGGCATCCGTGACAGAGAGGGAGAAGCGTCCCTCTATGAATATGGGTAAGATAGTCTAGCTAGCTACATTATCAGATATTACACGTTTCTAATTTTGTCAGAAAATCATTTTCATTTCAAGTTAAAGTGAACTGTTAGCTAGCTAGCTAACGTTAGCTGGTTGGCTAGCTAGCTAACATTACATGTATGATCTGTGTAGTAATATTATTTGTATCTCAGAGCCATTTGCATTGCTAGTTATAGCTTAATATTAGCTAGCTAACATTGAACCTGGTTGGTTAGCTACCTGCAGATTCATGCAGGGTAGTAACGTCATGATTTGGGATTATGGTTAATTGTTTAGCTAGCTAGCTACATGTCTAAACAAGAGAGCCCACTATGCAAGTAACTATTTCAATAGAATGTTTATGATGTCACTATGACAACTGTCGATAGATGTAGTTGGTAAATTCACTCTGGCTGTCTACTCCAATTTCAGAGCACTCTCGTCTGAGTGTGCCAGAGTGCAGAATAACTGACGAATTTACGAACGCTCAACATCCATTGAATATGGCCGGTGCAGTAAATGTTGGCAAAAACATTGTTATTAAATTGTTGCCAGTAGCACAGTTGCAGTCACCAACGCTCTGGATAACATGAAAACTGCCTAACCAGCTCTGCTAGGGTGAGTAAAATGGTCAGAGTGAGGTGTTCTCTCATTTGTGTCTGGAAGTAGCTAGCAAGCTAGCCAATGTTAGCCAGTTAGCTTGGATGCTTGACTGCTGTTGTTAGGTCAGGAGGCTTGGATCAACCCTACTTTTCGACCAGTGTGCTCCGAGAGCGAAAAGTTCAGAATTTACGAACGGCCAATCTGACAACCCTCTAAGTTTACGGACGCCCAGAGCACACTCTGCCACTCCAGATTAAATTTACAAATACGTAGTATAAACCAGCCTTTAGTCTTGAAATCTTTAGTTGTTTAGTACATAGCCTCACATGTGACTCCTGAAAGAGATGGGTGGGGCTAAAGCTTAAAAGGGTGTGAACGATGCTGAATGGGTGTAGACAAAGAAGAGCTCTCCAGTAGGTACCAAAACATTCAAGGACCATTTTCTCAAAAGTGAGGTTATAAGTTTATCAACTTTCAAAGCAGAATTACTTTCCCATTGTTCTCTCAACTTTAGTGTATGCATACCATTTTCTAGTCTCTACTTTTATCCAATGTAAAAAAATCACAATTTTGCTACTGAATCTGAATCGACTGAATCTAGCCAGTCAGTCACATATATACTTTCATTCATTTTTTAAACTGGTACTGGGACCTTCAGAAGATGTATTTATCCCCTTATTTTAGGCAATAAACTATCAGAAAAAAGAAGAAACCCATACACTGCTCTTAAGCTTTATATATCGGCCTCAAGGCCTTTGTCAGAGCAATACACTATCTCCATATATACTTCAGAAGAGTGTTGTGTGACTTGTGGGCAAAACGGAGAACACCATCGTGTTCGTGAGAGTCTCATCTTTCAATAGAGTGGTCATAAAAGTTGGTAGGCCAACCCGTTTAGACGCTACATACAATTTTGTGAGAAGACCGATTTTCGGGATGTCTCATGGTCTGACAAACATCACTCTAGCTCTGCCACTATACATATCTCAGCCTAAACATCAGCAGCACAGGTAACTTCCACAAAGCTGTGAACGATCTGAGAGACAAAGCAAGAAGGGCCTTCTATGCCAACAAAAGGAACATAAAATTTGACATACCAATTAGGGTCTGGCTAAAAACACTTGAATCAGTTATAGAACCCTTTATGGTTGTGAGGTCTGGGGTCTGCTCACCAACCAAGAATTCACAAAATGGGACAAACACCAAATTGAGACTCTGCATGCAGAATTCTGTGTTCAACGTAAAACACCAAATAATGCATGCAGATCAGTATTAGGCCGATACCCGCTAATGATCAAAATCCAGAAAAGAGCTGTTAAATTCTACAACCTAAAAGGAAGTGATTCTCAAACCTTCCATAACAAAGCAATCACCTACAGAGAGATGAACCTGGAGAAGAGTCCCCTAAGCAAGCTGGTCCGGGGGCTCTGTTCACAAACACAACCACAGAGCCCCAGGACAGCAACACAATTAGACCCAACCAAATCATGAGAAAACTAAAAGACCACTGTGACTGACGCTAAATTAAGAAAAGCTTTGACTATGTACAGACTCAGTGCGCTTGGCCTTGCTATTGAGAAAGGCCGCAGTAGTAATACTTGGCTCTCAAGAGAAGACAGGCTATGTGCACACTGCCCACAAAATGAGCTGCACTTCCTAACCTCCTACCAAATGTACAACCATATTAGAGACACATATTTCCCTCAGAACACACAGATCCACAAAGAATTTGAAAACAAATCCAATGTTGATAAACTCCCATATCTATTGGATGAAATACCACAGTGTGCCATCACAGCAGCAAGATTTGTGACCTGTTGCCGCAAGAAAAGGTCAACCAGTGAAGAACAAACACCATTGTAAATACAACCCATATTTATTTATTTTCCCTTTCATAGTTTAATTGTTTCACATCGTTACAACACTGTATATAGACATAATATGACATTTGAAATGTCTTTATTCTTTTGGAACTTTTGTGTAATGTTTACTGTTCATTTTTTATTGTTTATTTCACTTTTGTTTATTATCTATTTCACTTGCTTTGGCAATGTGAACATATGTTCCCATGCCAATAAATCCCCTTGAATTGAGAGAGAGAGTCAGAGAGAGAAAGAGGTTTTTGTGCAGTGATTCTGCCCCCTACGGGTTCTGAGCGTCGCTCTCTCTCTCGCCAAATCATTTCATATAAATAAAAAGTAATTTATTCTAGCAGGGTATATTAGTTGTCAATCTAGCCCTAATTAAAGTTATACTTTTTAATTTCTTGATGTCTTCGTGCCCCTAATGGTTTAATTTGTCTATAGCCTTTGTGTTTTAATTTGTCACTGTAATGCCAACGACTAATTTCCACAGTTCTGTTGTAGGTCTAGTTCCACAAAACCTTGAAATCGATAGTCTGGTCATATCCTATATTGTCCTATATATTGATCCTTGTGAATGAAACGTCAAGTCATACGATATAAATATCGTTGTCATCCAAGCTGCCATTAGATATCTGGTGACAGACAGGCAGAAAGGGATTTATATTTATTACATTTAGGGGGACATTTAGATGGATGATTATGGCTAATCATGTTAAATGACGCACAAATGTTATGTGTCTGATGAAAAAATGCAATGAGAGAGAGAGAGAGCGACATTGTATATATACATAATATGACATTTGTAGTCTTTATTCTTTTGTAACTTCTGTGAGTGTAATGTTTACTGTTAATTTTTATTGTTTATTTCACTTTTGTATATTATCTACTTCACTTGCTTTGGCAATGTTAATTCCCATGCCAATAAAGCCCCTTGAATTGAATTGAGAGAGAGATGTAGGAACGGTAATTACCGTTTCCTCGTCAAATATCTCATTAACATATCTAAGCCTAATTAAATTATATGAATTACACCAGAAGCCTTTAGTATTAAAGTTGCTTCCGCCTTCATTGTTCTGGTGAAAACCACGAAGAGACGCATGCGTGGTGAGAACAAGGGATACGCACGGCTGAATCCGACATTCTTTGTCTTCAAATATAGTCGATTTCTATGCATTTTCATTAGGCTACAGTAGCCGATAGGCTATATCTCTGTAAATACTCGTATACAGTAGGATGTGATCATGTGTAGACCACTTGCCCGAGTGAACAAAGAACGCACATACAACACACACACACGCGCGCGCGCGCACTACACGCACGCGCTAGTGGCCGCTGGGTGGCAGTGGTGTGGTTTGGGTGATGAGCGCGAGCCAGCCACCCCCTCCCCCTTACCTCTCTCTTTTCGGCTTGTATTGAGAATCAATGGAGGGGAACAAAGAGCGGAGAGAAGAGGGGGAGGGGGAGCAGGGACTTGATCGACAGGAATTTGAATATGTTTCCAAAGTTCTCATCATTGATCGAACTGGTGCACTGTCTAGATTGCCCTCCACACACACTAAGACCGTCATTTCCACAAGGGGTGCATTGCCAGTAGGCCTGTAGACTACACTAGTTCAGGGTTTGACATACAAACATAGTTGTGGACTGGTGGTTAGCGACGAACAGTTCTTTCTTGCACTTATTTATGGACTAATTTGTGTTAGCCTATAAAGCATATAGAGATCAAGGACTTTGAAAGGGCAGGTTTCAATGTTTAGACCTAGGCCTATAATGTTAATGATTTAGGCCCTACACAACCACCTCTTTACAATAGCTAAAGATGAAAATCCCATCAGTGTATGAATCAGTAAACAAGGAGCCCATTAAGTTATCATTTGACTGTGCATAGACAACTAGCCTACTGTAGGACACAACAACAACAACAAGCCACTATTCACCGTGAAGTCTTGGTCAAGGACACGAGCTGCACTGGACGGGTCATAGGCATGGGTTTTGTGAAACCCATAGTGCAGAATATATCTATCTCATTTAATGCACCTAAATATCCAACCACTGCACACAATATTTGATCTGTATTCTTTTTTTAAATGTAGCCTTTATGTTTTGAAATAATGGTTACATTATTATTTTTATTAGCTTATTGTCATTATTATTATTATTAATATCCTCATGAGGACTATTATCAGTATATAAATAATAATATAATAGGCACTATAAAGTTACAGGCTATAGGCTATTGCTATTACGGCCTATTGTTGTTTTACTATTATGCTTTAGCATCTTGTTTATCTGATTTATTTAAGTGCGTCATGACATTGCATCATATCCATTAGGTCATTTAATACTTGTTTTTCTCCTCCTTCTCTTTTCCGCAGCGGTTTTTCCTCTCTCGATCTAGCTGGGGAAAAGCAGCTCCATTCCCGGCTCTAGCTTCTCGCAGCAGCCTCCCTTGCACGCACAGATCTCGGTGTGAAATCCTATGTAGCTTTACCGGCTTACGGAACATTCCACTGTGTAATAGTCTAAATACACCGCCGTCAGTGATATAGGCCAGACTGCAGGAATAGGTTTAGTTGCCTACATGTTCTCAGATTTGAGACACATCCCTCGATCCACGCTATACTTTGTCCATTCACAGTCGTAAGGCACGTTGGCATAATTTCTGTCGCACGTGCAGCCGATTCTCGCCGGGGCACACCGGGCTGCATGTGCCGCTCATGCAGATGGGCTAACACTAACATGTAGGTCTGCTCTTGTATTTCCATAATTTTGGGTAATTTGGTCCGTCTGTTTACATTTAGACACTTTTCTCTTCTACAAAAGCTGTTCACTTTATTTTTCCTTGAAATTAGGATATTTATAAATACTAGACGTTGAATAAATGCTCAGAGAAACATAAAATAGAACACTCAAGGTCAGGACCATGATTGTTTTATCTACTTTAGAAAATGTTGGACAAAAGTGCAAAAAAATGTGCGCAAAAAGTAAATAAATAATATATAGGGCCGAGGCCAAAATAACTCAAATAAGTCAAGTTTTACATAGGCTTATATTTTTGTAGTGTGAAACATTTTTTGTGTGAAAATGAAGCCTATCAGCCTATATTTTATATTAGATTTTTGCGTTAATTTAAAGTATTTTCCAAAATCAACAGTTGCTTTCCTTTGCATTGTCTGTGAATCCCTGAAATACTTTTGAAATGAACAAAAATTGGTATGCTAAAGGCTATCTGAAATCTCATTCATTCATTCATTCAATGTGTGTGAGTGTGTGTGTCAGTCATTACCTCCACCCTCGGGCGATACTTGCCCCCGGTGTGGTGCATGTTACCCGGGTGAAGGTTAGCTAACTACCGGCTCTGTGGGTGTCGGTCTGACTGGGGCTGTTGGACAAAATGGAAGCCGGGTGTGATGTGTAGGCTGTACGCCGACCTCTTGATATAGGCTAGTGGGGTAGGTAGGCTACGTCTGCACCTTCGGCTCTCTCTCCTCAAACAGTGAACTCACATCTCTAAGACGTGCTCATTTTTATATTATTAGGCAAGTCAGTTAAGAACAAACTATAACCCAGATGACGCTGGGCCAATTGTGCGCGCCCCTATAGGACTTCCAATCACGGCCAGTTGTGATACAGCCTGGAATCAAACCATGGTCTGTAGTGACGCCTCTAGCACTGAGATGCAGTGCCTTAGACCACTATGCCACTCGGGAGCTAATGATAGGCCTCAATGCGATTCCGACCAAATTAAACAATGGCTGAGGCATCCATTGCGCACTTCTAACCCTCTTCTGCAGAGCTAAAGATCTGATTTCCGTTCTGCGCATGTGTTTCTTTACATCTACTATATGCACACATTTGTGGTCACTATCCACAACAAGCTCTCACAGTCTCAATGCAGAATTAAACGTTTAACCACGTTTCTCCAAACATCACATTACAAAGTTGCTCCAAAGGTCAAATTTCAAGGTGTTTTTAACATCCTGTAGGGCTTTCACTCGAATTTCACTACTAGAATGTAGTGAAATACGGATAAATTCAAGAGTGCTACTAAATGAATGTCTAAACATCGTTTTCTTTGCCCTATATCATCATGAATCACATTCAACTATTCATTCGATTTTTCTCTACACTATTATAACCTTAATCTGCTTATACTTAACAGTGTTGTTTAAATAATAAAGTCAGTTTGTTGTGACCATTGCTAGTTAAACCACCCAGCTCTTGGTTGAATCTCTTCCATTTTCCTGCATTGGGAGGTTGTAACATTTGAGGTGTCTCTGCGGTTTGGACCAATCAAAATCAACTTGATACCCTTCTCATTTTCATCACCAGATGTGTGGCTTTCTATTCCTCTAACCCTGTCAATCAATGTTGAGAGGGGCCATTTCATTTGAAAGGGAAAGACTCAAAAATACACCATGAAAACTAGAACAGATTGTCTTCTGGGAGGTTAGATATTGAAATTCAGTCTGTTAGCTTTGTAAAATGAATAATTATATAGACCCAATTTAGTTTTTTATTCTGAGGATTTCATTTAGGAAAAAAACCCATGTTATCGCACAGGAACCTGCAGCCACAAACTAGCTTGTCAGTTGTCTTTCGAAGTTAGCACCATTCTGCCCTCGTAGAAGTGACAGAGTTCTATTGAGCAGTGACCACTTTTTCACCATTGCCATGATGACATTCCATTGACTCTAATCATGCTAAATTCTCTGAGTAAATCATCTGTAACTTTGTGAACCATATATTATGGATGAGACATAGGATTTGGACTATTTAAAAAAAAAGTAATTCTCTATTGAATTAATATATATATTTTAATAAATATTGAATAAAATAATAATTTTATGGATGAACACCCTACATCCTGGGTTGACCTCCTGCCCAGTATCATTTTGTTTCTCCAAGCGTCCAATTTAGAAGGTTAAGGGGTTCAAGTTTTTGATAGGGTTAAAACATTAGGCATTCAAAATGGTTAAAGTAAGGGTTAAGGGTTTGGGATAGGGTTAAAACAAAAAAAATGAGTGTCCACCACTGGGATCAAACATGCAACCTTCTGATCTAGAGTCAGGAGATTCCACCGATCCAGAGTCATGGGATTACACAGATCCACCACCTCTGTCCCCAACATCCGAGCAAAACCCAAGACTACTTGATAGTAATAGTGCTCATTGTTGCCCCTAACGGCCGGTTTTGAAGGCATTTTCCCACGTCTTCAAGACATGGGTAGACATCCAATTTCGAAGTCACTCTTGAGCGATCTGCCTGCACCATTACCATCCCTTCACATTTCTCACTATCAATCATTAATGATAATTCTTCAAATTTTACAGGTGAAATGTCCATGCAGCATCTGCATGCCACCATTTGATCTCAATCAGTTTCATGGAAATATGCATTTAGATGTTCTTGGGTTATGTACAGTGTTATTTTGAATTACGTTGCATTAACAAAGTGTAGCATAGCCCACCTGTGTTTTCCCCAAACCAAAGTGCATATTACGGATTCAAAGCAATATCACTATTATAGTTTTAATGTAATTTATTTGTAGGCAAAAACTGCATCTAAAGTCCCACATATTATACCTATTAATGTTAAGATTATTGATATATTTTCTCTGTGGGAACATTGTGAATAATAATTTATATGGAGGTGTTTATATTCTCTTCTTCTTGTTATTATTTTGCTGCAAACCCATCCATTCTCTTTCTCAGGCTCAGTCTCTCTCTTTCTCTCTCTCAGAGGTAGTAGAGAGAGAGAGAAAGAGAAAGCATGCTTTTCCCATGCTCTCCCTCATAGGCAGGCGTCCACTGCTGCCCAAATTAAAGTGCTTTTACAATCAGGCAGGGTGAAGGACGCCTGGGCCTCTCAGGTTCCTTCTGCAGGGGGGATCAACTTTCATACATGTGCTCTGAAAGAAGGATGTTTCTTTGTTCTGTTTCCCCAATAATCTCTGCTGCCTGTGTGTGTGTGTGTGTGTGTGTGTGTGTGTGTTGTTTGTGTGAGTGTGTAATGGTGTTTCTATTTTTATATTATTATGTAATATATTATGTATTATGTTTCACTAACTGCATTATGTTTCACTAACTGCATTATATTTCTCTAACTGCATTATGTTTCACTAACTGCATTATGTTTCACCAACAGGCATTATGTTTCACTAACTGCATTATATTTCTCTAACTGCATTATGTTTCACTAACTGCATTATGTTTCACTAACTGGCATTATGTTTCACTAACTGCATTATATTTCTCTAACTGCATTATGTTTCACTAACTGCATTATGTTTCACTAACTGGCATTATGTTTCACTAACTGGCATTATGGTTCACTAACTGGCATTATGGTTCACTAACTGGCATTATGTTTCACTAACTGGCATTATGTTTCACTAACTGGCATTATGGTTCACTAACTGGCATTATGTTTCACTAACTGTCATTATGTTTCACTAACTGGCATTATGTTTCACTAAGAGGCATTATGTTTTGCTAACTGGCATTATGTTTCACTAACTGCATTATGTTTCACTAACAGGCATTATGTTTCACTAACTGCATTATGTTTCACTAACTGGCATTATGTTTCACTGACTGGCATTATGTTTCACTAACTGGCATTATGTTTCACTAACTGGCATTATGTTTCACTAACTGGCATTATGGTTCACTAGCTGCCATTATGTTTCACTAACTGGCATTATGTTTCATTAGCTGGTATTATGTTTCACTAGCTGGCATTATGTTTCACTAACCGGCTCCTATCCCAGCCTCGGACGCATCCACCTCCACTATGAACACCAAAGAAGGATCCGAATGGGCCAGCATGAGAGCCGAGGTAAACAGAGCCCTTAGGTGACCAAAAGCCCTGTCCGCCTCAGCCGACCACTGCACACGTACAGGACCCCCCTTCAGCAGTGAGGTAATGGGAGCCGCCACCTGGCCAAAACCCTGGATAAACCTCCGATAGTAATTGGCAAACCCTAAAAACCGCTGCACCTCCTTTACCGTGGCGGGAGTCCGCCAATTACGCAAGGCTGAAATGCTGTCACTCTCCATCGCCACCCCTGATGTGGAAATGCGATACCCTAGGAAGGAGACGGCCTGCTGAAAGAACAGGCATTTCTCAGCTTTGACGTACAGGTCATGCTCCAACAGTCGTCCAAGTACCCTGTGCACCAGGGACACATGCTCGGCGCGTGTAGTGGAGTATATCAGAATGTCATCAATATACACCACTACACCCTGCCCGTATAGATCCCTAAAAATCTTGTCTACAAAGGCTTGGAAAACTGATGGAGCATTCTTCAACCCGTACGGCATGACGAGGTACTCATAATGCCCTGAGGTGGTATTAAATGCTGTATTCCACTCGTCTCCCTCCCGGATACGCACCAGGTAGTAAGCGCTCCTGAGATCTAGTTTAGTGAAGAAGCGCGCCCCGTGCATTGACTCAATCGCCGTGGCGATGAGAGGTAGCGGGTAACTGTGCCTCACTGTGATTTGATTGAGACCACGATAGTCAATACACGGGCGCAGACCTCCCTCCTTCTTCTTCACAAAAAATAAACTTGAGGAGGCGGGTGAAGTGGAAGACCGAATGTACCCCTGACGCAGGGATTCAGAGACATATGTCTCCATAGCCGCCGTCTCCGCTTGTGACAAGGGATACACGTGACTCCTGGGAAGTGCGGCGTCTACCAGGAGATATATCGCACAATCCCCCGTCGATGGGGTGGTAATTGGGTCGCCTTCTTCTTACAGAAGGCGAGAGCCAAACCGGCATATTCAGGGGGAATGCGCACAGTGGAGACCTGGTCTGGACTTTCCACGTAGTAGCACCAACGGAAACCCCTAAACACCTCCCCAAGCAGTCATGTGATCACCCCGTGAGAGCCCTTCGTTGCCACGAAACAGTGGGGTCATGACGGGCTAACCAGGGTAGGCCTAGCACCACGGGAAACGCAGGAGAATCAATAAGGAAGAGACTGATTCTCTCCTTATGACCCTCCTGCGTCACCATGCCCAGGGGCGCGGTGACCTCCCTAATCAACCCGGACCCTAATGGTCGACTGTCTAGTGCGTGACCTGGGAAGGGCATATCCACTGGAACAATGGAGATCCCTAATATATGGGCAAATTATCTGTCAATGGAATTCCCAGTTGCACCTGAATCAACGAGCGCATTATGCTGGGAATGCGGGGAAAACTCATGAAAAGTAATGTTCAAGAACATGTGGGAAACAGAGAGCTCTGGGTGAGCATGGTGCCGGCTCACCTGGGGTGACGCGAGAGTGCCCTGCCTGCTGCCACGACTCCCAGAGGAACCTCCCCAGCACCGACCGGCAGACCGGCAGTGTGCCCTCTGCGGCCACAGATGGTGCATGAAACGGAACCTCCTCCAGTCTCCCTAAGCACCTCCCAGCTCCATGGGAGTCGGAGCGGTGGTGCTGGGGGATGGAACCGACAGACCCCGATCTGTACGTCCGCGGGTAGCCAGCAAGTTATCCAACCGAATGGACAGGTCCACCAGCTGGTTGAAAGGGAGGGTGGTGTCCCTGCAGTCCAACTCCCGACGGACGTCCTCGCACAAACTGTAACGATAGTGGTCGATCAGGGCCCTGTCGTTCCATCCCACGCCAGCGGCCAGGAAGTCCAGAGCGAACTCCTAGGCGCTCCTCGTCCCCTACCTCAGATGTACCAGACTTTCACCCACCGCTCTACCCTCAGGCGGGTGGTCGAAGACTGCCCGGAAGCGTCGGGTAAAATTTTCGAAGTGGTCCAGCGCCGCATCTCCTTCTCCCCACACGGCGTTGGCCTGAGAGACATGAGACGAGGGCGGACACCCTGTCTCGGTCCGAAGGCACCGGGTGGATGGTTGCTAGGTAGAGCTCCAGCTGTAATATGAAACCCTGACATTGTGCAGCCGTCCCATCATACTCCCTAGGGAGGGCAAGACGAATCCCACTGGGACCGGGTGAAAGAGGGGCAAGTAGTGGAGACCTTGGTTGAGCTGGCGGAGGCGCTGGAGGACCTCCTTTTCTCTCCCAGCGAGCCATAGTCTGTAGGACGCGGTCCACGGTGGCACCGACATGATGGAGCATCGCCGCTTGCTCCTGGACGCGCTCCTCGACCCTAATAACAGGGGTACCTGCTCCTGCTGACTGCATGACATTATTTGGTGTGTGATTCTGTCAGGCGGTGGGTGTAGCTGGTGCATGAAGTCAGGCGCAGGAGAGCAGAGATGAGTGAACAACGCACTTTACTTAAGAAATAACACAGTAACAATAGCAATGTGAGAACAAATAACGGTTGCCACAAAGCACGGGTGAAAACAGCACCCGGAAAAAACCAGCCGGAAACGTACCGACCTGAACAACAAACAATCACACACAAAGACATTGGGGAAACAGAGGGTTAAATACATGACCAGTAATTGGGAAATTAAAACCAGGTATGTGGGAAACCAAGACAAAACCAATGGAAAATGAAAAGTGGATCGGCGATGGCTAGAAGACCGGCGACGTCAACTGCCGAGCGCCGCCGGAACAAGGAGAGGAACCGACTTCAGCGAAAGTTTTACTAACTGGCATTATGTTTCACTAACTGGCATTATGTTTCACTAAGAGGCATTATGTTTCACTAACAGGCATTATTTACATTTACATCATTTAGCAGACACTCTTATCCAGAGTGACTTACAGTAGTGAATGCATACATTTCATTCTTCTTTTCTTTCTTTCTTTTTTTCTTTTTTTGTCGTACTGGCCCCCCGTGGGAATCGAACCCACAACGCTGGCGTTGCAAACACCATGCTCTACCAACTGAGCCATTATGTTTCTCTAACTCGCATTATGTTTCACTAACTGGCATTATGTTTCACTAACTGGCATTATGTTTCTCTAACTCGCATTATGTTTCACTAACTGGCATTATGTTTCACTAACTGGCATTATGTTTCACTAACTGGCATTATGTTTCACTAACTGGCATTATGTTTCACTAACTGGCATTATGTTTCACTAACTGCATTATGTTTCACTAACTGCATTATGTTTCACTAACTGGCATTATGTTTCACTAACTGGCATTATGTTTCACTAACTGGCATTATGTTTCACTAGCTGGCATTATGTTTCACTAACTGCATTATGTTTCACTAACTGCATTATGTTTCACTAACTGGCATTATGTTTCACTAACTGCATTATGTTTCACTAGCTGGCATTATGTTTCACTAACTGCATTATGTTTCACTAACTGCATTATGTTTCACTAACTGGCATTATGTTTCACTAACTGGCATTATGTTTCACTATATGTTTCACTAACTGGCATTATGTTTCACTAACTGCATTATGTTTCACTAACTGGCATTATATTTCTCTAACTGCATTATGTTTCACTAACTGGCATTATGTTTCACTAACTGGCATTATGTTTTGCTAACTGGCATTATGTTTCACTAACTGGCATTATGTTTTGCTAACTGGCATTATGTTTCACTAACTGGCATTATGTTTCACTAACTGCATTATGTTTCACTAACTGGCATTATGTTTCACTAACTGGCATTATGTTTCATTAACTGGCATTATGTTTCACTAACTGGCATTATGGTTCACCAACTGCATTATGTTTCACTAACTGCATTATGTTTCTCTAACAGGCATTATGTTTCACTAACTGGCATTATGTTTCACTAACTGGCATTATGTTTCACTAACTGCATTATGTTTCACTAACAGGCATTATGTTTCACTAACTGGCATTATGTTTCACTAACTGGCATTATGTTTCACTAACTGCATTATGTTTCACTAACAGGCATTATGTTTCACTAACTGGCATTATGTTTCACTAACTGGCATTATGTTTCACTAACTGCATTATGTTTCACTAACTGGCATTATGTTTCACTAAGAGGCATTATGTTTCACTAAGAGGCATTATGTTTCACTAACTGCATTATGTTTCACTAAGAGGCATTATGTTTCACTAAGAGGCATTATGTTTCACTAACTGGCATTATGTTTCACTAACTGGCATTATGTTTCACTAACTGGCATTATGTTTCACTAACTGGCATTATGTTTCACTAATTGCATTATGTTTCACTAACTGGCATTATGTTTCACTAAGAGGCATTATGTATCACTAACTGGCATTATGTTTCACTAACTGGCATTATGTTTCACTAAGAGGCATTATGTTTCACTAACTGGCATTATGTTTCACTAAGAGGCATTATGTTTCACTAAGAGGCAATATGTTTCACTAAGAGGCATTATGTTTCACTAACTGCATTATGTTTCACTAAGAGGCATTATGTTTCACTAACTGGCATTATGTTTCACTAAGAGGCATTATGTTTCACTAAGAGGCATTATGTTTCACTAAGAGGCATTATGTTTCACTAACTGGCATTATGTTTCACTAAGAGGCATTATGTTTCACTAAGAGGCATTATGTTTCACTTACATTTTTGTTGTTTTGTTCAGAAAATGAATGTGACTACCCACTAGTCCTGACAGGCTTGGAAACAATGCGTTGAATTTATGATATGAAAGAGGAACATACTAAATGCTTCTTCCTCTACACAGTAGTCTGGGCTGAACTAGAAATTACAGTAGTTGCAATGGAAATATTGTATGTCATTGTTGAGACGATAAAGGAAGATGACTGTGTAAACTATGTTAATATGGTTGATGTGAGGAGAAACAATATCCCCCAGATTCTACCAGTAGATGTTAGAGTGAATATGGTCCCAGTCACAAACCCCCACAGATTCTACTAGTAGATTGCAGAGTGAATAGAGCCACAGGAGAGGATGAAGTGTGTGTGTGTGTGCGTGGGGGGGTATAGGATAAAGCAACAGTATGTTTCTTTCTGATGGAAACAAACAAAATCTATTTTCTGTCTGATTCTATTTTCTCCTGTTACTTTCACTGTCTGTTCATCGATCTCTCTGTGTCTCCTTGCCTCAACCCCTCTTCCATCAATCTATCCATCCTTTATCTCTCACTCCATCCTCCCCCCTCTCTCTCTTGCTGTTTTGCTTTTGTCCACATCACTCTGTCCATCCGTCCATCCCGGGCCTCCATCCACAATGAAGGAGGGATATGTGTGTGTGTGTGTGTGGGTGTGTGTGTGCGTGTGCGTGTGCGTGTGCGTGTGCGTGTGTGTGTGTGTGTGTGTGTGTAAAGCAGGGCAGTGCGACAGAGGTCTGATCCATACTAATGTCCATTGATAGGAAAATCAATGCTGCATTGATCCAAGGGAGAGAGAAAGAGGGAGAGAGGGAGGAAGAGAAAGAGAGAGAGGGACAGAAAGGATTAGATGAGTTTTGGAGGGAAGAAGGCCAGAAGAAGGAAGAAGACAGGGAGACCCAAAAGACAGCGAGAATTGGAGAGAGTGAATGAGAGAATGAGAAAGGAAAGGAAGGATTAGGCAGGTGGGAGGGATGGAATGGGAGAGAGGGATGAAGAGCAGGAATAAGAGAGGTGGAGAAGATTTGAGAGAAAGATCTTCAGATGATTAGGCCTCTGTATCTCAGCAAATACCCTCCCTCTCTCTCGCTCTCGCTCTCTCTCGCTCTCTCTCCTCTCTCCCTCTCCCTTTCCTTTACCCTCTCCCTCTCTCAGACTAGAGAAGTTGATCAGCCTGCACCTAGAACCTGAGAAGAGAAAAATAAGTGGAGAAAGAGAAATGAGGAGGAGAAGAGTAAGAGAAGGGGAAGGGAAAATCAATGTTTCCCAGACAGACAGCAGCTAATGGGGCTCTGAGGTAGAGGACATGTTTTACCCCGTGGTCCCTGAGAACCCACAGTTCTAGAATGACTAGAATGGAAATGAACAGTTCTATTCATGATATTCTATCAATTGTAATTCTATAGTGAAGCAAAGCTGAACTGAAGGATCACAGACTGACCCGACCCAACCCAGAGAGCACAGTGTTGTTTACTACTGCATTTTATTGAGGAAATTGGACAACCCAAAGAGCAGAGCGTAAGCAAGGTTACACAACCCACTCCTGTCCTGAGTCTCAGAGAGAGCATCAAGTAGATAAACCTTTCATTGGACAACATGATTCATTTATTATCATTACAGAGAAATATGTGTCTGACCACGCAGGCAAAGGTTTTTAGACATCCAACAGTATGATGCATGATGACAATGTACCCCTGAATTACTGTACATATACTATTCTATCCACATATTCTTCAGATATACTATATATTATATCCACATACTGTCCATAATGTCTACACGTCCCATCATATATATATATATATATTTATACTCCAGTCTCCGACATTGCTCGTCCTAATATATCTATATTTCTTAATTCCATTCTTTTACTTTTTTAGATGTGTGTGTATTGTTGTGTATTGTTAGATATTACTGCACTGTTGGAGCTAGGAACACAAGCATTTCGCTACATGTTTCTGTTGCTTGGAAAACGGTTTAGACTTTAGTCTTCGTCGCTCAATCACCAGGCCTTGGTGTGTTCTGTTTCCCATAAGGGCAAGGCGAATGCTGGCTACTAACTTACTTTTTATTTAGCCATGTCATGTGTACGGCAATGTTATGTCATGTGTATGACAGTGTTATGTTAACATTTGGGCTAAACTTCTCATATCAGTCTTGTCTGGTGTGAATATGCATACAGAGAGTGACTGGAGTCTGGAGACTTTCATAAAGTTCTATCTTACTTGTTACAGTGATATACATAGCTGGTTTCTGTTGTCACTGTTGAACATATAATTCTCTTTCTCTTTGTCTCTCTCTGAGGTGACATTGGTTACCATGGTAACGGCACACTCTGTTTACGCAATGTCTCACTTCATCACAAGCTGTTGATGGGTTTGATTTGCATGTGTGTGTTCTCCTGGTTACACACACACACACACACACACACACACACACACACACACACACACAAACACACACACACACACACACACACACACACACAACTTTAAGGTCTAATCTTATTTTTTATCTTTATTATTTTGATTATTTTCTTTTTTAGGAACGCAGCTGGTGCAGACTTTGCACTAGACAAAACGCTTAGTATAAACTTTAAACAATGAAATGTTCTGTTGATTATTCTACCACCTGGAGAATCTACGCTAACATCACTGGAAGATGTACTGGTGCTGCTTCATTGTCAAACTCATAAACATTTCAGAAAGAAAAGAAATGAGTACTTTGACACTTAACGAAACAATTTATCAGAATAGTTTTTTTTGTCAGAGATCTGACCTCATACACTTCACCGCTTAAGCCAGTGAAATTAGTGAAAAGGGAGGGGGAAGATGGAGAGAGGGAGGGAGGGAAAGAGAGAGAAATAGAGAGAGGGGGATGGATGGAGAGAATAGAGAGAGAGAGGGAAAGGGAGAGATGTAGGGAGGGAATAGATAGGGGGGGAGGGGGGAGGGGGGAGCCAGTTGAACCCCCTGCCGAGCACAATGAGGGAAGAATAGATTCCATACCAGGAAATTCATTAGAGCTGGGAACGCTACGGAGCACAGAATACAGACGGCTGCCATGTTTTCAAAAACCCCTCATTAACTGTCATTTATAAATTACAATCAGCAGCATGGCCAGAATGACAAGCAGAATATCAGACTCACTGAATAACTGGGAGCATAGTCAGGTATAAGATGGAAGAAGAGAGAGAAAGAGGAAAGCGCAAGGAGTGAGAGAAGGGAGCGAGGAAGGCCTCTGGAAGTACAGAGGAGTTGTATGAAGTCCCCAGACACTGAGCTAAGGTCAGTATTGAGTTGTCCCACTCTATTGGGTACATTACGGTTTGGGGGAGAGTAAGCTGATCTTAGATCTGTGAAGAAGGGTAACTTCTACACTCAGAAAAAAAGGTGCTATCTAGAACCTAAAAGGGTTCTTCAGCTGTCCCAATAGGAGAACCATTTGAAGAGCCATTTTTGGTTTGAGGAAAAAACCTTTTGGTTCCATGCAGAGACCTTTTTACAGACGGTTCTACATGGAACCAAAAAGGGTTCTACCTGGAACCAAAATATGCCGTTCTGCCCTTGAGCAAGGCAGTTAACCACCCACCACAACAACTGCTTCCCGGGTGCTGATGACGTGGATATTGATTAAGGCAGCCCCCCGCACCTCTCTGATTCAGAAGGGTTGGGTTAAATGCAGAAGACACATTTCTGCTGAATGCATTCAGTTGTGAAACTGACTAGGTAGCCCCTTTCCCTTTCAAAAAAGGGTTATTTCTTTCTCTCTCTCTCTCTCTCGCTCTCATTTCAATTCAAGGGGATTTATTGGCATGGGAAACATATGCTTACATTGCCAAAGCAAGTGACAAAACAAAAGTGAAATAAACAATCAGAAATAAAAAGTAAAAATTACAATCACAAAAGTTTTAAAAGAAGAGAAACATTTTAAAATGGTACATGTTATATACGTTGCACTCTCTCTCTCTCCTCCTCCCTCTTTCCTCTTAAAAGTCCTGGTTTCCAATCTTCAGCCCTCTGTCAATCTCTCTACTCTCCACCCCTGAATGAGAGACAGCAAGTGGAGAGAAAGTGGAGAATGAGAGAGAGGGAGATGGATTATGGAGTGGGGGGGGTGAGAGACAGAATTAGGGGGGGAATAGTGAGAGAGAGAAAAAAAGAGAGAAAGGGTGGGACAGTGGAAGAGGGAAAAAAGAAAGGACAGGGGAAAGGCCTCTGAGAGGGAGGGAGGAGAGGAGGTTAATTTGCACATATTAGAGAGGGCAGGATTTTTCATTAAAAAGAGATTGAAGTTGATATATGCCTGTGTGCTCCTGACACACTGTATGCTCTGATTGGGTAAGTCCTTCACAGAACAAAGGAACCCCCCCCTCTCTCTCTCACTGCCTCACACACACACGCTCTACGGCTGCTAAAGACAGCTGTAGCTCCAGCAGCTCAAAGCCTACGAAGCCTTTATGAAGCCTTATAACTGTGAATAGAAGCATTACTATTAAGCCCTGGATCTCTGTCTCTTTCTGGCTCTATATCTGAGGTGATAGAGACTCCCCTCGTTGCCATTCCGCGCCTCTACTCTCTGCTTAACCAGCTGTTGGGTGAGTTTGTGGGTGTGTGTGTGTGCAAATAATGTTAAATCACAATAAGAAACAGCTCTGTCCTTGACGGACTGACTGACGGACGGACGGACTGACGGATTGACTGACTAACGGACTGACGGACTGACTGACTGACGGACTGACTGACTTACTGACTGACTGACTGACTGACTTACTGACTAACCAACTGACTGCGGGTGCAACTAGCTCTCATAGTTTCACGTCAGAATTAGACGTTCATCCATGTTTCTCAAACGTCAAATTTCAAAGTTGTTGCAAACGTCAGATATTGAAGTGTATAAGGTTAAGTTTAGGCATTAACTCTTCATTTTGAAGGTTAGGGTTAAGTTTAGGCATTAACTAAGGAATCTTAAGGTTAGACATTACCTCTGAATGGTTATGGTAAGGGTTAAGGTTTGGGATAGTTCAAAAAAAAAAGTTTTGCTAAAACAATTTGCTATCACTGCTTGTTATTCGAACTAGCAACCTTTGGAATCAGAAGCAGACGCTGACACTTGTGCACACCATCCCTGTCCACAACACTCACTGTTGCCTCTGGTGGCCGGTTTCCACATAATCTCCCAATGTCCTCAGACATGGATGGACGTCGGATACTGACTGGTATCACGGTTGACTTGGTTGGGGGGGTGGGGGGGCAGAAGTGGTGTCTTTAAAAGAATGAATAACATACAGAATTCAGAATCATCTGAAAGATTCAACTGTAACTCTCAATTCTCTCTCGCTCCCTCTCTCTCTCTCTCTATCTGATGAACTCTCATTAGTAGACTGTTCTCCTTGAAGTGCTGTTTTGTTTAATAAGTTATGCAATCACATCCCCATAGCAGCACGCCCCCTCCCCTCCACCCCCCTCTGGTACCCCCTACTCCCATCTCCCTTTGTCTGGCCATTGAAAGGCCACTACTCTCTCTCTCTCTTTCCCTCTCTCACTCTGCTCTCCTCTCCTTCTCAGGTTTGCCCTGCACTCTCCCACATAATAAAAATAATACATGGTATACATCTCTCTCCACACACACACACACACACACACACACACACACACACACACACACACACACACACACACACACACACACACACACACACACACACACACACACACACACACACACACACACACACACACGTTACAATATCAAACTTCTAATTTGAGTAATGCACTTTCCAGTTCTCACTGAATCTTCCTAATTGGAGGGTGAGTCTTCAGGATCTGTGGTTTGGTTCAATTCTTTAACTCCCAGGTTCTCTACTGATTAGTGTCCATGGTTGTCTGAGAGATCCACTGGTCTTAGTCTAGTTGAAGTGTATGTGTGTATGTCCTTGCATGCTTGTGTGGTCTCAAGGGCTTGTAGATCATGTTGACAAAAGGTCCACCTGGTGCCCTTAGATTACTTTTCTCCCCCTCGTCCTCCATTAACCCCCTTGTTGAATTGGGAATATTTAGAGATTAGACACAAGCTTAATGATACGATTTTAACGTTAATGTCTGTTGAGAGGCTTGGGGGAGGCTGTAGTAGTGAAGTGACACAGGGATGCAACAGTATCATTTTTTTGTATTTTATTGAACCTTTATTTAACTAGGCAAGTCAGTTAAGAACAAATTCTTATTTACAATGACGGCCTTCCCCCCTGGCCAAACCCTTCCCTAACCCGGGCGGACGCAATTCTGCGCCGCCCTATGGGACTTCCAATCACGGTCGGATGTGATACAGAATCTCAGTTGGGCTGAAGGTCATCTTATTCCAGCTAACCTGACCTAAACACACTGCCGTCTTTCAGAGAGTCAAAGAAGAACAAATATCAACACTAACCTCTAGAAGCCTTCGTGGCCTGGTGTGTTCTTTCGTCCTTATGGCATTGATTCTCTCTTTCCTTTCTCTCTTTCTCTCTTTCTCTCTCTCTCTCTCTCTCTCTCTCTCTCTCTCTCTCTCTTCTCTCTCTCTCTCTCTCTCTCTCTCTCTCTTCTCTCTCGTCCCCTCATCGCTTCTCTCCTCTCTCT